>NW_020837971.1:5161242-5443340 GCF_003676395.1 Aethalodelphis obliquidens
ATGCCTCACTATTTGGAAAAGACAGTTAAGTTAGATTCTTCCCACCCCAAATACCGCCACTTTATATCATAAACCAACAGAAATGTCAGGTTAAGGAGTCATATAAAAATTTTAAACTGTGTGAAAGAATTTGAATAAGGGGACAGTTAAAAAATACTGAGAAAGCCTTTTAAGTGTATTATTGAACATAAACCTACAGGAGAAGATTGACTGAAAACTTAGAAGAGAACAACAGAAAGGCAATACATTTAGAAAAAAGTATTTGCCACATATGTGATAAAAGAATAACATTTGGCATGTAATGTTTATAAATCAGTAAGAGAACAACACACTGGAAGGGAAATGGACAAAAGCTGTGACCAGTGAATTTTCAAAAGTTAATTTAGGCCAAGAGATCTTGAGTTGGGGCAGGGTAAGAAAGAGAATGCTTAACATTACTATAATCAAATGACAAACAGAATAAATGTTTTTCTTTGTTTGTCTTTTTTTTTTTGTCTATCAAATTGACAAAAATTTAAAAATCATACTAGGAAAGTTCAGGGTACAGGGAATTTGACAGCCTCATGAGATGGAATTGGAAATTAATATAACCACAGTGGAAGCCATTTTAGCAATGTCTCTGTAACCTTAAGTAGGGACCCAATGAATTCCATTTCTAGGAATTTAGCCTGACAAAATAATCGAGCATATGGCAAGCAACTTTTGTGTAAGGATTTTTTGGTGGTATTTGTAACAATAGTAAAGGAAATATCGCATATGTATAAGAAGGGAATAAATAATTCAATTATAGTATTTTCATAAAATTGGACACTGTGCAGCCATTACAACTAGTGTGATAAAGAATATTTAATGACATAAATTATTATGTGAGAAAAAGCAGATTGTAAAATATTAGAATGAGTGTGCAAACTGAAAAAAGGAAAATAAAAAACCCAAAGTGTTAATGTAGATGGTAGGATTATGAGCAATTTAAATTTTCATCTTTATGCTTATTATAGAAAAATTGAAATGCACAAAAATATGCATTATAACTTACACAGAAAAAAAATAATTTTTTTTAAAGCCTAATCAATTAGCACATGCCGGAGACTGAATTGAAATAATATACCACTCTGTCTTGGCCCAGGATGCCACGGGCTAAGGTTTACCCAGTGTGTCTGTCGTAAATGTAAATCTGCTAAAATAGAAGGTATATATACTTGTGTTGTCAGTTGTACAATTCCCATGGTGTTTATTGATGCAAAGATTTCTCTAGCCAAGAGGGTTTGTAGCTGATCAGGCCATTTAGGCAAAAGCGAGGAAAAAAAGGAAGAAAAGGAGAGAAAAGCAAAAAGTGGGAGGGCTGGGAATGCCACACTGATTGGGGAGCCCCAGGGATGGTTAGAAGAGTGTGGCTACAGAAACAAGCCCATTTGGAGGCACTAGGCTAAATATATCCATACCTTTACATACCAGGGAGCTGCGTGGAATGTCTTAACCATTGTGCAGAGAGAGATACCTGGTGCATTTCCTTTTACTCCAGCCTCTGTCCTTGCAAACACCCAAATCCTGTCCCTTCCCGCCACTCCCATTAGCATAGTCATTCCACGTTTAGAGTTGTTCCCGTTAGCTCTCCATAGCCAGGCGCAGTAGACTTCAATCCTTTGGTAGATCCCAAAGCCTTTGACTGCTAAGCTAGTGACTTCCACTGGCTTCTTTGGAGAATTCTCAGCAGGGCTGGGAGCCTGGCTCTCAGCTGTTGACTGGACTTTGGGTGAATCATAAGTCATTCCTCTCGAGGAAAATGGTGGTGCCCCCTGATTTATGCCCATTAAGGAACATTGTGGGTTATGCATTTCTGCTAGTGGGATCTTCAGGTCCAATATCTTTCATATTGATAGGAAGTGTTAATAAATGAATAGAATTCAAACCAGTTGCAGGTGTGATTGGGTAGGTTGTGACTTATCTAATCTATATTCTGTTTTCAGATGGTGTCTGAGCTAAAAGACCATCTTTTGAGACATCTACAGGGTGTAGAAAAGAAGAAAATTGAACAGATGGTTCTGGACTACGTTTCAAAACTGGTTGGTTTTGCTTTATCTTCTCTACCCGACCCACCCCCGCTCAACCGCTTGGTCTCTGGGTGTATAGTTCCCAGTATGTGGTTCAGTAGGTTTTTCATATTAGGTTTTTTGGAGCTCTCCCATCCTCAAACCTGTATATGTGGTGCTGTAGATTGAAGAAAGGGGGAAAAGAACCAAAAAACAAAGAGAATGTGGCTCTGGCAGTGGCTTATTGCACTCCCTGCGGTAGTGGTTATATGCTCATGGAAGCCTGGAACAGTGATGAATTCAGCAGTGGTTGCCAAACGTTCATGTCCTCTTGTCATCTTCCAGCTCCTTAGTAAACCATAGGTAGTGGTTTCTGTACGTGGAGGTTTCTGCAAACATGAGAGAGCTTGAACTTCAATTCTTGCTTAGCTCCAACAGCCCAATTAGGTGAGATTCCAGGCCAGTTGTATAAATACTTACCACGTTCCAGAGTCTGCTGAGGAGATTGGCATCCCATTTACCTGGTAGCCACTCATTGAAATTGTGTGATCCATGTGTAAATAGAAGTGATGCAGCTGGATTGAAATTTGAGGCTGTCTTGAGTCTTTCAAAACACATATGGAGTTGAGGCCTCACCCTACTTAGAACCTGGAAATAATAAGATGGATAAAAATTTTAAAGTATTTAAATATACAGAAAGAGAAAGAACACTGCAACACTCCATTTCTCCAGGTTTGCATAGGACCAGTGTGTAAATGTGAACAAATATTTTTGCATTGAATTCTGGAAGATTAGTTAAATTTATTAGATATGGCCCTGATTTAATTTCATGTTTAACTTTGAAAGTTTTCTGCCTTACAGGGAACTATATTCAATAATGGAAAAGAATATTAAAAGAAGAGTGTCTGTATGTGTAGAACTGAGTCACTTTGCTGTACAGCAGAGATTGGCACAGCATAGTAAATCAACTATACTTCAATTAAAACAAATTTAAAAAAATAAAAACAAACAAACGAAAAAGAAATACAGAAAGAAATCTTCTATTTTGGAAAACTGGGTAGTGGCAGAATGGCTCTGTGAATGGAGCCTGAGCTCTTGGATGGCACTTGCTTAATGAGTGTTTGTTGAATTAAAACAACTCCCCAAAATGCTCCCAAGTGCCACCCATTGATTTATTTCTATAGTAAAGTGCATGCATGGAAGTAACTCACTCAAATCCTTTGTTGGTCATATGGCCATAGAGACGGTTCATAGTTAATTAGTCGGAATAAAGTTGCGGAATATTTTTTAAAAAAAGTTTTCTGCCTTTATTGCAGTCATTAGTATCTGGTTTTAAATCATATATTTGAATTTCTGTGGTAAGGTTTGACTTTCAGAGTTTTAGTATAGGAGGAGAGGTTGGTATTTGCATATATTAATGTTTACAAGCAGGGCACTGAAACTTTCTTAAATAATAATTCTTTGCAGTTGAATGATACCAAGGGGCTCACTTTATGAATGTGTTACTGATCTTCCCCATGTTGATACTAACCTACTTTCTTTGTCCTTTCATAACACACAGTTATTTAACACATCACCAACCATCTTTCTTTCTGTTGACTTTAAATTTCATCTTCCAGAATGTTAAGGTTTTTCTTCAAGCATCATTCTTCCCTATAGTTAATCACATAAAAGAATCCCCATAACACTAGTTTGTGCTAACAGCTCCTAGAACCAATAGGACCAGAAATGGTAGAGATGAGGTCTCAGAAAACTCGTTGCCCCTGTCTTTCCAACTCAGCAGTCACTGACTGATGCCAAAGCTGCTCCCCCTGCCCAGCAGCAAACGACTGAGTCTCCCAGTCCCCTCCCAGGAGAGTGGCTGGACAGCCTTTAGAAAATAAATCCGAGGAGGTTGCTGCAAAACCTGATTATATTGCTTATTTATTATCTTACCTGATTTCAGTCAAAGAGAAACTGAGAATCTATATCATTGAGAATAAATAGTGTCTGTCTGTGCTCACATGGAAACTCTTCCTAATTTTGGCCCCTGTCCTTTGCCTACATGTGCAATGCATGGATTTGTGGTCCTGATAACAGCTCCGCGGAGATTGCCCTGTTGCTGGCAAATGAGTAAAACGTAGAACCTGGACTTGGAACTAGTTGTGCTCCACAGCACATGCTCAGGACCCCCATTCTCTTCAGAACCGCCTTTCCTCTGTCAGCTGTCAGCTATGTCACCCTTGCCACATAACAGGCCTAGGGCGAACTCTGTTGCACTTGACCTTCACTGATGGATAAGGGCCTGTGATTGAGGGCCTGTGTTTGTGAGCGATGGGGCCGATTAGCGGTGGGGAAGCTCAGCTGGGGCACTGCCTGCAATGACAGAGGGTGCTCTGTTAGACGCAGCTGCACATTTTCAGTCTTTCCATTTTGGATTCCAGTGCTTGAGAATTGACCTCAGAAAGGCTGGTTCTGTGTCCGGGCACAGCCTGAATGCCAGCTGCCCGAACATGCCTGTCAGAGCTATGGAAGGATACCTTGTAGGGGAAAGGGTATGAACAGAGGTTAACAGACTGTCTTTACCCTCTAGCTGGATCTCATTTGCCAAATACTGGAAGCCAGTTGGAGGAAACATAATCTTCATCCCTGGGTTCTCCACTTGTACGCAAGTATTTCTTGCTCTATTTTATCATGGTGTACAAAGAGGTAAAACAACTCTGATTGCTGCCTGTTGTAGCAAAGCCTTTTTGAGACTTACCGGTTGAAAGTAACTCTCACCAGCCCCTTACACCATCCATCTTAGTTCTGAACTCAACATTTAAAGTTATGCCCCTGTTACTTCACCTGTCCTCTTTCCTTGGCATCTGGCTGATGAGGGGGGAAGGGGCACATGAGCTCAGTACTGCCAAGAAGGGGAATTTAAGTTAATGCAGTTTATCATTTCTGTGCCTACTGTCTGGTTAGATTGTAGGCATTAGGCCGCTGGTCGTCATCACATCTGTGAACCTTTCTCTGGGGCATAGCCTTTCACAATTAGCATGCATTCCACCAGGATGTGGCACTCAGAGCTACTGCTTACGTGCAAATGGGGTTTTGGAGATGAGCTGCTTGCCTGACATGCTGCTTTGTTCTTTGACCAGCAATAGGCGGGCGAGTGCTGCTGAATTTGCGGTCTTTCACATCATGACCAGGATTTTGGAAGCTACTAACAGTTTGTTTTTACCTCTGCCTCCTGGTAAGTCTTGGCTTTTTTGTTTTTTGTTGTAATAAACTTGTTCTTTCTTCTTCACGTAGTCTCTGGACTTCGGTGCATTATGAGTTTAAGAATAAGCCTCCTATGTCTGCGAGATTGTGTGTCTGGTGTCACTGTGACAGATGGGCCTGAGGTTGGCCTCTGCCGACCAGATCTCCTCTGATTATTAAACTATACAGTAGCTTGTCACCAATTTTAGGAGCCAAGGCTGGTCCCCATGCAACTTTCTGGTTCAAAAACCAGTGGAGCTGATTCAGGGAGATCTTTCTCTGATGTCTCCAGGCCTAGTTTATCTGATCAAGAAAGTTAACCCTCAGAAGGAAGTAGGTCTGGCTGGGTGTCAGAAATTGAGTTGATTCTGATATGTTCCTTGGAAGCTAAAAATTTCCCTTAGGATTTTGAAAAAGGACCAAATCAGGCTTCAAAACACCTTTGGCGCATGTGTCTGCAGTCATTCATTTAATTGGTCATTTCTTCATTCAGTCAACAAACATTTGTTGAGCAATTTCATGCCAGGTACTGGGCTAGAAATTAGAGCAATTCCAAAAATTAACAAAAGTCTAGTTGGGAAAATGTGCATATAAATCAATATTCATTGTAAGAAACAAGCTCCTGTTTGCTATAAACGACCTGCCTTATGCTTATCATGTGTAAGTTCTGATGAGTTTTAAGCTTTATGATAGCTATCGCTATATAATATATACTAGCCAATTTTATTTAATTCATTCATATACATCTATGCATCCATCCATCCATCATTAATTTGTTCCTTTGTTCATTCATTTTAAGGCAACATGTATATGGTCCCCATTTTGTGCTAGGCACTATTGTAAGTACTTTACATAAATTAGCACATTTAATTTTTATAATGATGCTAAGTGATAAGAGCTTAAATTGAACCATATTAAATTGTTAATATCCAACCAGTTTTTGACCAACAAAGACGGCACTTTCAAATGGTTCCACTTAATATTATTCCCACATTATAGATGGTGAAATTGAGGCACAGAAAAGTTAAGTAACTTGCCTACAGTCACATAGCTATTAGGCAACAGAGCCAGTGCTCAAATCCAGGGAGTCTGGCCCTAAAATCTATGCTTCTAGCTACTGTTCTGTGCTGCCTCTTGAATTTTATATTCCAGTTGAATTAGTTGATATTGAAACATTGGCTGTTTATGGGCCCAGAAAATCCCCACAGCACATCTCAACTTCTCTGCATTTGTGATATATCTGGTACAGTCTGGAATCTGTCACACTTTCTCTGTCCATATGCCTTATCTTATAAGATCTGCTTGTAGTGGAGGCACAAAAGGCGTTTCTTGTGACTTTGTAGGGATCTGAAAGTGACCACTCATGAGGAGAATGGATGGCTTTAAATGGCATATGAATTGTGAGGTGCCCTCTAGAAAGAGTGGAGAGATTTCATGAAAATTATATATGGCTTTCTAGCTTAAATTCTTAATTGTTTGTCATTAACACAAAAGACCTGGTAGAGAAATGGGTCGACAGTTTCAGATTTGTTCATCATGGATCTCCAAGCTTCTTTTATAAGTAAATGACACTGACTCACTGGGGACAATATTATATCTGGGAGATCATAAAAATCCACTTTCTACAGAACATTGCATTTCTACACAGGGATGGATAAGGAGGGAAAACACAGAACAATTTTACCCATAGTGATTGAAAATTATTATGAGTAAGAGCTTAATGGCTGGTGTCCATGGGTCAAGTAAGAAAGAGCAGTTTCTCTTTTTCCTTTTCTCAGAAATGTTTGTATCCCTAATATGAAGTGACACTGGATCATGTTGGGGGGGTGGGGCATGTGTGTGTAAATGCAGGTATTTTTGTGTGTATGTATGTAAATGTGCTCGCTTTCCAGGCCCCATGGACTAGTGAGAACTGTTTGAGTTCCAAGTGTCAGAAACTTGTAACCGGAGTTACTTAAAGAAAAAAGGGAATGAGGACCACAGAAGGGAAGTCATAGTTTAGAGCTGGAGCATTTACCGCTTAAAAGGGACCTGTGTTCTCTTTGCTGCCTGGAGAAGGCCAGGAGCCCTGGAGGGTGAGGACTAGAGCTGGCTGGAAAAGGTCTCTCTTTCGGTACCGATGCCTACTTCTAGCCAGTTTGCTCTGTTGCTTAGAGCTGACATGCTGAGAGGAGGCAAGGAATGGGCTGTTGAATTTGGGACTGTGCCCTGGGAATGGAGGATAAAGGGTCATCAGGGATCTTTAGGACATGGACACAGAGCTAGAGAGGAATTTTGTTTGTTTGTTTGTTTGTTTGTTTTGCAGTACACGGGCCCCTCACTGTTGTGGCCTCTCCCATTGCGGAGCACAGGCTCCGGACGCTCAGGTTCAGTGGCCATGGCTCATGGGCCCAGCCGCTCTGCGTCATGTGGGATCTTCCCGGACCGGGGCACGAACCCATGTCCCCTGCATCGACAGGTGGACTCTCAACCACTGCGCCACCAGGGGAGCCCCTAGAGAGGAATTTTGAATGGAGAAAATCTGTAGGATCAATAACCTTCTATAAACTCTTCCTCAGAGATAATTTTATAACTTTTTTAATCTTGAGAAGACTGTCCAAATCCATTTGAAAAAATCTCATATTGTTAATTAGCTAGTAAAATCACTATTTTTTTTTGGAATCAGAGCAGTTAGTAGACTCATCCCATTGTCAGACCATTAACATCGGCTTGAGGGCAGAGTCTGAACTTTATCTGACCCTCAATGTTGCCAGGACATGGGACTCAAGTCTCCCACTGCTCATGTTTCTTATGCTCAGAGAGAGAAAGCTCCACGACGTCTCTGAATCCAAGTCCCAGCTCTCTTTGGCCATCATGTCTCTGTCATGTAAGCCTCTAAGATCAGGCAACGAGTCTTCGTCATTCCCCATCCACATCCAATCAGTTTCCAAGCCAGTACACGTCGCCATGATCCTATGATCCCTTCCTTCCCTCTCACTCTCAGTGCCCTCGTTCCCTCTTGGACACGTTCACGCAGTCACTTCCCAACAGATCTTTATTCCTCCGGTAGCAAGCTGTCACTCCAGTCCATTCTTTGCCTGTTGCCACATTAATATTCCACAAGTAAAACTCAAATCCTCTAACAATCCTGCTCAAAAGCTTTCAGTGCCTCCCCAGAGTTGACTAAATAATCAATTCCTTGCTGTCATTCAGCATTCAACCCCGTGACACATATATTAAGAGCACCCTATACTTTTCCTTCATAGAACTGGTCATATTAAAAAAAATGAATATTTATTTTGTGATTACTTGATTGTCAGTCTCCCTATCATACTGGAAGGTGGATGGGAGCAGCAGTCATGCTTGTTCTTCTCATCACTGCACACCCAGCTCCTTGCCTGGCGTGCCGAAGGGGTTTTGTTGAATAGATTAACCTTTCCAGTCTCACCTTCCACCATTCCTCTTGCACGCCTGTTCCAACCCAGCTGGGTCATTTACTCTTTCCTAAATGTACCCCGTGCTTTCTCACCTTTGGGCCTCTGCTCATGTTGTTCCATTAACACCAGTTCTTGAGGCAGGATAACGTCGTGGTTAAAAGGCTAGGCTAAAATCCCACAGCCTGCGTTCAAACGTTAACTCAGCCACTTACTATTTCCCGGTTAGGTTTCTTAGCTCCTGTGAATCTTGGTTTCCCCATTTATAAAATGGGGATCAAGTAGTTCCCACCTCATGGTGTCATATGAGGATCAAGTGAGCCTGTGCGTAAATGAAAGGCCTCAGTACCTGTCTGGTGTTGGTCACGTTGTTACACCACGTGCCAGGCTCTTCACAGACCTAGCTGTAGCTCTCAAAGCAGCCCTGCAGGAAAGGTACTGGTGATTCCACTTTAGGGATGAAGAAACAGAGGCTGGAAAGGCTTAATTACCTACGTCTAGTAAGCAGCACAGCATGATTCCGGCCTCTGTCTACTCAGGTCAAACCTGACTTCTGCTGCTTTTCCAGCCTGTATGTTCTCTCACGTCATTTCCACTCTCAGGAATGGCATTAACCCTTCAAAGCGCCTCTCACATGCCATCTTTTCCAAGAGGGCTTTTCTGATTCTCTCCCGGTCTGATGTTGTTTGTGTCGGTTAGTGTGAATAGTGGACTTAGAGCTCTAGCTCTGTGAGAGTTTGGGTAGCCCTGCCCGTGAGACTTAGACTTAGCCCTGCCCAAGGCCTTGAGAGTGCCTTTCTACTGAATTCCTAGAGATTTGCTATCTGGCAATATCATTTTAGTGCTTCTTTTATATGATTTAGTCCAAGTAGACCCCAAAAGCCTTTCTCTAGGGCATACCCAGAGATTAGTCATCTAAACTAATCAGTCCCCTTCTGGTCCAAATATTTTCTCCTGCAGCAAAATGGTCCCTGTCCATCAGGCTTTAGTCTGGGCATGTGGAGTTTGAAGCTCTACTGTTAATTTTTCTATTTTGCGATTTTACCATAGAATTACAAACCTTTTAAACTGTAAAACCATCTTCATTCAGCAGACCTTGCACTGTTTTTCTCTTTTTGCCTAGGAAGGCATGCAAGGTGGAGGGAATACGTGCTTATTGGGAACTTACTATATACCCAGCACAATACTTAGTAGTGATAATACAGAAGGAAGGAACCTTGGACCTTGTGTTCAAGGAGCATTTATTTGACTCTAGCTGCCAAGTGGTGAGCTGAGTGCTTTATTGCCATCACCAGAGTCATTCCCTCTGGGAGGCCAGAGATGATGGCTGACCGTGTCTACCGTCCCGGGTCTCTCATCCTAGGTTTTCACACTCTGCACACGATCCTTGGTGTCCACTGTCTGCCTTTGCATAACCTGCTGCATTACATTGATAACGGAGTGTTGCTTCTCACAGAAACAGCTGTCACAAGGCTCATGAAAGGTAAGGGGCTCTGAGTTTGCCTTGTTCCAGCCCCAGCACCACCGGGCTGCCTTTGTGGGTGTGCGACCTGTGGTCACACGGGGCCCTGCTGCACTCAGAAGGGGCCCGTGCAGGGTTTAATGTTCTGTATTCAATCTTGACATTCTTAATAGTTGAAGAGGGGCTCCTCGTTTTCGTTTTGCGTGGCTTCCACAATTACGCAGCTGGGCCTGCTGAGTACGGTTCATTTCCCGTAACCATCCTTTGGACCACCGTGCCTTTGCCCTTCAAGAGACCCCAAAGGGCTTCTCAATCTGTACACAACTATTAGACTCCTTTTCTGTACATGAGGGCACTTGAGAATAGGAGACTGAAGGCTTATTTCTCAAGAAAAATGTCATGCAATGGCTTACTTTCAGCTGATTAACTCCGTCCTCTCAAAGTTAGACTTGAAATGCAAGGAAAAGTAATGAGAGGTGTAGTGCCTGTGGGAATTTGAACTTGAAATAAGGTCTGTAGTGTAATGACTCTTGGTTAAATTATTCAACTGTGGTATTTTATAGATGAGTTTTGTTAATATATATTGAAGTATTTGCCATTCCTCAAGGTGCTGCATGTTTTAAGTCAGTCAGAAGAATTGCTCTGTGACTGGCAGCCTGTTACAGAACGCTGTTCCCTGATATAGAGCAGCAGCTTCATTAAGAAATCCCTTTTTAGTCATGTACCACAGTGTTCATTGCAGCTCTATTTACAATAGCCGGGGCATGGAAACAACCAAGGTGTCCATCAACAGATGAATGGACAAAGAAGATGTGGCACATATACACAATGGAATATTACTCGGTCATAAAAAGAAACGAAATTGAGTTATTTGTAGTGAGGTGGATGGACCTAGAGTCTGTCATACAGAGTGAAGTAAGTCAGAAAGAGAATAACAAATACCATATGCTAGCACATATATATGGAATCTAAAAAAAAGAAAAAATGGTTCTGGAGAACCTACGGGCAGGACGGGAATAAAGACACAGACCTACTAGAGAATGGACTTGAGGACACAGGGAGGGGGAAGGGTAAGCTGGGACGAAGTGAGAGAGTGGCATGAACATATACTCACTACCAAATGTCAAATACGTAGCTAGTGGGAAGCAGCCGCATAGCACAGGGAGATCAGCTCCGTGCTTTGTGACCACCTAGAGGGGTGGGATAGGGAGGGTGGGAGGGAGATGCAAGAGGGAGGGGATATGGGGATATATGTATACGTATAGCTGATTCACTTTGTTATAAAGCAGAAACTAACACACCATTGTAAAGCAATTATACTCCAATAAAGATGTTAAAAAATCCCTTTTTTATTCAGAGAGACACAAACTAATATTTTCATAGTGTTGTTAGACTTGGCTTGAAAAACAAGGTTGGGACATGCATTACCAGGATGAAGCTCTGAAGTATTAGCTTGCTCAGGTATTAAAATGGAGATTACTGGGTTTTTTCTTTTTGTTTTGTTTTATTTTGTTTGCCAATTTCTGACTTTCTTGTAGATCTGGACAATACAGAGAAAAATGAAAAAGTAAAGCTCAGCATCATTGTGCGGCTTCCTCCGGTAATCCTGAAGTATATTCTATTTTCTAAGCCTTGGCATGTACCCCTCCTTCAGTTTCTTCTTGCAGGAAGAGCAGTTACTGGCTTTGGGCCGAAGTCAGTTGAATTGTCTCACCCTTCGGCCCTTTCCAAGAAATCCCGTCCATCCCTACCTGTCTGTCCGCTGCTCCCACTGGGCCTGCCGAGTGCTTGCTCCCCTGGCTGTGCGTGTGCTGCTTCAGCACAGGCCCACCTAGAACGTTTAGCCGTTTTCTCCTCTGAGGAAACCACAGTAACATGTACGTCTGTGAGTCTGAGGGGAGGCAGAGGGGAAACATGTGCTTTTGGCATTTAAACTGATAAGAAATTGAAATACAGGTGAGGTCAGAAGGTTCTGGAGCTGCGTTTCCTCTTACTGTTGTTTGCACCACGGCAGGAAAACATTCCTGGTTGAAGGAAAAATGAGAAACATGAGGGAGAGGGTTATACAGGCACTCCTTGTTTTTGTGGGGTATTGTAGCTCTCTGAATCAGAAATGCTGTGAAATTCAGACATTCCACGGCAAGGTCTTCAGAGCCTCTGACTCTGCGGACTTCCCGGCCGTGAGAGCCTTGGCCAGCTCTGTGCCATTTACATACGTTGAGCACTTCTGTCTCTGGCACGATCCTCCCACAAAGGGATGTCTGATGCCTTCCTGGACCTAATCGCCTTGCTTTATGACACCTTCTCGCCCTCACAGGCTTACTGAGGCAGAGGCAAGAATAGAAAACAAAGCATATTCTCCATGGCTAGATCTCTCTGGGGAATATCTCTGAACATTTAGTTTGGTCTCTAAATTCGATTTTTTTTTTTTTTTTTTTTTGCCTTATACCCTTAGGGAATTAAAATTTTCTGGGCGAGACACTGGCAGAGTACATGCCTATAACCTTTAGCTTCATATCAAAATATCACGTAGGGTTGGCATGCAGATACTCAGTTTTGAAGAGTAACAGATGAACTCCATTTCAGAAAAAGAGTTTGGCAGCCTCACTACACAAAATGCTTTCCTCAGAGTTGCATTTAAGGGAGTATTTATTCAAAATTCAGAAGCATACCTCATAGGAAATGGCCTTTCTCCGAGGTCATTAACCATAAAGAGTCTGTCTTTTAGACTCAGTAGCTGGAATACATTTTAAAAAATTATGAATTGATATAAAATAAATTTACTTAATGCTGTGAGCTATATTCTCCTCTCTGTATTTTTCCATCTTTTTATTTTTATTATTGACTTAAATTTTTTAGTGTGGAAGGTACAGAGATTTCCTATACACCCCCTTCCTCCACATACACACAGTCTCCCCTATTATCAGCATCCCCCAGCAGAATGGGTCCATCTGTTACAGTGGATGAACCTACACTGCACATCACAATCACCAAAGTCCATAGTTAGCATTAGGGTTCACTCTCGGTGTCGTTCATTCTGTGAGTTTGGACAAATATATAAGGAGATATATCTAACACTGTAGTATCATACAGAGTATTTTCACTGCCCTAAAAATCCTCCTCTACATATTTTTCAATTTGCAAAAATAGCTTACAGGTCAGAAGATCTGTCGACTTTGGGATCATCCTGTGAGTTCTAACATTATTTCCCGGAACCATGTAAAGCAACTGCTTCAGAACTATAACAAACAGGTGAGTCTGTGTGGAGCAGAGGCCCCGCTAAATGATTTTGGAACCTCTTTGCCCATTTTAACATATGCATATGGACAGCAGTTGTAGTTCTTACCACTTTAAGTTTGTGCTTGTTGTGGAGAATCAGCTGATACCACAGCCGTTTCCCTTTTAGCCCCGGAGTTCTATGATGGACAAGTCATCATTCAGTGTAGAATTTCTGCCTCTGAACTACTTCATTGAAATACTGACAGATATTGAGTCCTCCAATCCAGGTAAGTCACTCCTCTGCTCTCAGGATTTTCCTGTTTTTCCCCTGACACATCAGTCAGTCTCTATGTGCTTCTGTGTACCTTTTTCTTGCCAAAATATCCCTTAATTATAAGTAGGATCTTCTTGCAGTAGGTTTTAATTAGCAATATACAATTTACTACCTAAATTACCAAAGGAATAACCACCTTTCAGGTTTTAAAAGGAATTAAGAGGTTAAAAACCCATTTGGTTGGTGTGAATGGCCTTTCTTGGTGCTGAGGTTTAATAAATTTTAACAACACCTTCTCAGAATAATGTGTTTTACTAAAATATAAAATAATTATGATTTCAGTGAAGTATGGGAACAATATTATAAATGTTCTATGGCTTCGTAGTAACTCTTCTCTCTCTTTTTCCTTTCAGCTCTGTATGCTTTTGAAGGACGTGACAACGTGGACGCAAAATTTGTAGAGGAAGCAGCTCTGAAACACACCACGATGCTTTTAGGCTTATAAAAGGGAAAATGCAGTTATATCAGCTTCCAGTATTTTTCTCTTGCTCGTTAGCTCTACTTCCGTTGAGAATTCTTTAGCAATAGTTTAAACTGGTAACCAAAATCAGAATACATTGTTGAGCCATCTGAATTTCAGTTTAGTACTTTGTTCAGACAGAACTAGACAGTCAAGTGTAGAGAAATGGCAGCCAGTCCAAGGGGGCATGAAGTGGCCTAAGTGATGCTCTTCCTAGTGGCTGATCTTCGTAGCGCTCTCATAGGCCAAAAGCTAGTTTCTATCATACTCTGAAATAAAATATACTTTAAAAATGTAGGAACAGTGCTTAGAAAATCAAAAATTGGCTGTGTCACTGAAAATAGCATATGACAAGCAGAAAAATTACAAGTTGTAGAAAAACTATTTTGGAAATTAGATACTTTTAAAAAAAACTGAATTTGGACTAAGTCAAATCTGCTAATTCTAGTAGGGAATAATTTGCAAAATACAACAATTTATACATACATAGAGTAGGATTTGTCTTCGTGAACGTTCAGATGGAACTGTATTTAATATTATAAAGTTATTTTTATATTTATAAAAGTTTGATTTAGTAATATGTTGTCATTTAAAAAAACACTGAAAGTTTTAGCCTAACTCCTTTGTTCTTTGAACATAGCCTTTTATTCCCACCAAGAATCATGACTCCATGAACATGTTCCCCCAAAGACCCACATGACACCTGACGAGTTCTCCCACTTTTCTTTTTTTTTTTTCCCTCTCTCTTCTACAGTGACGTTCTGACCATAAATACAGTTGATTCCTGGGGTAAGCCCAAAACCCTTTGCTTTCCTCTCTTCACACCGTTTCCCTCATTGAACTTGTGAAATTTTAAAGATTACAAATATCACTAGCCAGTAAAATAATTCAGCTTTTCTAAAATCATCATTCTAAAAATTATCCTCTCCTCCAGAATTTCCCATTTAGGTCAAATATTTCATGGTCACTGAAGCTCAGAGTCTTGGAGCCATATCAGCAAGGCGGTGCTGGTTTTTCCTCTTGATAAGGTCATTATTTTTCATTACTCTATGCTTTCCTCTTCACACCCGGGTTGTTTCTGCTGCTTTCTGAAGTCTCATTCATCTGATGCATATTAGAGATAAACACTACTTTGATCCTGTCACCCCTCTGCTCATAATCCTTCAGTGGCTTGCCATTTATTACAGGATAAAATCCAAACTCTTTGACATTCAAGATCTCCCAAATTCTGGCCTTATACACTTCCCCAATACGAACGTTCTGTTCCAACCAGCCTCGCTCACTGGGCCTTGAACAGAACTTTTATCTTCTTACTTCCAAGTCTTGCTCAGGCGATTTCCCCCTCCTGGAATCCCCTCCACTTACTAAAATCTTATTTATGCTTCAGGGCCAGATAAAAAGTTCCATCTGACTGTGATCCCTGGCCATTCCAGTGCACAGTGGCATGTCACCCTCTGGACCAGTAGCACACGTTGTAATATTTAAGCATCCAAACCTTTGTAATTTTTAAAAATTATTTTTCCTTCCTATCTATTTAAACTTCCTGTGTGTTTATTTTTTGAATCCCTAATTACTGATCCTACAACACAGCAACTGCGTGTAAGTTTGTAGTATTTCTTTGCATTAAGCACACAGCTTACACAGCGTTACTTGTTACAGGCTCTCTCAAGGAATTGCTTTTTAATGACTTCACAAAGCAGTCAGGTTAGATTCAGGACTCCTAGATGGAGAATGAGATTCAGTTTCCCTCCATTCTGTCGGGGGGGGGGCTTGGAACAGAATTTGATTTAGCAAAATAAATGAATGTGATATTTCTCACTCCCAGAGTCATGAAATGAAATTCATAACTGATAACAAGATGAAATAACAATAGTTTGAGCATGTTAATGAATGTAAAATCACTGGTTTCAAACCTACTTTTATATTTTTATGTGAGAAAGTAAACAGAATTAGCAAAATATACTTGGGTGAAATACAATAATATTAGAGTAGTGAAATCAGTGGAACTGGCCTCATTTTCTTTTTCACATGCAAAATTATAAATATCTTCATTGAAATTTTGAAAAATCTGGTATCAGAACAAAGTAATCACAAGTGTATTTGCATATAACATGGTGGAAAATCTAGATTTATAAGAAAGATAAATTAGGGCATAATTGTTTTTTCCCAAAAGGATTCTTTATTTGTAAAAAGAATCACTATAACATCACTTTAAAAAAGACAAACTTCCCTACTGCTTTTCACTCAGTTTAGATTTACTGACATCAACTTGCAATGCAACTATTTATTTAACAAAGTGAGTTATGCCCCTGCAGTACTTGGGCTATTTTCCTTTTCAACCATTCTTTCTTTTTCTTAAAAGTGGGTACATTGAACAGGATCTGCTTTTCTTTCTTTAATAAACAAAGACCACTCTGCCAATTTCTGTACTTCGCTGAAAAGGTATTTATTTTTATTGCATTTTTGTAGCACCCAGTCTACTATATATTTCTGAAATGTAATCAAGAGATAAAGTGAAAAAGAAAGAAATTGGTGAGTGTGATAGGAAGGAAGCATATGTTGTGGATACTCTGTAATTTAGAGCTGTTACGCTGACGTTTTCCAGCTGTGGATGTGAAGAAGCCTGGTTGAAACGCCTCCTTGAGAAGCCTGGGTTGGTTCACATGTTCAGATTTCAATTGGCTTTATAACAGGTTTCTTTATGTGCCTCATATTGGCCCCAGGTTCACTGGGCTTAAAAGGAGCCAAAGCGCCGTACGGTTTTGGCAGAGGAAGAGTGGACTCTGCCTCTGGGATGTAGGCATTTGGACGCTGATCCGCAGTTGTGTAAACACCACTGGGCAGCTGGCGATTTTCTGCTTCCAAGAACTCCTGCAAAGAATGATTTATCCTTTTCAGTTTTTGAAAACTCAGGTAAAGTCGCTTCGTCCTCAGGGCCCATCAGACACAGCTGGGTCTGAGCAGCCTTCGGCTATGCTTGCTGGCCGATATTCCCCAAAGGGACAAGAGGGTGTGTGGGTGCGTCACCAAACACGCACACCTGCACACACATTTCGTCTCATTGGAATGACCCATGTTGCTCAAGCATCACTGTACTCCTGGGGTTTAGGGTTTACCATAAACTGGTTGGTGGGACCTAAATTTGCTACATTCCAAACAGTATCTTTCATTAAACACTAATTATTTCCATGTTTGTGACAAAGGCAGGATAATCTGTTTCCTTTGGTAGGTCACTGGTGAGCAAATGGTACAAAGGAGGAGATAAGGAGTAAAGTAGAACCAGTGGAGAGAAGTGGTCAGCAGCTTGCTTTGAGCCTCAAGATTCTGCCTGTGTTTCTGGAAAACAGAGGAGTCTCTTATAGCATTAAAAAGAATTTGAAAAAATGGAGACAGGTAAATGACAGCTGGGACACCACAGGTAAAGTCTGAATGCCCTCAAGAATATAATCCCAGGTAGCATACGAATGACAGATCAGACCCTGTTTTCAGGAATTCATAGTATGTGTTTGGAATGCGCCTTTTTCTTGGGTTAGGGAGGGAATGGTGATCTTCTGGGGATGTCTGCTCTGTAGTCTGAGAGTGAGTTATAGGCCCCCAGGATGTAGTCTCCTCAGAAAGAGATGCCTAATTCCACTCTAAGATTATTGAAAGGTCATGGGAGTAGGAATAAGAACTGAGCCCCCAGTGTGTAGGTGCTCAGTGACAGACTTAGGTCTTTGGTGGGAGAAGGGTGGTACTGAAGCCTAATCGTAGCTTCTGCACCAGGTGCAGAGTCTGCAGAAGCCTGTGACAACCATAATACGCTTGAGGCCTCACAGTATGCTGTGATGGCCACAGCAGATACATTGAAGAGTAAGGTATGGTCTGAGCCAGGGTGCAAAGATAGAGATTAGAGACCTAGGATAAAACCAGTGCCAGCCTGGTCATTGCCATGCCAATGGGAGGTCCTGGTCTTCACCATGCCAGCCCAGGATAGAACACTGTGGGGTGGGACTTGATGCCCACCCAGTGTTCTCCAGGGAATATTCTGACCCTTTGGACTGTTGTACTTTGCTTGCCTACGTAATATCTTAAAAAAGCAAAACTTATTTCTAATGACTTGCTGGGCCTATGTGTGTGGTAGAGTAGAACATTTTCATATATTTTGGGAGGATTGACAACCCCTGCAGCAGCCCTTCCCGGCACATTTTACAAATGCAACACAGAAGCCATAGCTTACCCGAGACTTTTCAGCGATGGCCAAGGCATACATTTCTTCATCTCGAAGTACTTTCAACCATTCTCTCTCAATCTCTTTATTGAGGGGCAGACCCTTTTCCATCCTGGAGTTGCAAGTGAGGATGAAGTCTTCTTTCTCCTTGACTTCCTTTTGGAGTTCAATGGTCATAGCTTGTTTCATGGACAGCTCAGCAACAAGAGCCATCATTTTTTCAGTAGCATCTTTGATCTTTTTCTGGTAGCCATTCATCTAGAATTAAAAAGCCCAAGGCTTAGCCTATGTATATATTCCATGAAGACTTGAAGAAAATGGCAGGCTTCTGGCTGTCTCTGAAGGTGGGCATTCTTGCCTGAAGGAAGGATAGTTTAAGTGGGAATTCACAGAGAATAAGAACTGGAGGAGACCTCAGAGATTCAGCCCAACACCCTGGCTGTGAAATAGGACAAGGAGGAGGGAGAAGAAAGAGATCTGTTCATCTAGTTACTGGATTTCCAGGTGGGTAGTATTGAGGGGAATAGTTTAGTGTCTCTATTTTTAAGAGGTGATAAGGACAAAGGAAAGGGTATTCTTGATGTCTAAGTTCTGGCCTAATTTTGCCATGTTATTAGTTTGCCACTTAAGCAGGGGGGAAAATTTGGTAGAACAGAATTGTATTAGTTATTAATACACTTGCTTAAGTAAGGTAATCAGCATCTGTGATGATTTTTAATGGAAACTATCACACTTCAGTGTGTGTGTATTATTGATCGTAATTCCCAGGATGCATCATTATGAGGTCATAGGCAAGCATGAGCTGAACTGGACAGTCTGGCCAGTAATTTGAAAAGAAATGTTCCTAGTTGTGTATGTGTGCTTACCTTTTCATATAAGCTATTTATTATCAAAGAATTAAAAGATAAGACTAGGTGGGAAAATTGATTTTAAAAGACAGAAAAGAAGTAAAAGTGGAATTGGTGGTTCCTGTAAGCTTTCTGGCCCACAGCACGGCCTTTCAGTGTGGCCGAAGGCTGGTGAGGCAGTAAGAGGTGACTCCCGCCACCCGCCGAAACTCAGTGTCACATTACCCTGTCTTATTACTTCTTCATATCCTTTCACTACTGACATTATAATATAAATGTATTTGGTTATTTGGTTATAGCCTATCATCCTACAAGAACGTACTCTTCATGGGGACAAGGACTGTTTGTTTTATTCATGAGGTTCCCACTGCTTAGAATATAGGAGACAAAATTAAAATTGAATGTTTGTCGAATGAAGGAATGAATCAATTCTTAGTCTCTTTTAATTGTTCATTCCTTTGAACCAAGGTAAATTGAGACACGAATATGAGCGTCCAAAAACTACACCCTACCTCAAAATACTGTCTTCTCTTAATAGAGTATATACTGGTCTGTGTGTACATTTGCTTACAGAAACGTTGCTGCTGGTGATTTACGTGCCTCTGAAAATATAATGACCAATTATTATGTGAAAACTTTGTCTCTTTAAGGGAATAGGGAATATAAATTTCTATAACTTCTATACTGCATTAGTTTTCAGGAAGCATAATTTGAATAAAAATGACAGGCATTCAAAGCTTCAGTGATAAGTCATTATCTCTCTTTTAAATTTTATTAACTAGTCATTGCACACTTGAGTGTGTGTATAACTAACCAACCTCCCTTCTCCATAAATGAAAAAAAAAAAAAGGATGGTATTATTCTGGGTTCTCTGAGTCTTTGCTGAGATTTCCCATTTTCTGTTCATTTGGGAAACTTGTAAGAGGAGCCATAAGCTCTCTAAGATAGATGAGAGATGAGATGTGCAACCTTGTTGAACACCCGCAAGGGCCAGCCCACTTCTGCTAGACTATGTGATGCTTGCCACCACTTTAGCTGATATCACACCCATTTCACAGATCAGGAAACTGAGTTTTAAGACCATTTATGTATCTTTCTCAACGTCACTTGGTAGTGTTGGTAAGTCACAGATCTGGGATCTGAATGTCTTTCTGTCTTCCAGCTCTGCCTACTCTGAGGAGATTATTTTAAATGGAGGAGGAAGAAAGCCAGGTAGAGAGCATGGAATGTGGGGAACGGAAAGGGAGATAAATCATGAGGACAGGACTCAGTAATGCTGGAAACTTCTTGGTCATGTGGATTGTGTCGGCAGCTCCCATTTGTGTTTCTCTGGCTTAACAGTTGACTTCTGGAGGGACTCTGCCATCAGCTTTGACAAGCAGGCCTCAGCAAAAACCAGCTTCCCCCAAAGAAAGGCAAATTCAGTTTGCAAAATAAAGGAAGGCAACATTTAAAGAAACTTCAGACATGCTAATTCAGGCAACGTTCATGAGCCTAAAGAAGTCTTAACATTTCTTATTTTGTGAGGTAAATTGAGATTTGCACAAGTGCTGTTGGCCTTGTCAGTCTATTAGTGGAAGTGTAAAGCCAAATAAAAATGGCCAAGAAGCCTTGAGATTTGCAGTAGTTTAGTGTGCCAGAACTGTTTCTAAAACGGGACTGTTAACTTATTCAACAAACGTTTTTCTAAAGTTTAGCACATGCGAGGCATTGGGGAAACTAAGAATAAGGAACAGTCACTGCCCCCAGGAGCCCACAGTGGGTGACACCATCATTCATGGCGTCTTCTGAACTGTCTCCCCACACTACATGGTGTGGACAATGTGTCCCTTTCCCTTTTGCACTCAGCAGCTCCAGTGACTGTTGCTGACTGACGAAAAACCCTGGACTGTCACAGAGGGATGCTGCAAGGGGCCGGGGGCGCCAAGCAGGCAGCAGACCGTCTGATGCCTGATGGTGCAAAGTCCTGCTGCGTCCGAATCACCAGCCTCCCTCCTGCTGGCTGCTCCTCCTGCTATAGCTTCTAGCAGTCCCTGCCTGACCCTGTAGCTTTGGATCAGAAGCCCTGGTATTTTAAGCTTATGGAATTAGGAAGCCCCACGTTACTGGCCTTTCCTCACTAGTGAGGCTTGGGTGGGGGCTCCACCCCAGGGAGTTGTGTGACTGCTGTTCTCTTTAATGGTCCCCTTCCATTGCTGCCTTCTGGCTACTTCTGGATTCAGGCAGCTCCCATGCAGACCGCTGGATAAATGAGGCCCTCCCTTCACAAGGAACTAGAAAGGACTTAACATGTCTCATGAAACAGGAAGATAATGACTGTCATACTTGAGTAGGTACCCTATTAAGTGAAACTTATATACTGTCATTGAAAGGTTTAGGATTTCCCACTATAATGAGAATTCATTCAGGGCACAAGACTGAAACTTATCTTGGACAGTTCTCCAAGAGTCATCTTTACATTTTAAATTTTAATTCTTTGTCTTTATCTATTCATAAAGGCTAATCTCTCCGGGGCTTCCCCCAATAAATGAAGCAGTCTGTGGAAAATGGAAGGTGATAGAGGAGGAAGGACAGAAGAGAGGAGGCGGGGACTTGGGCAGACCTTCTTGGCTAAGAGCAGTGTGTCCTGCTTGCAGGCCTGCGTTTTGCTGCAGAGCCTGTCCGTGAGCCGGGAGACCTGTTCATAGATGAAATCCTTCTCCAGCAACTTCTCCTCCTTCTTGGCCAGCTGTAGTTCCAGCTACGGTCGAAAAGAATTTCAATAGGAAAAAAAAGTCATGCAAGTCAAAATCTTTCCTAATTAGAGCACTATTTTCCCCCCTTAATGAAGGGGGACTTCCCTAATGAACATTAATGACTCAATGAACTGGACAAAGTCAAGACTTCCCCTCACCCCCTGACCCCCGCCCCCGAGAGCTGTGGCACTTCTTCCTCCCCATGGCAAAGAATGGCCCTCTCAGCTCCATCTAGCTTCCACGTTGCCATTCCTCTGATATGCTCCCATCAGGAAGACAAATTAATCCATTCACGATGCCAAAATTGCTCCTATGGGCCATGAGACAGAGATGGGCATTTTGAAAGCACTCAGGTTTTAACTTTTTTGGCAAGCATCTAAAGTCAAGCTTAGGTTTCGTTACTGGATTGCAACGAAAGGACTATATTAGTGACTAGAATAATGAGGGATGAATCCTCATAACATGAAACTGTACCACAGATATCTGTGACACTGATCAACAGGGGCTAATAGATGCTATTTTAAGAAAGGACATTTACCGCATCCATTTTTTTGATCATTTCTTCTTTGGTCATATCTTTCCCCGGAAGGAAGCGTGTTCTGTTCTCACCCTCAGGATTTATAAACTGTTTCTCCAGGTCTTTTATTCTGTCTGTACACTGTGAAAACTATTAAACAAGAAAGAAACAGTAACTTTGCTCAGTAAATCTTAAAGTCACATAGCCCAAGGTCTTTAGGGTCTTTCCAGGCAAAGGTGGAAGGGAATTCTTAACACCCCATCAGCTGGGACTTGTGGTTAAGCAATGTTTCTACTCACGTGTGGTACAGAGAGGAAGATGCCTGTTAACTGACTCTGCAAAGCAAGGCAGTGACTTCTGGGTCATCAAAAAAAAGCTGACTTTACAACCAGTCCTTTTATTGCTTCCCATTTTGTGTTATACTCCCGGGATGCTGTGTGGTTGCAGAGCTCCGACTATACAGACTTGACCTCTTTATTGCACGTTGTTACAGGGGCCAAGGCAGACAGCACAGCATACAGGGTACACAACATACTAGACTCCAGTTTAAAACCCTTTGCTGGCAATAGGCTTAATGGCTTCCCAAAGAAAAGTAAAATTCTTAATTACTAGGTCAACACAGTGTACAGTCTGTGAGGAATAGCCCGAACTATTTGTATCTTTTTTGGTAAACACCCAATGTAATGTGTTATATATTCAACTATATTTGTTGACTCAATGAGACTTTGGAGGTGGATGAAGAAATACAGAACTTCTCAAGCAGGAGTGGCAGCCCCACTTAGCTGTTTTGTAGGGAGGGATGTAGAACACAGTGAAAACCAAGTCATCACCTTTAGCTTTTCTACTGA
Organism: Aethalodelphis obliquidens; assembly: GCF_003676395.1. NCBI lineage: Eukaryota > Metazoa > Chordata > Mammalia > Artiodactyla > Delphinidae > Aethalodelphis > Aethalodelphis obliquidens. Next base: position 5,184,544 of record NW_020837971.1, read on the forward strand.
AAGTCTGTATAATCGCAGGCAAATCATTTATCTTCTCTAAACCTTAGTTTCCTCAACTATCAAATGGGAAAATAAGTCCCAAACTCATGGGATTGATCCATTAAACGAGATAATATATTTAGAGTACTTCAAATTTTTAAACTTATTCTCCTCCTCCCGACAAAAAAGAATTTCAAATGGTGACGTGAATATTGTTTTTCTTCCTGTCTCTCCACACTTAATTGCCCTTAATAGGGAGTTAATAACGTATCCATGTATGTGTATTTGTTATTAACAACATTTAATGTCTCCTTTTGTTAATTAGGAAATTAGATAAGAAAAGATATATGGTGCTTGCTTATCAAAGTGGCGCCTTGATTGATCTTATTTCCCCGTGGGCCCTTGAGGAAAAACCGTATCCTTTTTCGATATAAAATAGTGCTCTTGTGTCCAAAAACAGTTCACAGGACTTCCAGGAGCCCTAAAAACAGGCTATTATTACAAGTAAAATATTGCAGGAAAATGTGACTTATGATAATCCTTGGACGATTAAAAACTTTCAAGCAACCAAAAAAAAAGCAAACCTTAAGAGAATTCTGAAAGTGATACAAAAAAGGGGAAGATTGAAAAAAAAACACAAAACACTGTAGCTATAACAAATAACAGGATATGACGGAGATCTGGCACTAAACGGCAAGGTACAAAAACAGCTTGCTTGAAGCTTGAAATTTCACACGGTGTCCTTCAAAGGGCCCATGTGATTAGTGCTGAGTATACAATTAAATAATTAGGTGCAGTCTGAAGACTAATGCGAAACTTTCTATTCCACTGTTCTTAAGCTTAGAACTAACTCTGGTAGAACACGGAGCTGATGATAACACACAGTCCCTATGCTTCAATTCATATGCAGTCAGAATGATAAATGCTCACACCGGGCAGGGTGTACTATCATTGAATGCATAGTATTTTCCTCTTGGGTAAACTGAATTCATATTTTATACCGGATTACTGGTTTTATATAATAAATGCTAAGTATATATATATATTTTAAGAAGAACTAATTTTATCTATTTTAATCTATTGAATAGAAGTATTAATTTGCAATTAACACAAGTAAAATGCTTCCATAGTACAGAGTGAATTTTTTCTGTTGTGGACCTTACTGGATTTAAAGTCCTTTTGTTCTGCTGGGCATGTTGATCCTGTAGCATGGACGAAGATGTCCTTGAAAGTGTGTTCTGGGAAAGACCTGGAGAGAGCCGAATTGTTCTGTAAAACGGAGTGAGACAAGTGTGGGGTGCCTGGGGCGCAACATGGACAGTAAGGCTGTGGAGGGGAGATGGGGGGTGAAAGATGGAAAGGCAAGCCAGTGAAATGGAACTAGGCTAGGGTGTTGCATGGGGTAGTACACCTGGGGGACTGTTCCCAGTGGTGGCGTGGGAAGGCATACTTGTCTGATACTTCATTTGAAGTTCTTTGCATTTCTTTAATGTACCCCCTCACACTGGTGCCCCAATTCTTCAATAAAGTCAGTTCACAGACACAGGCCTGGCATGAATGGTCTTGTGTAGGTGTAGGCGGAAGTTGGAACCAGTCCCGAGTCTGCACTGAAGTGGCACAGAAGTGGCCCAGGCACTGTGTGTCAGGATGATGAGCGGATCCCCCAAAGGAACCACTAATTGGAAGCAGGAGTCAGAGCTGCAGGAATCCTGGGGAGGCTTTGTGGGAGACCTGCGGGAGGCCTGGAGGATGTTCCAGCCAGTCCATCTAATTCAGGGCTACACTTGTTGAAGAAGTGAATGGGAGAACATATGGCTAAAGAAACAAACACTGGAATCAAAACCTTACCATATTTGTGCAAAATGAAAGATCCTATCGTCTGTATAGCATATTACACGTTGAAATGCCATAAAATATGAAAGTAGAACCATCATTCAGTTCCATAAAGTCCTGTGAATCCCATGACATGATTAAATTAAAAAAAAAATGACCCCAAACTGTGTCTATAGCATGAGCTAATGAAAACCATTTACTTGTAAACCTAGAAAATGACCTAGAAACGGTCCAGATTTCTGATAATTTTAATAGTGATTATATGTTGGGGATAGAATTTTTTCTTTAAATTTTTTGTATTTTTTTCAAAACTTCATTAACAGAGTATGTCTTAATTTTATAATCAGAAAAAAATCTGAAAGCAAACCTGACATTTTATTATTATTTTTAAATTTTTTGGCCACACCCCATGGCATGTGGGATCTTAGTTCCCGGACCAGGGATGGAACCCACACCCCTGCATTGAAAGGTGGAGTCTTAACAGCTGGACCACCAGGGAAGTCCCTAAACCCGACATTTTAGAAAACATGTTATAGGTTAAAATGTATTCCAGCTACACTGAGTCAATGGATAAAAGTTTAGGCCACGAATTGTTTAGTTTAATATTTTCTTCTGTTTTCATTAAGAAAAAAGTATAATTATTACATGTGAAGAAAATGGCTTTATATTTATGGTTTTATTTATTTACTTGCTGTTTTATGTTTAAATTTTATGACTTTATTCCACTTTTTAAAAGGCCATGTCAGAGGCCAAGTTATTAAATTACAGGGAAACTACAGGGGTTAATAAGGAGTCTAATTATATGCGATTACCCATTAATAAGAAACAACAATCTTGGTTCTAGAATTTCAAAGAGAATCAAAAATAAGAGAGCTAGGGCTTCCCTGGTGGCGCAGTGGTTGAGAGTCCGCCTGCCGATGTAGGGGACACGGGTTCGTGCCCCGGTCCGGGAAGATACCTCGTGCCGCGGAGCGGCTGGGCCCGTGAGCCATGGCCGCTGAGCCTGCGCGTCTGGAGCCTGTGCTCCGCAACGGGAGAGGCCACAACAGTGAGAGGCCCGCGTACCGCAAAAACAAACAAACAAAAAAAGAGAGCTAGATGGTCTGCAGGATCTTTCCAGCAAGCATCAAAAACATAATTATGAATAAAAATAAAAACAAACCAAAAAAAACCCCAATTATGCTGGCCGTAGTGAAAGCCTGGCTTACTGAAGTTTTGAGCTCTGAAGCAGCTGAGTTAGAGCTGAGATTTGGGAAGGTCTAAATTCCAAGAAAGGCAGAAAGTGCTTCATGGGGGATAAAAAGATAATCTGTAGCTCAGATGCCTGAAGCACAGATTCTACCCTGGAGCAGTGTTCAAAGGCATTTTTAAACAGGACATTTAACTCAAGAGTTCTTGTAGGTACCAGGAGTAGCATGGCTTGATTTACATGTAAGAACTTATATGACCTACAAAGCAACAAAGGAGGAAAAAAAAAGAAGACAGCAGCAGATGTTCCCAGGACGTGTGTCGTCAACACTTTTCCCACCTGAATCTGGAGCACTGCTAGATCAGCATCCAGAGCCCTCTTGGCTGGCAGCAATTTCCGGGTCACGTGAATCTGTCTTTGCTTCTCCGCAATCTTCACTTTCAGGAATCGGATCTTCTCTTCCAGGACGTGTATTTCAATTTCTCCATGTAGCTTCATCTTCTCTTGGATATTTATTTTTTCATAAAAAATGCACACTTCCTCTTCCCGCTCTATCAGCTGAACACCACTATGGTCAGATTGAGAGGCAGAGGCTAAGAGGATGTTGAGGCCACCGTTTTACTAGTCACTGTGGTTCTCTCTGGATTTGGGTGCAAAATACACATCAACACTGCGTGATTCCAGGAGACAATAGATATTCACTGTTGGCTTTCTAGTTAAACTCCACATTTTGAATTTTTCTGGGCATGGGAGAGAGAGGGTTGTGTAGAATCTGGACTCTGAGCTGACCATGTCGTTGGCCGGCCACAGTATCTCTGCAAGTCCCAGTGGTCCTCATGGGGTTGAAAAGAATGTCACTCCCCACGCATGAACGATGTGATCCCAGGGTCTGATTTTCTGCAGACCCTTTTCACGGGCCAGACCTGCCAACTGAGGGCTGGCCAGAAGTACCCAGGCAGGGGGCCAGGGAATGCGTTTCTGGCAGCTATTCTGTTCTATCTAACTTGCCAGGACCATTAGGCTCTTTTAAAGTTAAATATTTCTGATGTACATTTCCCCATAAACAGGCAAATCCCCATGATTATAGCCCTTTGTAATCATGCCAGAGGAAAGACCCCTCCTTGTGAGGAGACTGTGGGGAAGAAACAAAGTAAGAATTTTCTAATTCCAGCCCCAGAACTGACCAGGGCCTGGGAGCACACTGTCTAAATGCTTTGGTTTGTGCCAGGAGCCAAATAAGAGGACTTTTTTTTATTTCCCCAGAGAGAACACCTGCCAGCCCTTTGAAAAAGTGGTGTTCGTCACACCCTGAAGTTCTTCCCCCACACCGTGCGTATCCATTATCCCCAAGTGCATCTTTAATTGCTTCTATCTCTTTCCCTGTCTCTCCTCCCTCAAAACATGTGTGCCCAGGGGTGTATGTGGCTAATCTTAGCTCTGTATTTTGTTTCATTTGCCATTCACTGGCTCCTCTCATGAGCTGCTTTATTCTCTTGACAACAGAAGCCAGGTGTGATGCGTTACCACCTTTTAGAACTTTCAGGGCCCAGCACTTAACACAGAACACAGCCTTACACAGAACAGCACACAATCAAGGTTTGAGGAAAAAAAATCTAATACCTGATGTAATTACTACAGGGCTCTACAATCTCATGCACCAGATTTCTCAGAACACAAGCAACTTGGGAAAACTGTTAAGTAGTAATCAATTAATAATATTATTATAGCTGGGAGAAATAATGCTACTCTTGCTGAGAAAATGAACTGGGTGAATGGCTTAATGAATAAACCTGTCGCCCAAGTGAATACAAGATCCAAAGACTTATTTATGTCAATTATACTGAAATAATTTGATGGTATCCTGATCCTGAGTGGTAGCCTGGTAAAGGACTTTGATCCTTAAGCGAGCAACTTGCCAAACCCTACTCTTGGCTGTCTTTCTTACGAGGACAGAGTTTCTTATTTTCAGGGAAAGCACACAGCCCCCTCCCCGCCCTGCAAAGGCTGATGAAACCTGAGTGTCAAATGTCCCTCACTATCCCCTGTCAAGTCTAGAGAAAAATGTGCAACATTTCTAAATCGGATCTCTGGGTGCTTTGCTCTCCCATTAGGTTCCTGGTTTTTACCTTTCATTTCGACGCTGAACGGCTTTTTCGTATTTTTTGCGAAGCTGCGCCATCTCCTTTTCAATCACTGTGATCATGTTGTCAAGTCTGTCAGTGTTATTTAACTGGGCTTCCTTCTTCTCTTTCATTTCCTGAAGTTTTGCTACCATTTTGCACACATCGTTTTGCATGCTTTCTCTGATGGTAATGTTGTTGGCATGCTTCAGCATAGAATTTTGTAGCTTTCTTTAAAAATAATGGGAAAGTGGGTACGAATATAATTTCCTTTAGTTTCTTTAAAAACAATAAAGACTTCTGAAACACAAGCAGTATCAAGGTAGCTCTTGATTTAGTGTGTCCCTTGAAATGACAATAGTAGTAACGATATTCATCACATGATACTCTTCAGGAACTTCTGTAATTTCCCAGGTCTCCGATTTGCCCTTATCTGGATTAGGACAGCTTTCCTTTGTGCCCCAAGTGTCTGCTGCCCCGATTTATCAAAGCAAGAGACTTAAGTGATTCATTTAGTGCTCTGTCATCCCCAGGAGACTCTGCTATCTTGAGGGTGGAGGCGGTTATATCTGACAATGTCCACTGGACCTAAGGTAGTGCCTGACTCAATATAGCATCACAATAAATGCTGAATGAATGCATGGCCTCTATAAATGATATTTTACTTTCATGTAGGATGAGAAACTGATTAGGATGTTAGATTTGCCTTTTCATACCAATCCCCTCACACCTCTACTCCCACCCAACCCCCCTCCACTACCCCACACACAAGAGCCCGTTTTGTAATATCTTTATAAAAGGAAACTGGGCAATAGTGGCCACCAGAAAAAGTTCAGGTTGTATAGACTCTGTGGATCAGGGACTAAATACAGGTGAAAGATTCTACCAGATCTTGGCACACGGTAAATAATAAAGTTTAAAAAAACAACCATTGGATTAATTCATTTAATAACAAAAAGTCCTATATAAAGGACTATTTCTATGGGTAAAAAAAGTGAGCCCAGAGAGCTAGCATAGCTTACCCAAGATCACACAGCTAATGAGTGGCAGGGCTGGGGTTTGGGTCTAGAAAGCCCCTTCTCTTAACCACCCCGCCATACTGCCTCACATAAGCTCATTAGATGCTTCACACCTACAATCATGGGATGCTGGTTTATGAACATTTGAGTGTCTTCTAACATTAAATGCAAACTGTCAAATTTGTGCTTTTATTTGTAGATGAGTAAATGAAAATGAAGTGAGCATAGTTACAGAGTATAGTTTTCCATCCACTTAAATATGGCTCCCAAACAGAAGCATAAGGAATCACATTCAGATGCTTGTCAGCTGTAAAGTGGGGTGTGTGAGCAAGGGCTTTTCTAAGTTTTGTAAAAGACTTATTTTCTATTTCATCATCCCCCAGGGTATTTTATCACTTAATGACTCCGAAGAGAAACCTTTGAAAGGACAGTAGTTATCAGAACACTTACCTGTCTTGAGTAACTGCACTATTTCTTAAAATTTCCAGTTCATTTAATGACATTTTATGCCTTTCTTTTATTTCATTGACTTTCTGGTGAGCTTTGTGAAGTAGGTTAATAAATTTGTTTCTTTCATTTCGAATAGTGTCATACAGTTTAGCAAACTCTCTGAGTCTGTGAAAATACAAGTGTTTTTGAAATTTGTGAAATAAATAGGTTTTTCTTCCCCCAGCCAACTAGATAAGTCCTCATGTAATTCTTTTACCTCCGATGAATTTCTCGTTTTTGCTTCCTGTGTATCCGGATTTCAAGATCCTTTGCTTTGATCTCCCTAGCAATGTTGGCATATTTTTGCTGAAATATAGAAATTAATAGTGAGATTTTAAAAATAGTCTACCACCAACAGCATATGGATACTCCCAGCCTCAACCCATCTCATTACTGTCCATTAAGGACAATTCTATCTTCATCAGCTGGGTCGTGCAGATCACGGGGAAGAGGAAAGGGGGAGGGGGATGAAAATTGACTGGCCAGCTGAACTGAATCACATTGGCTAGGACAGAAGGTTAATTAAAGGAGAGAAAGATCGAGAGAGGAGGAAAAGAAAGGAGACTGCCCAGGTTGGTTTGAGGAAAAGTTCGGGAAACTTTTGAAGAGCGGAGGAATGATTGTGGACAGCACAGCCGGGGTGGGTGAGTGAGGAATTTGTGGAAGATGGATGAGAGAAGGGGACTTGGAGTCAGTTTTGATAAATGTTACGAGTTGAAGGCTCTGTGATATTTTGTGAGACTGAAGCCATGCTTTTAAAGTGCTTTTCCATTTGTTTGTACGGTGGGTGTGTTTTCCTGCACAACGAAGCGCCATGCTGAGCCTAACCCCATAGGGAGCTGAAAAACAGATTACACATGAATATTTTAAAAGACGGCAGTTATATCTCCAAAGTGCTCAACATATACCAAATGTTAAATGCGCTAGTTACGTTCTTCAAATACAAAGATGCTGGGCCCTTTATCTAGGGTGAGAAACGTATTCAAAGAAGTACAGTATTTTGCTAGTAGAAACCAGAGGAAATAGTTTCTGCTGGCCTTCTCTTAAGGACCGCGAGAGCAAAACCCATATGGGTATTCAAAAGAAACTAGGCATCAGAGCCAAGATTGACATGTAGCAATTTTATGTTGTTCTCAGTGAGAACGGGAGTCAGGAAGAAACTAATATTATTTAAGTAACTGCGTGTATGAAGAATTAAAGAGGTAAAAAATGTAGTGTCATCCCCTCCATCTTGGAGGTAGTAGTAACATTGACTTTTTTTCCCCTTCACCTTTTATCTTAGGGATATGGATGAGAGGTGAAAATAAATAAGATTGACTCTTGTCTTAAGGAAATTATAGTTTATTACAGCCGATCTTTAACAGACTAATTCCCAATGCTAAGAATACTTAAGGAAAACAATATTTTTCCTTTATTGATTTCCATATTTCAAGAGAAATTGATCTTCTTTGAGAGAAATTAGAGAATTGAATTAGCTCATTTAGTAATGAGATTTGGCTGGCATAGATTAGTCACACATAGATAACACATGTATCAGTTTTTGAGGTTAATTAAAAGATGGTCTAGTTCATAAAACAGATCCATGTTCCTCGTAGTAAGTATCCCTCTGTCCTCTCCTCTCCTCCTTTTGCTCCTGTTCGTTCTCCCCTCAGGCAGCCTTCTTTCCCCCGTTCCTCCCTGTCCACTGCCTTTCCTTTCTTTACTGAAACGCAACTACCCCATGAACTCTTCTGGGCTTTGCCTCAGCTTCTGGGACCAGGGTCCAAACTGCTCAATAGGGATTAAGTGACCTTCACCACCTGACCTTTCCTGCTCTCTGGTCTCACTGTTTGACACCCTTTTCCCCATTTTCCCATGCCCCAGCCATGCTAAACTTCTTTTAGTTTCTCTCTGTCAAATGTTTTGGGTGGGTGGGTGGGTGGGAAATAAACAGTTAAAGGGCAATTTGAATAGTTTGCTGTGGGTTGTGTGATGTAGATCTTCACCCCAGTTTTCTCTCATCTGTATTTAACCTCATGGCTCACGAATGCTTTGATGTGTGAGTTCTTTCTGGAAAACAAGAAGAAATGCTACCCTGTGTGAATGCTTGCTCAGAATTAGACAAAGCTGCAGTCAGAAAGAGCCAACATCTGGGTCACATGGTAAATTCAGGTATTCTATTTTAGTAACATGTCATATCGTATTCATTTTTAACAGGGGACTTCTGGACACAATCCTTATGTGGAATAAATGATTCTAATATTAGAGTTTTAGCTAGCATGATAGGAGGGTTGTTTTTGCTATTGGTTTCCTTGTTGGTTTTGTTTGGGGATGTTGCACTGGGTCAGCTCTGGTACCTTGTCAGGAGCCCAGGAAAGTCATGGGGTGAAGCAGTTACTAAGGGTAATTGTCCTAGGATTGGTTTAAATGATGTTGGCTTGATGAACTTGGGAAAGAGAGTGGTCTAATGCTGTGGCTTCTGAGTTGTTCTGGGCAAATCACAATGGACTATGAGATGGTGGTGAATCACAGACACCTGCGCCTGTGCGCCTGTCAGCTGTGTTCCCTGAAGGCATCCACCTTATTCTTACTGAAATTGTCATCTGTTCAAATCCTCTGCTTGTTGTCATTGACCTAGTTCTTTTCCCCTCTAGATTGTTAGTTGTTGCCTGTTGAATCCTTGGAATATTTTTCAGTGCGTGATTGGGTTTTGTTTAGGGAAGCTGTATAGTCACTGAACTTGAAGGAGACTTAAAATCATAGTTTTCTGATGAACATTGTATTAAAAGGAGGCTACCCTGGACTCCTGTGGTAATTAGTGGATGGTTACAAAAATGCAGTTACCTGAGCTTTCAGGAAATCCTTGGATTTTTGCTCTTTCTCGTCAATTTTGATTTGAGTCATACGGACAAGGTTGAATACCAGCTCTCGCATGTTTTCTTGCTCCTTTAAAAGCTTGTTTTCTTCAGCAAGTTGCTGTTCTAGTAACTTAGACTCAGCTTCTGACAGGATTTTCTTTTGAAAAAACACAAATATTATAATGCATTATTTGAAAGAATACACTAAGGCCAGTATCTCAGACTACTTTTTAAATTTTCTATGTAGAGATTATTTTGTTAAAACACAAAAAGTAACTCTGCTGCCTTAGCACCAAGTACTTTCTTTATCTTATTAAAAAAATGTGCAAACATGATAACATGTTTAACGCAGAACTTTTTCTTATTCAGACTGTATTTTCAAGTAATTTTTTGAAGAGAAATAAAAGCGTGTTTTTTTTGGTTTATTTATTTATTTTTTAAAAGCATGTTTTAAAACACTTTGACAGTGGCTTGAATAAGCAAAATTTGAAATTAGATGTGACTGAAATAAAACATTTATTGTTCATTTTTAACCAGTAGGCTTTTTACTTTAAAATCTCATGAATCTGTATAATTTTTGCTGGTTAAAACACATTCTTTTTTTTTTTTTCCTCCAAATTTTAATATGGGTTTGGCGTGGACTTTGAGAGAAAGAAACAGACCCACATTAAGTAGGATCATATTCTCTTTGATGACTCTCCTATTAATGAGGTTTCATGGAACACAGTTAAAAACACAAGTTTGCTTTAATCATTCTTAGATAGAAGCTTACGTGAAAGTTGATACTAACCTGCTGGGTCAAATTCCTCTTAGCCACTTCAACTTCCTTATGGAGCTCTCGCCTTCTCTCAGTTAATGTAGAATCATCTTTAGGGATAGCTTCAATCTGGAAATCAGAGTTGAAAATAGGTATTTATACCTATTGAAAGAAACCTTCAGTGTCATGTAGTCAACCCTGTCACGACCTTTTGCAAATGGTAGGGAAGTTATGATTCTTACTCTTAAAGGAATTGCCTATTATGCTGAATATTCTTTATAAAGTCACGGTAAACTAAAATATGAAGACTTGTCAAAAATCTATAATTCACCAGCTGCAAATATTCTATTTCTCATTCATTTGGAAATAAAAACTCTTACTAGTAACAGTTGCTAACATTTATAGAGTACGACTATGTGTTAGGCAAAGTTCTAAGTGCTTATATATATGGTCTTATTTAATCCTCACATAACCCCATGAGGTAGGTTATATTATCTCCAATTGTACAGATGAGAATGAGGAACAAAGACATTTAAGCACCTTGCCTCAGTGACGTATGTGCGAACCCAGGCAGTTAGATCCCATGGTCCTAACACTGTATTTTACTGCCTCTCTAACTCATGACTCAGCTCTTTGGAAACATGCATATTCAAATGATATTTATCATACTTATAAAATCTGAATTCATTTATGAAACACTATAGATTTCAAATTAGGAACTATTAATAGGAACTATTAACAGAATAGTTGGAACTATTAATAACAGAATAGTTGGCTACTCTTATGTAGTAGTTTGAGTACCTGGAAAGTTCTTACACAAAAGAAAAACCTCTTAACTTTTTTGTTGATACTTGAAACTCCACCATTGTATTTCAGTTGTACTGGCTTGTGCTTTTGTCCTCTGTTGAAGTACTTTGAAGAGAGGGCAACATCTTATTCTATCAGTCTTTGCTGTCTTATTAGGAATGAGCTTATCAGATTCTTTATGGTGGAGAAGAGAGCAGAGAGAAGAGGACACGCAGCAACTGATGGGGAAGGAGTACCATCCAGGGTTACAGGAAGGGTTATCTTGGGGTGCTGAGTGCATACTTGACTCAGAGCAGACTTAGAGTTGGATCTTCACACCAAAAGCAATCTGATGTGGTTCATTTCCTACTGTGACAGCACACACTTCTAGGCACCAGGATTGAATATTGACTAAAATTTGTCCCAGGAAGGGCAGATCATACTCTTTAGTGATTTGAGGGTCACTAAACAGGATCCCTCTGAAGTTTACGCTACTCTTTTAAAGTAGCTGAAGTGTGTTTTGGATGTCCCACAATCAGGAACCTGTGCATTGGCAGTAGCATCTTTTGTACCCACAGATGCCCAACGACATCCTGCTTTCCATGGCCTCTCCTAGCGTGGAGAGCTAGCTGCTGAGAAGCATGCACTGGACTTAGGAAGATGAGACATGGTCTTGTGAAATCCATGTAACAATATATAGAACTTGTGATTCTGATGAGCAGATAATTGCTACAGCAGGTCAGAAAATGGAGAGCTCAACGTAGAATTGAATAATCAGGAAAGATTTCATGGAAAAGTTAAGAAGCCAGCGAGGAAGACTTTGATTTCTCCTTCTGGAAAGTAGAGTTAATTCTTCCTGGACAGATTGGAGTCCAGCAAGCATCTTGGTGTCTGACTATTTCTCTGCCATTGGTGTCCAGGAGTGGGCTACTCCAAATGATTTTGCTCCCAAGTGTAGGCAAATCTATACATGTATACTAATGGGGACTAGAGGAGCTTATAAGCTTTCTACAGAAGATATGATGAGAGCACACTCATCAACTACTCTGTCAACTAAAGGCTCCTGACAAATTTTCCTGGATTCAGGTCTCAGACATTCAGGTTTCTTCCAGTGTTTCAAATTACAAACAATACTGCAGTGAATGATACTAATTTTTGAACTCTGGCTAACTGCTTCTCTGACACATTTCTCAACTCTCCACAAACCCACCCCTCTAGTTTCAGGAAGGAATTAAGTATGCTTGGTTTGTGGAAGAGGTAACAAGGTAAGCCATTGGTAGCAGAGAGCCTGCTGGCTGCCTAGCTAATATCTACGCTCCACACTGACCTTACTAACAGAACCCCAAGTTTGTTCAGAGCTGCAATGTATCAAAAAATCTTCAAACTCCTTTGCACTTGGGGGTGACGAGGTGAGCCAGGACAGGCCAATAAAATGTAAGTGGAAATCTCCTGGATAGGGCTCCTGGGAAAGTGACTGTTTTCCTGTTAAAAAGACAGAGTCCTCCAAGTCATCTGCCATATGCATCTTGCTCTCTGCCCTTCCCCACTTCTGTGTGATTTTATGCCCAAAGGCAGAATGGCCATTTTGTGACCTTGGAGAAAAAATATATACATGTTAAAGATGACAGAAGAAAAAGCTAAGAGGATCCTGGACTTTTCATTATGTGAAACTACCTGGTGTGTGCCTATCTCTGGATTTTTTATTATGTGAATAAAACAACCCTCTATTTACTTCAGCTACTGTAATTGAGTTTGTTACTTCTTGCAGCCAAATTGTAAACCTAATTGATATACGTTTTGAAAGGAAATCTTTCTAAGGTAATCTGGAAAATGGGCTGGAGTTAGACTGAAGCTTCCGTTAATGGGAAAGGGAAAAAACTGATCAAGTATAAAAGTTCTAATTATGTTCTAATATTGAGGTAAAATTTACCATTGTTTTTGAGCCCCAAACTGCATATATCAGGTTTTGTAAGCTTATTTATTTTAGTTCTTTGTTTTGATTTTTATAGAGTAGCATTTCATATTTAAAAAAAAATTAATGTGTGTTCATTGTAACCAAAAATAAATAAATAAAACAGTAAGTAAAGTAAGAAATTAAACATCTTCTGCTCCCCACCTCTACTTCAGATGTTACCAGGAGGCAGCATTAATAGATTGGTGTCTGTTCTTCCTGACATTTTTAATATATGAATAAACATCAGTAACTTTCATAAAGTTAAGAAATTAGACATATTCTGTAGTAAACATCCCAATTATTTTATATCAGTGAACCTTTCTTTAAGGCTCTGATGTTTTTCTAAAATATTTCAAATTTTCATGAGGTTTGTGGCTCAGAATTCTGGGAGAGTCTCTACAGTCAAAGGCCTAAGAGAATCAAACAACTGTCCCTAGGGGGAAACAAATTTTGAAGAATAGGCTGAGCCCCTCATGCTTATCTTTTTTTATCTTTTTGTTTTCGGATTGCATGCAAGTTTGAAATGTTCATTCAGGCTGGGAGTGACTGGCCTGACCCACTGTTTTCAAGTACTGCCAGCCAGCGTAGGACTATGGCTGGGCTAATTATAAGTCATAAGTTCAAAGAGGAAATTAGTCTGTCCCTGAAACTGAAGTAGGACAAAAACATAGACTTTTCTTGAAAGCACTGAAGGAAAAGCATTTTAATATATTTTCATTTCTGTTAGTTCTACATTATATGAGTGTTATTTTATGAGCTTAATAGCTCATTAGTATTCTAATATAAATAGCACTTCTTTATTAAAATATGAACAACTTGTGAGCATTCTACCACAGTTTCCTCTTTGGTGAAGAGCCATTCCTGATATATTTGTGTCCAGTCAGATCAGTCTATAGTGGCAAACCTCATCATCAGAAACAGCATCCAGTTAGCTTTACAGTATCCCACTCTTAAATATAAGCAGATAGATAAGGATTACCAGATATTTGAGAAAAGTTTCTAGTAAGAAAGAGAAAAGAACAAACAAGGACACCAAAACGAACAAAAAACCAGGAAGATGTAATCTGAAGAAAGTTGTAATTTGCAGAAAGAAGAAAAAGATAAAAAACTATCATTAACATTCTCAGTGAGATAAGAGAAGATATGAAGTAAGAATAAGAATACTATAAGAAATAAACAGGAGAAAAAGAGATCATGGAAATTTAAAATATGATAGCAGAATGTAAGATTAAATAGAATGACTGGAAGAAAAAGTTGAGGAAATCTCCCTTGTAACAAGTCCAAAAAACAAAAGAATGAAAAATAAGAGAAAAAAAATGACAAGAATGTTAAAAGACTCTTTTAGAAGGTCTAACATCTGGGTAATAGGGGTCCCAGAAAGAGAACAATAAAATAAAAGTGGACAAAATTGGAGAAATTATTTAAGACAAAGTCTCAGAATTGAAAGACATGAGTTTCCATATACAGAGAGCCCACTAAGTGTCCAGCACGATGGCTAAAAGTAGAAGCCCCACAAGTGGGAACTTCATTGTGAAATTTTAAAATTTTAGAGGCAAGTAAAAAATCCTACAAGTTTCCAGCATGGAAAAAAAAACAAAAAAAAACAACTGGTTTCAAACAAAGGATCAAGTATCAGAATTGACACCAAGTTTCTTAGTAGTGACTTTAGACGATAAAAGACAAATTGATCAATGCTTTCATTATGAGGAAAAATAATTTCCAATTAAAATGTCATATCCACTTAAAGTATTAATTATCTATGAACTAGAGTGAGGATAAAATATGTTCTGACATGCACTTTCTGACACACAGGTCTTAACAAACTACTTTCCATTCACCTTTCTTAGGAAGCTACTGGAAGACATGCTCCTCCCACAAAAAGAGAATAAGCCAAAAGAGAAATAGAAGAGACACATGAAATAGGGGATCCAACATAGGAGAGAGGTAAAAGGAGTCACCAAGATGATGGAGTAAGGCTCCTAAGCTGGGGAGTGTACATGTAGAGAAGTGAGACCAGTTTGTTACAGATCAGAAGGCTGAGAAGGGAAAAGCAGCTTCTGAGATCTGGGAGTTGGCACTCACAGCTGGGCCTTGGTGTTCTCCTACTGAACACAAACAATTTCACAGAAAATCACCGTCAGACAAGACGATTCTATGATCATAGAAAAAAACAAGACCACTCTGTATTTGTCTTTGGTCACAGACAAAAACATGAACATTTTCCAAGCCACAAAATATCACGTATTCCCATCTCACAGTCTTCCTTACCAACTACAGCTTTAGCTTTAATCTAGTCTTTTCTCTTAAGATTTATTAAGATACTCAATCATAGAATTAACCTCACTTTCTGACAATATTCAAATCTAGGGCAGAGTCCCATTTTCTTAAACCATCCCCCAAAACATATAACACAAGCCCAAATCCTGTAAGGCCTTTCTAATACCCAGTACTGAGATACTCTACTGTTCCCCCTGGTGAGTGTTTTCCCTTGCTGCAATGAGTAATAAACTCAACTCATTCAACCACGGATATGTTCCTACTGGACTTTGGCTGGAGGTTACCGAAAAGTCTCAAGTGATTTCTTCAAGAAGGTTAAATGAATAGACTACCAAATATGTTTTAACATGCTGAGAGAAAATTTATACAATTAGAGGACAGTTTGGTGTCAAACTAATTATAAGTATACAGAAAACTACAAATAAAAAAAACAGAATGTTTATAAATTTGGGGGAACACAAAATTTTGTAAGTAATTATCTAATATGACTCAGGTGTGAATAACCTTTATTCATAATAATGTAAATATGAAATTTCAAAATTGTTAAAATTATGTCATGAGGCTATTTATTGTGTGGAGGGACAAGAAATGTGTGTGTTAAACAGGGGTATAAAGAAAGCTTAATCCTCACCTTTTATAGTGAGAAGTAAAAATAATCAGGTCTAAAACTGAAAAATCAAGGAGTAGCATTATTAGTATATTACTTAGACTATGAAGATATATCACAAGAATCAGCTAAAGGAATACGACTTGATTAAGACTAGGAAATATATGGTGTATGTGCTGTCATCTATCTTTCTATACCTGAGGCAGACATCACTAATCAACTGCAGAGCTGATAAGACTGCTGAGTCTCAGAATCCTTTGCAACATGGTCACTACAAGGAGCTACCACCAGCTGAACAGAACTGGCACTTGCCTTCCTTGGACCATATGATCTTTATGATTCCTCTCAGTTCTTTCATTCTATGATTATGTAAAATAAAGAACACTGAATGTCTTGGTCAGGTGACACATGAAAGTATCATTTAAAAATATTAATTTAGTAGCAAAATGGAGGATAGATTGGACATGAAAGGAACAGAACCTGGGGAGAACAGCTGATGGGCAGTGGAAGTCATTCAGATGATGCAGAGAGGATACTAAGAGGCATTTCTGAGCGTTGTCAACAGGGCCTGCAGGTGCCATCCTCTCCATTGGAATGAAATAGCCATATTCAAAGTCTTATCCTGATTATAAAATTTTCTTGAGCCTTTGGAAAAGTTTATACAGGAAGGAAAGCAACATTTATTTATTGGTATCATATTCTTAGTACCACACACCTTCACATGTGTAATCACTTTTATTCCTTGCAATAATCCCAGTTCAAAGGTTGGAAATGCCTAACATCAGAAGCTGTTCCATGGATCTAGGATTTAAACCTGACTCTGTCTGACTTGAAGCTGATGCTCTCCTCCGTATAGTTCTGTTGTCACAATTGTCTTTAACACTGGAAGGGAGTCATTAAGAGAGAGATGCAGAATCACTTCTAAATCAGAGGAGAGAAAAATGAAACTTCTAGAAAACTACAAATAAAGGAAAAGTGCTGTTGGGAAAGGCAGTCTCCTGCATGCAGTCTTTCCACCCCCACTTGGCCACATAAGAGTGGGCTTTGGGCCTAGAACACTTCTTTACAAAGCGATAGAGAGTCCACACAGCCTGTGCTGGGTTTATCACCTTGTGTGGGAGTATCTTTCCCTGTTTCAGGCACATTGAGAACTCCTTTGTTCTGCTTAAGCCTGTATGTCAATGGCCCTCAGGCACACCCCCAGTTTTCAGTATTTCAGACTCCACAAGGTAGGGGGTGGTGGTCAATGTTCCTTTCGCTGTGGTAAGACAGTTGTGAACATAGGCCAATCGCCCTGAGCTAGCTGTCAGGAGAGACTGCTGGCCACGGGGGACCAATGCCCACTATTGAAGCTGATCTTCCTCTGTCTCTTCTTTATGTAGGTAAAGTGTTGTTCCGTCCAGTGCTTGACTATTGTGTTTTCCTTGGTGACTCCAATACCAAGATGCAACGGGCCTCCTCCCCAGGACTGGTAAGTGGTGCATGGCGTTCTGCTCCCTTGGGATTGATGACCTGCATGGTATACAGCTTGACATGTACGTACAGAAAGTGACATATTTACTTGGTTATAGGATTTTGTTGTTGTCGTCACAATCTTGGGCATGGTTTTGTGTTTAGAAAGAGAATAACCTTGCAGAGTCATACTATTCCAACCCTTAAAACATGACGGTGAATGTCAGAGCAAAACCTCTAGTCACTGAGGGGACTGTATTAAAGTGTAGATATGGGGTTTTATTTCTCTTCAGGGCCAAATGGAAGTCAACAGGAGCCACGATTAAATGCAGAGGTGTACTGTAATGTGTAGTATGATTTCCTGAGAGTGTGATGTCTTCGATTAAGGAATCCTCCATATTCCAATTTGTCATTGTTTTACCTAACCCCAGCAAAGTCTCTCTCCCTATGGCAGGCCCATATTCTCTTTTTTTTTTTTTTTAAAGCCCAATAAAAATCATATATATTTCTTGGTACTGCATGACCAACTGTATTTCAACATACAGAAACAAACAGAGCCCACTCTACGTTAGTAATTAGATGGTAGAGCACTTAAGGCTTCTCTTGATTAAAAGCCAAGAATCTTATTTGCATTTCTTTGAAGGAAAAAACCGTAATAAGGACAAACTATTGGCAAAGTGATGGACCAAACAGAGAGGAAATTATAATTACAGACTTCAGAGTTCAGTTTAGGATGTATATGTGTGTTGCTTTTGTTTTATTTTATTTTTTTTACACTTTTCACACATCTCATTTATTTATCTATTTTGGATATATTTCATTTTTTTATTGAAGTATAGTTGATTTACAATGTTGTGTTAATTTCTGCTGTACAGTAAAGTGGTTCAGTTATACATATATATACATTCTTTTTTTGAATATTCTTTTCCACTATGGTTTATCACAGGATATTGAATATAGTTCTCTGTAATATACAGTAGGACCTTGTTGTTTATCCATTCTATATATAATAGTTTGCATCTGCTAATCCCAAATTCCCAATTCCTCCCCGACTGCGCCACCAGGGAAGCCCCCATCTGTATGTATTCTTAACAGAAATGTCTATTTAGTTCTTCTGCCTATTTTTGGATTGGGTTGTTTGTTTTTGTTGTTGTTGAGTTGTATGAGCTGTTTGTATATTTTGGAAATTAATCCCTTGTTGGTTACATCATTTGCAAATATTTTCTCCCCTTTCATAGGTTGTCTTTTCGTTTTGTTTATGGTTTCCTTTGCTGTGCAAAACCTTGGAAGTTAGATTAGGTCCCATATTTTTTATCTTTGCTTTTATTTCTATTGCTTTGGTAGACTGTGTATGTTACCTCTTAAGTGAGAGTTTGAGGAGTAGGGATTATTTATCCATTTGGTGTGGGATATATAGGCCCCTGTTGTGTTCCCTGAACAGTTAGAGTTACCCCAAGTAGTTCAGACTCTTAAACATATGCACTCACCCTTGGTTCTTTATACTCCGTGAAAAATTGCCTCTTCTAGTCATTGGTCATTCTTTTCTCTTCCTTCTGATTTTTCTTTTATCAGTTTTACCTGAATACACTTTCCAGTCTACATTCATTGACCAAAAAAATAATCTTGCAATGAACATTTTTTTTTAGTCATTTAAACCATTATCTTCAACTCTCTTTTTCTTTTTTGAAGTAGGCACTAGGCCATTATTTAGTTTTATTTTATGAACACTCAAACTTTCCAAAATGTTGTACAAATCAGTTGCCTTGAGAGGAATGCCAGAACCCCAGCTATTCTGAGCTGAGAAGCCAGCACAAGGAGAGAGACCCTAGAGCATTCATCAAAGCAAAGTAAGTGACCAGAGCAAGTGAGGCTGGATTATTTCTTCCAAAATGACTTTGCTTTTCAGTTTGGTGTTCCTGGGAGCAGCAGAGTCCTGGGCTCAGGATATGGTCGGTCATTTCTACTTTGCATTAAATGCTTACTCCTGTGTGCTTTGTGTTGGGAGCAAATTAGCAAGATTCTCCTCTCAATCCAGAATTGAGTTTAGACACTGAGCACTACTGCCTACTCCCCACAACCTCATGTTTCTTACCGTGGAGGTGGTCCTTTTACCAATGGATGGAGGCCCCTGGCCAGTGAGGTATCCTCTACTATGCTTGGAACTTACTGGGCAATGAGCGCCACTGAGGTGAGCCTTTGAGTGAAGGCAGAAAACAGGGTTCAGAAGGTCTCCTTGTTTCTAATTATAGCTTCTCAAATAGGCTGCATTTATTTCCATATCCCCAGTGGCTCTGTGTCACATGTAGTTAGCACTACTGTTGTTACTAAGAGGTAACATGTCCACTTGCTGTCTGCCTGGGAAGGTGTTAAAGGTTGTATATTCATTATCAAATTTTTTTTCAGTTTTAATATTTTTTAAATTGAAGTATAGTTGATTTACAATGTGTTAATTTCTGCTGTATGGCAAAGTGATTCAGTTATACATATATATATACACATTCCTTTTTAATATTCTTTTCCATTAAGGTTTATCATAGGATATTGAATATAGTTCTCTGTGCTATACAGTAGGACATTGTTGTTTCTAATTTTTTTATTAAAAAAAAATTAGCTATAGTTGATTTACAATATCGTGTTAGTTTCAGGTGTACAGGTTCAGATTCTTTTCCATAATAGGTTATTACAAGATATTGAATATAGCTACCTGTGCTATACAGTAAATCCTTGTTGTTTACCTACTTTATATATGTGGGTATTTATCTGTTAATCCCATACTCCTAATTTATCCCTCCCCCTCCCCTTTCCACTTTGGCAACCATAATTTTTTTCCTATATCTGTGAGTCTATTTCTTTTTTGTAAATAAGTTCATTTGTATCATTTTTTTAGATTCCACATATAAGTGATATCATATGATATTTGTCTTTCTGTGTCTGATTTACTTCACTTAGTATGATAATCTCTAGGTCCATCCATGTTGCTGCAAATGGCATGATTTCATTTTTTTATGGCTAATATTCTGTGTGTGTATGTATGTGCATGTATGTGCATATATATATATATATATATATATAACATCTTCTTTATCCATTCATCTGTTGATTGGACACTTAGGTTGCTTCCATGTCTTGGCTATTGCAAAAGTGCTGCTATGAACATTGGGGTGGATATATCTTTTCAAATTAGAGTTTTCATCTTTTCTGGATATATGCCCAGGAGTGGGATTGCTGGATCATATGGTAGCTCTATTTTTAGTCTTTTAAGGAACCTCCACACTGTTGTCCATAATGCTTGTACCAATTTACATTCCCACCAACAGTGTAGGAGGGTTCCCTTTTCTCCACACCTTCTCCAGCATTTATTATTTGTAGACTTTTTGATGATAGCCACTCTGACTGGTGTGAGGTGATACTTCATTATAGTTCTGATTTGCATTTCTCTAATAATTAGCAATGTTGAGCATCTTTTCATGTGCCTGAGGGCCACCTGTATGTCTTCTTTAGAGAAATGTCTGTTTAGGTCTCTGCCCATTTTTAATTGGGTTGTTTGTTTTCTTTTTTTTTTTTTTATTTTGAGCTGTATGAGCTGCTTGTATATTTTGGAAATTAATCTCTATCGGTTGCATTATTTGCAAATATTTTCTCCCAGTCCATTGGTTGTCTTTTCGTTTTGTTTATGCTTTCCTTTGCTTTGCAAAAGCTTATATGGTTGATTAGAGTCCCTTTGTTTATTTATGCTTTTATTTCTATTGCCTTGCAAGATTGACCCAAGAGAATTTATGTTAGAGAATGTTTTGCCTATGTTTTCTTCTTTTTTTTGTAATTTATGTATTTATTTTTGGCTGCATTGGGTCTTCGTTGCTGCACGTGGGCTTTCTCTAGTTGTGGTGAGCGGGGGCTACTCTTTGTTGCAATGCGCAGGCTTCTCATTGTGGTGGCTTCTCTTGTTGCGGAGCACAGGCTCTAGGCACGCGGGCTTCAGCAGTTGTGGCTTGCTGGCTCTGGAGCACGGGCTCAGTAGTTGTGGCGCACAGGCTCAGTTGCTCCGTGGCATGTGGGATCTTCCCGGACCAGGACTCGAACCCGTGTCCCCTGCATTGGCAGGTGGATTCTTAACCACTGCTCCACCAGGGAAGCCCCTGCCTATGTTTTCTTCTAGAATTTTTATGGTTTCATGTCTTATATTTAAGTCTTTAAGTCATTTTGAGTTTATTTTTGTGTATGGTGTCAGGCAGTGTTCTAATATCATTGATTTACATGAGGCTGTCCAGCTTTCCCAACACCACTTGCTGAAGAGACTGTTTTTTCTCCATTGTATATTATTGCCTCCTTTGCTGAAGATTAACTGACTGAAGATGTGTGGGTTTATTTCTGGGCTCTCTATTCTGTTCCATTGATCTATATGTCTGTTTTTGTGCCAGTGCCATGTTGTTTTGATTACCGTAGCTTTGTAGTATTGTCTAAAGTCTGGGAGGGTTATGCCTCCAGCTGTGTTATTTCTTGGGAGGTCCATCTTCTACCTGCCCATGCCTAGACTTGGCAAATGCTTCAGGGAGGAAAAAGCCTACCTGTCTCTGTTCACCTATGAAGTGTTTATGCTGTTTTAGAATTTACTTCCCACAACTCTCATATGTCTTTTTAAAATATCTGATTTTTAGTTTATCCATTTTTTCTGGCTACTATGACAGGAACCATGGTCTACTGCAATATTTCATATCTTAACTGGAAGTATAAATGGCAGAATTACATTTTATATTATGTTTATGTACCCCTTCTATTTTAGTTAATTGAGATTTTCTGGTAGAGACCAACTTAATTTTGTTTAGGGTGTATCATATTTTAGAACCAATATTGTGACTTTTATCAGTGTATAACTGCTTTTGAGATCACTAATAGGTATTTCTCTAAGTGGCAAATTATCTTACTGCTTCTATTTATCTTTTACTTTTAAGGGTAATGTTTTGTTGAGTCAGCATTAGCAAATATTTAACAGAGTGACTTTATTTACTACTGGAATCACCACAATAGATTACTAAAGGCAATGATAATTTTTTTCCTATTATTGTTTAAAGAAATCTTACTTATGGTTATTTGGTCAATAAACAGGGATTGTATTATCAATAAAAACAACATTTGCTGCTCCTAAGAGCTTCCTACTCATCACATCTAGGATTCCACTAGGTCTTAGAAGAAATGTTTTAGCTGCTAATCACTGTAAATCTCACCGTGATTGAGGTGGAGTACCAGAAGGTCTGTGTTTACCCAAAGTTCCAACTTAACATCCTAATGTGAAAGGCTTTGGGCTAAAATAGAATAGCTTGTAGTTAGCCAATACTTCAAGTAAGAATAACTTGAAAAGTTGGATTTAAAAAATATATGTGAACGTATGAGAGTTGCAAAGGTAAATAGAGTTAAAGTCTTCAAAGGTTCTAGCATTATCCAGGAAGTAGTGAAAGAATTTTTACTGGACTCTAATTTAAGGATGAATGGTGTCATCTTCAGGATAACCACTCGGGATGGAAAGAGAATGCAAAACTAATGCATATCAAAAATGGGGAAAATAGAACAATAGGAAATTGAACAATTCATCTTTTTGATTAACCCGAAAGAAGAAAAGATAGGAGAGAAAATGAGACATACAATAGATGGGACAAAGAAAAAGCAATAGTAATACGGTAGACATAAGCCCAAGTGTATCCATAATTACTTTAAATGTTTTTGGACTAAATACAAGAACTGAAAGGCATAAGTTTTCAGACTAGATATTAAAAAGTATATCCTGCATATGAAAGACACACCTAGATGAGGACAAAGAGAGAATGAAAGTAAATTGTTGGATAAGGAAATAATCATGCAAAATCTAACAACAATAAAAAAAAAACTAGTGTAATGGTTGATTGTACTAATATCAGACAACGTAAACTTTTATGGAAAAAAGCATTTCTATAGTTTAAAATATTTCATTGTCATAAAAGAATCAATCTACATGCAGGAATTTTAATAAAACTATTAAAAGTAGATGAGAAACATAAATACTGTTGTTTTATTTAATAATAACAAATAACTGTTCTATTTGTTTTGCAAAATTGTGAAAAGCACATTTTGCCCCATTGAGATAGGAAAAAAGGTCCATGAGTGCCATCTGACAGCAAGACCAAGACCTAGTTATTTAGACTTCTCATAACTCTAACCAGTTATTTTCACACTTTGCTAAATCTTGGTCTTTCAATCAGGATAGGCTAGGTTATGCTAAAGAAACAAGCCCAACTATCATGGCTCAAAAGCATGAAAGCTTATTTCTTGCTCTGACAAAGCCTGTGGCCAGTCAAGGTGATTCTCCACGACCACAGTTGGCTCAGCATTCCTGGATGCTTCCATTTACAGCATTTCCATGTCATCTTGTACTTCCACAATGGCCACGGGATGGGGGAAAGAGCTAGAGGGTCTCACACTGCTCCAGGATGGAAGGAACATGTGTCATTTCTGCCCACAATCCCTTGGCCAGAACCAATCATATGACCCTGCTCAATGACAGAGCGTACAAGGAAGTATAAACCTTCCATATTCCCAGAAGGAGAAGAGCATTAGGCTTATAGGTTAGGATCAGAAGTGTCTACTATAGCTGGAAACTCCTGTTTACATGTCTGAGGTCATGAACCTCCATAAGGTCAGGGACCATGACAGTCCTGAAGAAAACAGGTATGATTTCTGTACCCCCAGCTGCTTCATCTCAGAGATTGATCTCATTTTCACCAAAGGAAGCACTGACTAAGGCCTGGGCACAGGGATGCAGCCCTCTCAACAATCCACTGCCTTTTAGCACTGCTCGGCTGATTAGCACAGGGAGTGCCACGTGAGAGAGGAGGGAATCAGAGGCAACAGGACCAAAACCCCTCCATTTGGGAGTGCAGAGGTAGTAAGAAAGTAACAGCTATACTGAGCATTCTCTGGTTGTAGTACACCTCCGATACTGCACAAAATTATCCAGGTAGCCAGACATTGGGTTCTGATGGCCCTTGACTAATTGGAGGTACAGGCTGACTGTCCATCTATATTTACATGATCTGATCTTGTTTCTGACTATTGTAGTCTACAGTGACACCATTCTGGATCTGACTCTTTCAACTACTTCAAACATAGTGGTCCACTTGGTCCTACCCTGTAATGAACCCGTTAGCTCTTCCAGAGCCAGATGACCAAACTGCCTCCCCTGGCCAGGCTGCTGCTTGATCCCAATAAGACATTTCTCTAATCTTGGGCTAGCGAAAAGATTGAAACATACTATAAGACAGAGCCTCTATAACAGGTTTGATCCATTTTAAAGTTATCTTTTCTCTGTTCTTTTCCTTTCCCTCTTTCTTTATTGACAGCAAAAACAAATTCTTGAAATATTTTTGCTTAAAAAAGACAGTACTGAGGGAATTCCCTGGCGGTCCAGTGGTTAGGACTCTACGCTCTCACTGCCAAGGGCCTGAGTTCAGTCTCTGGCTGGGGAACTAAGATCCCACAAGACGCACCAGCGCGGCCCAAAGGAAAAAAAAAAACAAAACAACCAAACCAAAAAACCCAAAAAACAAAAAGACGTCGCAGAGCTTACAAACCCGATAGTGGTGTTTAGCACCCACCTCTAACAGAAGCCTTTGTTGCAGTGCTTGTGTTTGAGTGAGTGCATCCCAGGACACTTTCAAGAGTAGCTCCATTTTTTTTAAATTTCGAAAATCTCGCTCTTTCTCTCTCTGCTTACGGGAAAGTTCATCATGGTAGTTTTGCTTGTCAGTGAGACAGTTTCGTAAATTGAGATCCAAGATCCCTCTGTTCCAGGTAAAAAGAGAATATGAAAGTGATTTGTCATCAACTGCCCTTCATGTTTTTCAAGACAGTGTGCTCAGCAGGTGCATAAGGAACTATTTTCATGCTAGAATCAAATTGTAAGTCATGCCCAAAGCAGTTCTGTTTGCGAGTTCTTTGTCAGAGTCACAGCCACTAAAAAAACCCCAAATGGAAGAGCAAATTGGCAGAGGCAGAAGTTTCTAGTCTCCCTGAAATTTCGCTTAAAAATGGAAAATAACACTCTGCCAGAGACTCACACCACAAAATTGCTCCCATTAGGAAAAAAATCATGATTACCTCAGAATACAATAATTTTCAGGGAAAAAAGTCCCTCCATTATAGCACACTCCAGTGATAGAATTTCCCTGAGGCATGTTTTAGAAACTGAAAAAAGTGCGATAGATTGTGTCCTTAAGTTTTTGGGCACAGGAAATTGAGGGCAGTGAAGAATAAAGGATGGAGAAATACTTTGAAATGCTTTATTTAATAATATATTTTTATTAATGGTAAAAATGTAAACTTCTATAAAAATGTTTATTGAATCAATATAAATGTTTGAGATTATGTTTTGAATCCTCAAATACAAATTGAAGAAAATTTAGATGACAGAAACACATTAATATAACTAACCTTTCAGTTAGTGAAGTTGCTTCATTCTCTCTGGTTAATTCCAGTAGCTTGACCAACTGGTTATATTCTTGTTCTTTAATTTCAAGCAAGGCTCGTTTGCCTTCAACTTCCTTTATTGTGTCCTCCTTTTCTTCCATTACAGCGTTAATTTTGGTTTCAACTTTCTTTAGGGAGTCATTTAGCTCTTTGAGTTCATATTCCACGACCAGTTTTTTCTTTTCCATTTCTCTGTGAGGGATACATACATACACATATACATTTGTGCCCAACACACACATGAGTTTGCCTTATTTTGAGCCCAGGCTGTCTACCTATTTTTACTTTCTGACCAGGCAACAGAAGGGCTAGTCACAAATTCAGTGATCTCAGAAGTGGGGTGAAGACCACAGATGAGTGGGACTGAGGGGATATCTCCATTGAGTGCCACTGAGGGCAGGAATTTGTCCAGCCTCCCCACTTTCTCCCCAGATCCCCACTGCTACCGTCTCCTGGGATTCTGCCCTCATCCTGACCAGCCTCCCTGAATTGAGGTAAATTTCTCAACTTTGATGCTAGTGGGCTTGGCTTTTAGAAACGTTACTAGTGTCTGCTGCTTTTTTTCTCTCTTCTTTTAAGATCAGTCACCAGAGCAATCATAGTACTTCTCCAGATTTTTGTATCTTCACTTATCTTTACCCTTTTCGGTTCCTCTAAACCTTGAGAATTCCTCGGTGACTTCTGCCTCCAAATCTGCTCTGAATGCTTGGGGGTCTTACACACGTGAATAGCTGGCAAGTGAAGAGTTACTGTCACTTGGGCTTTAGGCATCTGGCTGGCCAACATATATCTAGACCATGAAACTCTACACAGTTCCAATCATTTATTCCATACACAGATCTGTTAAAGTCAGTTGGTGTTCTCCATAGAGATATGATATAAAATTGGAAAGAGAATATTGTCCCAAAATTAAGACATAAATGCTAGGAATGACAGTAATGTGCTGCACTACATTCTCCTGAAGAACTTGATATATACAACCTAGACAGGACCAAATGCAGATATTTCTAAAATTATAACAGTAATTCGGTGTGTTCAGTGGTTAATATTCTTGTTTTAGCATGCACACATAACTTGGGGGAGCGTGGGCTGGGAGGGATAAAAAATAAAATTAAGCCATACACTTTTTTGCGTGTTGTTTTTTCTATCTCTTTTCCAATTTGTACAGGAATGGATTGATGGTGGACCTCTTCAGCCTAGTAAAGAAATGCAACCATGTTAAATTATGTAGTCTTGGACCAGAAGCAGTCAAGCAAATTAAACAGGAAAGAGAAAAGAACTACGAGGTGTAGAATTCTTACTGCCTGTCCTGTACTATGCAGTGTGCTTTAATTATTCCATTTAATATTCATAATGACCTTACAAGATGGTAATGGTTGTTACCATTTTAAAGAGGAGCTGAGTGTAACACATCCTCTGGGCGCTCTGCATAGATTCCCTTTATGGAGGTACACCCATCCCTCAGAGGTTGCAGAGGCTGCTGACAGCTCATGCTTGTTCTCTCCACAGGATTGCCATGGCTGGCAGAGCTGCCTTGTCGGGGGATGGGGGGTGGAAGGTGGAGGGGAGCAGGCTGTGACCCATGTGGAGATATAGCAGCCCATCCCTCTGCCTCAGGGTGGAGCAACCACTGCGGTGCAATTCATGGCATCAGGTTGCCAGGAGGGTTCTCCTGAAACCGTATTTTGGCCCGCTTCGAACCCCACGTCTAGCCTGTTTCCCTCGCTACCCTATGGGATTCTCCTTAGAGCTCCTGCTCAGTGAATACTTGTCTTAATCTCTGCTTCTAGGGAACCCTGCCTAAGACCGGGGCTAAGTGAAGGTACGTAATTTTCCCAAACTCACACAGCTTGTAAATGGCAAGGCCAAGATCAGAAGCTCGTTTCGTCTCGCGCCACTTTGCACCGTGCTCTGTGGATTCGCGGAGGATTCACTTTTAGCCTCAAGGATCTTATGTACGTGGCAGGGGTTGTGGAAGAGCCCCTTCCTGCCTGAGCATCACACTGGACTTTGGGGTCTGGCGTAACACAGATGCTTGGGGTTGAGGACATCCCTGCAGTGTGGTGCGTTTCTCCCTGGGATCTTGCTCAGTCTTGAAGCAGATCTAAATTTTGTGAGGCTGAAACTTGTACAATCTGGGGAGCTCTTTTTTTTTTTTTTAAAGTATTATATATTTATTTATTTATAAAGTTATTTATTTATTTATGGCCGCTTGGGGTCTTCGTTGCTGCGCACAGGCTTGTCTAGTTGCGGCGAGCGGGGGCTACTCTTCATTGTGGTGCGCGGGCCTCTCATTGCGGTGGCTTGTCTTGTTGCAGAGCACGGGCTCTAGGCATGTGGGCTCAGTAGTTGTGGCTCGCGGGCTCTAGAGCGCAGGCTCAGTAGTTGTGGCACGTGGGCTTAGTTGCTCTGTGGCATGTGGGCTCGAACACGTGTTCCCTGCCTTGGCAGGTGGATTCTTAACCACTGTGCCACCAGGGAAGTCCTGGGGAGCTCTTTTTAAGAAAAAGAATCAACAGTTATAAATGATACTTAGGTTCAGGACCTTGGTGGTGGTTCGTGCATGTGAAGCCTTAGTTTCATTGGGTTCCTTGTAAATTCACCCGTGCTCAGTGCCTGTGTTCTGGGTGGCATCTGGGTACATCTTGGCCGACTGCTCTGACTCTTAAGGAAAAGGAGGTCAAAGTGAATCATAACTGTCCTCTAAGCCAAGGTGTCTCAGATGTAGTTTTAAGACATAAGTCTAGGTTACTTCGATTGTTTCGAGACCTATTATACAAAGGTTTCAAAATAAAATGAAATTTAATTATCTCCTAAAACATAAATACAGGCCCTGCATCACTTTCACGGTGAGAGGGAAGTGAAGTGGAATCAAACAAAGAAGGATGCAGTAATAACAGTATACAAAAGAGGTTAGAACATTTGCTTGCTCTTGAAGGAAGTGACTGTGTTTGTGACACTCATTTCCAATATTGAAGAATGCTTGCTGAGGTTTAGAGAGGCCTTTTCCCCAGGTCAGGACTCCAATTTAGAGTGATGCTACCAAACACTCCAGAGTCTTTTGTGAATTCCCAGAGCCCAGGTTTAGTTTGATAGGATCAGTCACAATGCAGAACATTTCAGTGTGTGTGTTTTGGTCTTTGTCAAACATTTGCAGTCAATCTTCATACCCATGCCCCTTTATGTCCTTGCAGGCACAGTGTTTAAATATTTATGAGCTGTGAGTAACATACCTTTAAGGTGACCTGAGATTCGAACAATTCTTCTAGTTCCTTCTGCTCCTTTAGTAATTGCTTTTGCTTGGATGTCAAATCTTCCCGTAAATTTTTAATTTCTAATTTCTTCTGCGTTACTTCCTTACGTAATTCTTCAGTGCTTTCTTTCAATATTCTCATCTTCTCCATTTCCTTTAAAAGTCATGAAAATTATCAGATTATACAGAGTCTGAGCAAACATTTGTCTTCTTAAAAATCAAATTAAAAATAATTTTACTCACCATCTTGATTATATTTGTTTTGAGATTCATGAATGAGTTCTTGCGCAGTTAAATGCAACCTATTATTTCTGACCTCTTCAATAAAGGCATGGCAATTATACTGCGTGTGCTAAACATTTCACATTAGATTTGAACTCATTTTTAAATTAATGCTCTTTTTTATCTTCCTACATTTTAAGTGTTTCCTTTTTCTGAGTTCATATTTATTTCATACCAAAAAGCGTTAGTAAAAATTCCCAGCCTTTTTTCTAGTAGCTTTGTGATTTGGCAACACCAGATGCAAATAATCTTTGAATATCAGGTTTATGGTTTTCCTGAGTCACACATGAGAATTAAAGATTAGGAAGTTTATATTTGGAATATCGTATCCTTGGCACTCCTTAATCCCCTGCTCTCTTATTAAGACTACTTCTCTAACTCAGGCACATTATCCCCAAATGCCCTCTGCCCCAGACTCCTAACAGGTCTTTGTTTCCCATGACTGATTTTCTGGGGAGTGTTTAACTTGTGAGAGAGAAGCCTTCTTATACTCAGAAGGTCCACACATTACTAATGACTTAGTGGAAGGATCCATTTAGCCTGCTCTGGCCTTTCTGCATATCACCCTCGTCCTCCTACACTGTGGCTTCGTGGGTAAAATTGGTGATCCTATGGTCAGGAACTAAAATCCACAATGCTTTTTCCCACAGAATCTGTGTTGAAAATGATGGTTAGGAATACTTGTGTACTAGTATATAATATATACATAATTATATTAATATATAATATGATGTATCAATATATTCATACTCATATATATTATAGCATTTTACTCTATGCATATAGAGTAAAGGCATTTTACTCTATGCCTTGGAATTAGACCACCAACAACATACTTTTTAAATAGAACCATTTAGAAGGTGAAAGCAATGCAAAGTGTGATGATCTCTGTATTTACTTTCTATGATAGATTGCAAAAAAAGGGACATAAATTCCTCCTATTTTTGTTTGCATGCCTCTTTGCAATATGTCTTTGTCCTTATTCCCATTAAGAGGTAGGACCTATTTCTCTCCCCATTGATTCTAGATGTGACCATGCGACTTGCTTGGACCAATGTGATGTTACCAACAGTGATTTAAGCAGAGGCTTGAAAAGTGCGTGTGTTGGGGTTTGCCCTCTCTTGAGACTCTCTGTCTCTTTCCTGAGACTGGAAACCCTTCCACTGTCATGAGAGTAACCAGTGACATGTGACCTTAGACCAACTAGCGGCCCAACTGGCTGACATATGAATGAAGCCATCCTAGGCCTTCCAGCCCCAAATGAGCCAGCTCAGACCAGAAGAATTCAGAACTGAGGAAAATAAGAAACGGCTGTTGTTTTAAACCACTATGTTTTGGGGCAGTTTGTTAGGCAGGAATGAATAAGTGATACACCTTTATAAAAAATTCTTGTAATAAGCTTGAGACAGTCAGGAAGCTATGAGAGTAATAACTATAGCAAAAATAATGTTTTTAAGTGCCAACCATTTTTTCTTCTGAAAACAAAGCAGATATTGTCCAACTAAACATAACCTGAACTAGATGCCAAACAGCTAAATCCTGTAATTGGCACCACTTATGTTTACTGTAAAAGTTATGCAGATATTCCTTTCAGCACCATCCATTGTTAAGATTTCTGGGTCTTTCAAATGTTTCAGGGTATGGTTGTTGTGATAAACGTTAATATTTATCAAAAGGGATGTTTCAATCCAGCCGTACTTAACAAAGTCTAGATAATCTAAGACTTACTCCTGGCTTAGGTATCTTCTCGATTTCCTTTATTATGAGGCTTTTCTCTTCCATTAAGCTGCAAAACACAAAAACAACTTTGACAAAGTACAAAAAAGTATACTATTTCCACAGTAATAACTTTCTATTTTCTCTTCTCAGAATGCACTCCCAGGTGTGTTTGCCAGACCTGGTGTCCATCCTTTGTGATGGCTTCACTGAGTCCCACAGGCCCATTTAGGTGCTCCCTCCCCAGTCCTGCCTCAACACTGTACACACACCCATCAAAGCAGTTCTCTCATCATATTGTAACTGCTTGGGAGCACGAACTGCCCCCCAGACTCAAGTTCCTTCAGGCGGGCTCTGGACTTTTTCTTTTATTTGCAGTAAACTAGTACCTGCCTGGATTACTGCTACAGCCTCTACTGCTTTCATCAAATTATCAGATCCCACTAGCCAGTAGGTCTAAAGATGCATGCGTACCAGGTTTATTTTTATGAAATTGTATTTGCAATAAAGTAAGTTAACATTTGTGTAATAAGTATGCACCACGTGGAATTTAATATAGGTTAGTTGTGTGGGCCACAGGCTGAAGTTGAAGTTTTTCAGAGTTTTGGACACTTACACCTTTCCTTTTAGAGCTTGCGTATAAATTGCTATTTTACTTCCAAGCTGTTGATCCTACACCTTAGCCGTGTTGCCACCAGGGGGTGGTAGTGTGCTGCCATCTCTGGATTGCAAAGACCACCTGAGCGTCCCTGAGTTTCAAAATGGTGATGTGAAACTCTCCCACAAGATAAGGCTTACAGTCTTTTCTTTAAATATAAAATGATATTTTCTTAAACAAACATAAAATGGATAATTCTTTAGGACATTTTAAATTACATTTCTATCGTCCGTTTTCTCTCTCTCTCTCTTTTTTTAAAATCTTTATTGGAGTGTAATTGCTTCACAATACTGTGTTAGTTTCTGTTGTACAACCAAGTGAATCAGCCATATGCATACATATATCCCCATATCCCCTCCCTCTTGAGCCTCCCTATCCCACCTCTCTAGGTCATCACAAAGCACGGAGCTGATCTCCCTGTGCTATGCAGCTGCTTCCCACTAGCTAACTATTTTACATTCGGTAGTGTATATATGTCAATGCTACTCTCACTTGGCCCCAGCTTCCCCCTCCCCTGCCCCGGGTCCTCAAGTCCATTCTCTATGTCTACATATTTATTCCTGCCCTGCTGGTAGGTTCATCAGTGCATCAGTGCCATTATTATTTATTTTTTTTAGATTCCATATTTATGTGCTAGCATATGGTATTTGTTTTTCTCTTTCTGACTTACTTCACTCTGTATGACAGACTCTAGGTCCATCCACCTCACTACAAATAACTCAATTTCGTTTCTTTTTATGGCTGAGTAATATTCCATTGTATATATGTGCCACATCTTCTTTATTGATTCATCTGTTGATGGACATTTAGGTTGGTTCCATGTCCTGGCTATTGTAAATAGTGCTGCAGTAAACATTGTGGTGGTACACGTCTCTCTTTGAATTACAGTTTTCTTAGGGTATATGCCCAGGAGTGTGATTGTGGGGTCATGTGGTAGTTCTATTTTTAGTTTTTTAAGGAACCTCCATACTGTTCTGCATAGTGGCTGTATCAATTTACATTCCCACCAACAGAGCAGGAGGGTTCACTTTTCACCACACCCTTTCCAGCATTTATTGTTTCTAGATTTTTTGATAATGGCCACTGTGACCTGTGTGAGGTGATACCTCATTGTAGTTTTGAGTTGCATTTCTCTAATAATTAGTGATGTTGAGCATCTTTTCATGTGCCTCTTGGCCATCTGTATGTCTTCTTTGGTGAAATGTCTATTTAGGTCTTCCGCCCATTTTTTAATTGAATTGTTTGTTTCGTTGATATTGAGCTCCATGAGCTGTTTGTATATTTTGGAGATTAATCCTTTGTCTGTTGTTTCATTTGCAAATATTTTCTCCCATTCTGAGGGATGTCTTTTCGTCTTGTTTATGGTTTCCTTTGCTGGGCAAACAAAGAGTGTTTTTCCTGTGTTTTCCTCTAAGAGTTTTATAGTGTCTGGTCTTACATTTAGGTCTTAATCCATTTGGAGTTTATTTTTTTGTATGGTGTTAGGGAGTGTTCTAATTTCATTCTTTTACATGTAGCTGTCCAGTTTTCCCAGCACCACTTATTGAAGAGGTTGTCTTTTCTCCATTGTATGTTCTTGCCTCCTTTGTCGTAAATTAGGTGACCATATGTGTGTAGGTTTATCTCTGGGCTTTCTATCCTGTACTATTGATCTATATTTCTGTTTTTGTGTTAGGACCGTACTGTCTTGATTACTATAGCTTTGTAGTATAGTTTGAAGTCAGAAAGCCTGATTCCTCCAGCTCCATTTTTCTTTCTCAAGATTGCTTTGGCCATTCAGGGTCTCTTGTGTTTCCATACAAATTGTAATTTTTTTTGTTCTAATTCTGTGAAGAATGCCACTGGTAGTTTGATAGGGATTGCATTGGATCTGTAGATTGCTTTGGGTAGTATAGTCATTTTCACACTATTGATTCTTCCAATCCAAGAACGTAGTATATTTCTCCATCTCTATGTCATCTTTGATTCCTTTCATCAGTGTTTTATAGTTTTCTGAGTACAAGTCTTTCACCTCCTTAGGTAGGTTTATTCCTAGGTATTTTATTCTTTTTGTTGCCATAGTAAATGGGATTGTTTTCTTAATTTCTCGTTCTGATTTTTCATTGGTAGTGTATAGGAATGCCAGAGATTTCTGTGCATTAATTTTGTATCCTGCAACCTTACCAAATTCATTGATTAGTTCTAGTAGTTTTCTGGTGGCATCTTTAGGATTTTCTGTGTATAGTATCATGTCATCTGCAAACAGTGACAGTTTTACTTTTTCTTTTCCAATTTGTATTCCTTTTATTTCTTTTTCTTCTCTGATTGCTGTGGCTAGGACTTCCAAAAGTATGTTGAATAAGAGTGACGAGAGTGGACATCCTTGTCTTGTTCCTGATCTTAGTGGAAATGCTTTCAGTTTTTAACCATTGAGTATGATGTTCGCTGTGGGTTTGTCATATATAGCCTTTATTATGTTGAGGTAGGTTCCCTCTATGCCCCTCTTCTGGAGAGTTTTTATCATAAATCAGTGTTGAATTTTGTCAAAAGCTTTGTCTGCATCTATTGAGATGATCATATGGTTTTTATTCTTCAAGTTGTTAATATGGTGTATCACATAGATTGATTTGCGTATATTGAAGAATCCTTGCATCCCTGGGATAAATCCCACTTGATCATGATGTATGATCCTTTTAATATGTTTTTGGATTCTGTTTGCTAGTATTTTGTTCAGGATTTTTGCATCTGTGTTCATCAGTGATATTGGTCTATAGTTTTCTTTTTTTGTAATATCTTTTTCTGGTTTTGGTATCAGGATGATGGTGGCTTCGTAAAATGAATTTGGGAGTGTTCCTCCCTCTGCAGTTTTTTGGAAGAGTTTGAGAAGGATTGGTGTTAGCTCTTCTCTAAATGTTTGATAGAATTTGCCTGTGAAGCCATCTGATTTTTTCTTTTTTGTTAAGAAACATTGACGTTTTTCCTTTAAAAGATGTATACTTTTATTTATAGAAATACATCATTCATAATCCCACACCTCTCATACCACAATTGATCATTTTTATTTTCCTTGTATATTTTAATGAAATTATATTAAATATGTATATATTATTGAATCCATTTTTACCTAACGTGTAATTAAAATAGTTTCCCAAGTTGCAAAACGGACTTCATAATTAATAGTTTAATAGCTAGTTTCAAGGTTTTCTAGTGGGTGGATGTACCATAATAAAATAATCCTTAATATTGATACTATCTAATATATACTGAACCTACTATATGCCACGGTCTTCACAAACATCATTTCTAAACTGCAGATCCTTTCTCAGTGGCTATTGTTACCTTCAATGTACAAATGAAGAAACTGAGGAGTTAGGCACCTCTTCCAAATTCACCAGTCAAGGCTGAAGTGACTATCAAACCTAGCTCTATCTGACTCCAGGGTGCTTTTCAGTATCAAGCTCCCTCTGGAATACATTGCTATTGAAATATTCCACTATTTTTTAGAAGTTAGATTGCTTTAGATTTTTTGCTTTTATAAATAATAATGTAAGAAACATCTTTATGCATTGTCTGTTTTCTCGTTTTGGGTTCTCATTTTTGCGTGGCATTGCTGGGATGAAAAAACGTTATTGTACGTGTGCCTCTTGATATACATAAACCTGTAAACTTTCAAACTGACATTAAAATCTACATCTGACATTTTCAGCTTTTCTGACTAAGGGGTGGTTCAGTGTCAGAGCTCCTCAGGATTCATTACTTTTCTACAGCAAGAGTCTGAACTGAAACCATGTCATCAAAGGGTTCTGGTTTTAAGGACTTGTGGGTGAAGAGGGACTGCTGGAAGCCCTGTGTGCTGCCAAGCGGGGAGAGGTGTCATCCACATCAGGAGTAGAACCAGCCTGAATGGGTGGAAGTTGTAAGAAGGGAGATTTCTGAACCAATACAAGCGAAAGCCATCTAAGAGTCAGGCTGCCCGAAGCTGGGCTGGGCTGGGCTGGGCTGGGCTGCCGCGGGAGGCTGTGAGCCCCCATCGCTGGAGGTGCTGGAGCACAGACTGAGTGGCCACTGAGAGAAGCCTCAGGGGATTCTTAGAGTAGTCAGTGCTGAGGACCGCTCTGTGGACCCACAGTTCTCAATCTCTGACACGACTCAGAATCACACAGGAAGTCTGTAAGCAATTCAAACCTTGCCTTGAGTGGGGAGGCCCGGACAGAAAGTGGAATCGTTAGTTGTAGGGTTGGATCTGCCTTGTAAACGTGTATCTTGGGTGTTTCTCTCTCAGTTATGAGGACTATGCGCTGCAAAACCTGTTCTAAGCTCTCTCCGTTCTTGGTTGGCACAGGGGGAGCAGGAAAGGTTTGTTTTTTTTTTTTAATGTTTAGAAGGTAAAATCTGCTCCAGCTGTGAGTTGTTCCTTACTACTAATCCTGATGCACTGTATGGCCCTCTGTCGTATTCTAACTTTCTGGAATTCCAGAGACATCACTGAAATAATCCCTCTGTTCCTTTCTTACCAGATCTGTTTGTTTCTTGGTTCCAATTGTGCTGTTACTGTTGGACTAAGAATGGAAAATGACTGCTAAACCCCTGGGTGAGCACCAACAGGGAAGCAGCTGTGGCAGAGGAAATAGTTACCAAGGCCATGGTCACACTGTGATAGTCCTGCACACATGCAGCACGCGTGTGCCCCTCTCCACGTCCACACCCATGACAGACAGCACTGACTGACCACGGCCCTGTTTCCCCAGCTGATGGAGACTTGTCAGAATCTATCAGATTTAGCATGAGAGACACAATTGATTTGCCGTCCAAATCTCAGGACTTAACTAGTAAGCAGAGAAGCCCCCCAAAACGTAACAAAGTGAAGGCAAGGAAAACCTTGAAAAGAATACTAAAAAGTCTTTTCAGGGAAAGTTTTTGGAAAGATAATGAATTCTACTTTGTTTCTAAAATAAGTTCTCAACAGTATTTATTTAATCACTTCATTACTTATTTGTAATGTATTTACTTAATTTATTTAAGTAAGTTACATATTCTTTCCTGAACTGCATACTTATCAAGAGATCATCTATGAATATTAATCCCAAACCAGGAACAGTTGTAACAGATTTAATTATAAACCAGTCGTGTAATTATGCTCGCCATTAGCATTTAATAGGAGTTTATATTATGTGAAAACATAAGAAAATCAAATTATAGAGGAATATCTTTTCTCTAGCATATGTGAACAGTATATTGTTCTTAGTAGCTGCCAGTGAGTCAGAAGTTCCTAAAGATGCTGGGGTGGGGGAGTGCTAGTTATTTGGGCTTCTGTTATTCAGGCTCTGAATAAAATGAGATTTTGTTGTGCTGATTTGAAAAATATCATCTGAATATTTGGATGAATAGTTTTTTTTCTTTTCTTTTCCCCCTCCCTGGCTTAGTTTCTTTATTTTTATGTGGGGATGGAAATATCTACTTTTTTCCTGGGGAGGAAGTGTTGAGTGAATTTGTTTCCATACCATGTAATGTTAAGCCAATGAAGTATACAGCCTATAATTCTTTCCTGGTATTTCTTTTGGTATCACCATTATTTTTATGAAAATAAGTTTGTTACTTCTTGAGCTGCTAGTATTTGAGAATGCAAGGGAGTTTGCTTAAGCTACAGTATAACATGTTAACAAATCCAACATGAATACACACTAAACATTTCTGCAAATGTTAATTTTGAATGTCCTTGTTTACTGTTGGTCACTATGTACAGTCCTCCACCTCCAGCCCCATGCCAAGCAACTCAGTGAACAATTTGCCTGTCTATACCTAAAAGGCAAGAGTTCTGGTCTTTTTTTTTTTTTTTTCTTCTCCCCTTGGCAGGAATACTTGGAAATTTTAAACAACTTAAATATCAACTGACTTATGGTCCTCTTACCCTTTCGTGGAAATGTCAAGCATTCATATTTTCAATACTAATGAACAGCCACCTATTGTTTTAATTTCATTATTTTCTCAACTGAAAGAGTGCTTACAGAGCACAGAAATAGTTAGGCTTTCTTTTTACAGATCTCACTGGTGAGCCTGAAACAAGTTTAGACTGAAAGACAAAGAAGGACTCAGATTTCTTTCCCCCTGAATATAATTCTCCTGATTAAGCTAGTCTTCTTCTTCCCCCAGTTGAAATAATAGGCCCCAAAGAGAGGATTCAAAACCAGGGTGGG
The DNA here is from genome assembly GCF_003676395.1 of Aethalodelphis obliquidens. Lineage (NCBI taxonomy): Eukaryota > Metazoa > Chordata > Mammalia > Artiodactyla > Delphinidae > Aethalodelphis > Aethalodelphis obliquidens. The sequence goes on from NW_020837971.1 coordinate 5,222,418, forward strand.
CAAAGTCCTCCAAAGGTCACCGAAGTCACTCGCTTATCTCTTGGCAGGACTGAGCTACATTCACTCTGAGGGAACTCTACCTACTCTTAAAAATAGCCAGAGAAAGTTCTGTCACCTTAAATGGTAACAAATCCTAGGAGAGGTGGTTTGGCTTTCTCTCCGGTACCCAGGCACAGCACAGAGCACAAAACCTGGATTTTGCAGTTGTTTTGAAATTCAATCTAAATAGTGTGATTTGCTGAACAAACCCTTTCACTGACTTGCTCTTCACAGGAGGAATGTTAGAGGGGATTTTAGAAATAACATTTATCCCTTCTAGCAATACATTTCTGCTGTAGTTCGCTGAATGACATCCTCCAGATTTGGATAAGTGAATGTGTCTTCCAAAAGGGTATCACTTTCTTCCTTGATCCTAAGGAATAGTCTGGTAATAGGAGAATAGGGTTGACTATGTGGTCCCCATTCCTATATTAGAAGAATTAAGTGAAATAGATGTGACCCTCCATTCACATACAGCTTGTTTGGCAAGTGCTTGTGGGGTACCGGCCATGCAGACATAGGATCTGATATCGCAAGAGGGTAAGGGGCCACCACCAGGGCTGGAAAGGCGGAGAGTGTGTGCCAGGTCCTGGTTCTATGGAGTGTGTTCTTTGGTTGCAGCTCCTGATGGGTATGGCTTTCCTGACACACGGAAACCACTACAGGGATCTCCTCTTCCTGAGAGCGTCTCCCTGTCACCTGAGCTTCTTACTGCAAGTTGTGTAACCTTCTTTTTCAGGGACTGCCTGTTCTAGGGAATCAAGGAAAGAGCTAGGCTTGTCGTCCTCTTAACACTGCTCTCTCATACTCTACCTAAAATTCCTTCTTCAGTTAGTCTAATTTTTCTCATTTCGTTTATGTGGAAACACCTCTGCTTGTATCTGTCTTCAGCGAGCTTGAGAGAATCATGTACTTACCTATTCAACCTGTACTGATTATGGAACTCTCTTTCCTCCACTGCACTGTATTCATTTTGATACTTGAGAAGTTCTTCTCTCATTTTGGAGACCTCGGTGGTGAATGCCTGTGGAAAATTATCAGCCTGCTTCAGGTGAAACTCCTGCTGTTGTATTTGCTCAGTGAAATGTTTGGCCTCCTGTAGCAGTTGGACCTCTGACTCTTGCATGCTGGGTCCCATAAAAACAGAGATTTGCATAATGAGAAGTGTACACCTTCAATACCTTTAGTAACTCCTGTGGGGAGGGTTCCAGCGAGGAGTGGAGGGAGTATGTCCACACTGCTGCCCCTGTTCCTTCCATTCCTAGGTTCAATTCAATTCAGTGGCATTTTTGTGCCAAGTCTTGCACTAGGTACTAGAGGCAAATGGAGCTCACAGTCTAGCAGAGGGGAGCAGACGTGAATAGGCAGAGGGAATACCAGCTGACAAGTGCTACCGCTAGTGTCTTGATCAGGAAGGTGGGAGATGACAGAGAAAGGCTTAGTTGGATGGGAATGTGATGTCTGCACTTGACATTAAAGAATGATCATGACCTTCCAAGGGTGGGAAGAATAATAATGAAAAGAGTGGGTCCTCTCTCCAGCTGCCCCAGCAACCCTGGCTTTCTCGAATTCTTGGACTCTCATGACCTGATTGAAGGAAAACCTTTTCTTCCTTAGTGATAAGAAAAGACAGTACGTTTTCTAATGACACTTTGCTAGGAAACTAGGAAGAAAAATTCTCCTGTAAAATTATGGACTTCAATTAATTTACAGATTTCTGATCATAACATCAGTGCCTGGCTACAGCTGGACGTGAATGTCAGAGCAGAGGGCGATTCCTACAACTCCAGTTATATTCTATGGCTTTGGCTTTATCTTGGGAAAAGGGTTAAGCTTCTGGCTAGAGGCAGAACTGAATGAACATAGAAACTGGACTTAATGGAATCTCCAGTAACCTTCTAGAAATCATTCACCTATGCTGCATCATACGCTAACATCAGCTCCAGCCTTACCGGCAGCCTTGATTTATCTTTCTCAGAAACCCAACTTCCTCACATTTGCCATCTCTCCTGTTCGGAAGCAAGACCCTGCCACTTCCTGTTTTAAAGGCAGCTCTGTGTGTGTGTGTGTGTGTGTGTGTGTGCGCGTGCTCCCCAACAACTTTCCTCACCGGGAGAAATCTTCAGGTTTCTGCTCATTTGCAGAGATGCCCAATAACTTAATCAAGCCTGTCTCAACTGAAGTTACCAGCCCCACCCATTTTCTCAGGCTTCAATATGTCACTTGCTCAACAGCAGAACATTTATTGGGACATCCTATGCTCCAGGCGCTATGTTAGGTACCAAATAGCAACAACAGCTATAAAGATAATAGATGCAATTTCCGTTAATGAAAGCTGGAGTTATTTCTTACAGTTCAATTTCCCTGTATATACTTTGTAAATCTGAAGTTACCTGATGTCCTTAACATGAGTCTTCAACTATGGAATTGTAAGGTATTGGCATGGGCCATAGTGCCTGTTTTCCCTCAGAAAGTGGGTGAACAAGGTGGTTAGGGTTCCAGCCAGAAGACATGTGGTAACTTACATACATGGACTTGAAATATAGTGTCAGCAGAAGAGAATTTAACAACTCTTATAATGTGGTTTCTATGGAAGACTCATTCAATTTCAGTCCAGCATTTCTAGCCTATATCTGCCCTGCTACAGCCCCGGCAGCAAGAGTAAAGAGTCGATATCTTCATGCCTCTCCCACCCACCAGGCAGTGGGGTGGGAGAGAGTGGTGGGTGTTGGTTGTAATCACAAAAGAGGGAACTAAGGGGTCAGGAGGGGGTAAGATGTGGTAGCAGAAGGGAAGTAATGGTTTTGCAACACAGCCTGGAAGGAGAAAGAAGTAACGTCATAGCCTTGGTCCTGCATGTCTCTCTGACACTGGAGGTTGGTTAGGAACGGAGAGGGAGTTGAGTGCCTATGGGGTGGAGTCAAAGTAAAGGGAACGTAGGGATGCAGTTCTGCTCTTCTCCTTCACTCCTCCCTCAGGCTCCCATCCTCAGAGTAGCCGAATGCATGAGCAAGAAAAGAAGTAGGAGTAATGGTTAGAGATCGGGGGAGAGGATGGCTGGGGAATCACAGGATGGAGTTTCCATTCACTGTGTCTCTGCTTGGATTTTAATGAAGATGTCATGCAAAGCTATGAGGCAGAAGGCGGGGAAAAGGAAGAAGGAGGCTTGGGAGTAGCAGCGGAACAGGGTTTCCCCTTCTTTCTCACTCTCCTTCCCCCTTGATTCCCAGTGGCTGATGGCAGATGCTTAGGAAACCTTGTTGAATTATTCTGTTGAAACCTCGTCTTCTGACCTCTGCTAATTAGGACTGGGCTAAGGCGAGTAGCCAGGGATAGGAGGAACAGGTGAGAAGTAAAGACAGGAATCTCAGCAGATATAGGCTGGGCTTGTCACAGAACCTACACCTCTGAGTGATGAAGAAAGGTGGGGAGGAGAGAATCTTACAGGAGTGTGCTGTAGCAGAGAATGTCAGGGCCTCACCAAAGTCCCCTTGGCACACTCCAGGGGTCACCTGTAGCTTCGATGGACAGTTATCATATATAGCAACAGCATCTCTATGCCTCTGCCTGAGAGCTTTCTCTGGCCAATGGAACTTCTTGACTTCTCACAGGGTAAGCTAGAAGTGCCAGGAGCTCGCCTACCCAGAAGCAATCTTTGATCAACGAAGGATGGAAATGAGTGAACAAATATGCCAGCGTCCTCACCCTTCAGTGGGAGAGCTCTGAGGTGTGTTCTACAGTCACTCAGAGAGTCTTCAGTGAGACTGAGCCCCAGTTGCCTGCAATGTTAACCTGAAGATTAACACACCCCCAGCTGGATAGCACCCTTCCCCATCTCACTTCCCCACTGTCTCACAATAATTTCTGGTATACTTCTTAAAACGCTTGAACTCAAATCTTTGTCTCAGAGTCTGCTTTTGGGAAAATGAAAAATAAGACAGGTCCCACTACAAGTAAGAAGTAGAGATGTGAGTAGAGGTGTCTTCACGCCGGTAAATAGCATACCTTTTCACGGTATCATGCAGTAAGGTGTACTTGGCTTTTAACTCTGCCATCCTGGTTCCAGGAAGTTTCCCCATAGCATGTAACTAGCAAAGAGAACACAGGAATACAGGACCACTATTAGCCATCACCTCCTTTATGCTTTAAGCAGAGATAAAATGGGTATATGGATGTACCATAAAATCTTTCAGTTAAACATTAGGAAACATATGAGGCAATAAGGCTTATTAGAAAGATGGTAGGTGTTCAGAGAAAATGGTTCTAGTTCCGTTCTTCTCTGAGTTATTGGGCGAGTTCTTTTACCTCTGAGTTCTTTTACCTCTCTAGATGAAGGCTGTGATTTCTTCATCTGTAAATCGAGGGAAGGAATTGAGTGAAATTCTTTCAGTTCTAAAACAACCGTATTTCTAGGTTTAGCAAACAACCTACAGAGTATAGATGACTAGGGTGGCTATTTGTAAGGTGAGAGAACTAATAATTATTGAGCATCTTTTATGAGCAACTGTTGTACATCAGTTATTTTATTCCTGAAAATGTTTTGTGAACAGGAATTATCTCCATTTCAAACTAAAGTTTAGAAAGGTTAAGTAATTTGTTTAAAGTTAGAGAGCTAGTTAAAGGCAGAGTCAGGATTTAAACCCACGTGGTCCAGCTCCAAAAATCCATCATCATTCCTCTGTACCACGATGCCTCTGCCTCTGCTGTCAAAGAAACATGAAAATTTATCTGGTACACAAAGTGATTGTATTTATTCCTTTTTCATTTCTGGCAAAAGAACTTTTGATTTACTCTCTGAGTTAGGTGATAAGTAGCTAACAGACATCATAACACAACATCAAACACTAGTGTTACCATAATGCAATGAGCATTTGCATTAGGTTGGACTTAACTGGACTGCTGGTGACATGGCAACAAAAAATAGAACTAAAGATAAGATTTGGGTTTCTCAATGCCCTGTTGTTCTTAGCTCAGAATATTTCTTGAGTCCATCCACTTTCCTCTCCCTTCCCTATCCTGCCAGTCTTGGTCACACCATCTCTCAGCCGGACTACAGCGAAACTCCAACTGCCCCCTCCCCATCTGTGTTTCCACTCAGGGCCCCTATCCATCTACTTCCCATGGAGATCATTTTAAAAACTCAAACATGCTCTTGTTATGCTTGGTGCTCAAAACTTTTCAAGTGGAATAGAATTCAAGACCCTCGGTACAACCCCTGAGGTCCTGTCTGATGCTGCTTCCCTCCCATCAGCCCCTTTTCACAGCACCGTCTTCCAGCTCCTACTGCTGCAGCTACACCGGCCGCCTTCTGTTTCCATAAACGCATGAACCCCTTTCCTTCCTCAGGCCTCTGCATTGGCCATTCCTCATTCCCACCCTCCTTCACTCCAACTCTTTCTTCGTACCTCAGCTTCAATATCCATAAAAAGGCCTTGAAAAGCTTAAAAGTCCATAAAAAGGCCTTCTCTGAAGTCTATATCTAAGACGGATACCCACATACACCGCACCCCCCAGACAACTCTGTACTTCATAACGTAACATATTACCGGCTGTAATAGTACATTTATTTATTATGATCAAAAGAATGTTATTCCTCAGCTGGTATAAAGCCCGGTGAGGAAAGGGCCTGGGTTACCCTGTTCTTCACTGTATCCTCAGCCAGTAGAACCCCAGGCACAGTGTAGGTGTTTGGCACATACGTGCTGAGTGAGCAAATGAATGAATGGAACCGAGAACATGCAAGTGCCTGAGTCTACAGAGTGGGGTTTCATGGTTTCTCTACCAGAATCAGGGTAGGAAAACATTGTTAAATGCACTGTGCAACCATCTCTTTGTGAAAGTATCTGGGATCTTTCACGAGGGCCCTACAAGCTGGTGCCAGGCCTGGGTTCCAGTCCCCACAACCCTCTTTTTTATATATGAGTGAAATATGGGGAACAGGATATTTAAAACCTTTGAGGAGGTTCCACTTCTCACTATATAATTTATGTGTAACTTCTTGTTTTTAATTTAATTTAATTTGTTATTTTTTTTTGGCTGTGTTGGGTCTTCATTGCTGCGCGTGGGCTTTTCTCTAGTTGCAGCGAGCGGGGGCTACTCTTTGTTGTGGTGCATGGGCTTCTCATTGAGGTGGCTTCTCTTGTTGCGGAGCACGGGCTCTAGGTGCGTGGGCTTCAGTAGTTGTGGCTCACAGGCTCTAGAGCGCAGGCTCAGTAGTCGTGGCGCACACGCTTAGTTGTTCCACGGCATGTGGGATTTTCCCAGACCAGGGCTCGAACCTGTGTCCCCTGCATTGGCAGGCGGATTCTTAATCACTGCGCCACCAGGGAACCCCCCATGTGTAACTTCTTAAGTGTTGAGTTGCTGTTGGTCGGTTGACCTAATGTTAGATTTTATAGGTATTTAATTAAACACATTTATTTTGGTTCTGCGGTTTTCTTTCTGGATTTTTGAGCCAATACATAATTTATTTTGTATCACAAACATTGTCATTGGCTCCTAAAAAGGGTGTAGGACATAGGCACTGTACCTTTAAAGTCTAACTGGTTAAAAAAAAAATCTTTGCATATGGACACTCTTAAAGGAGAAAAGTAACTGGGAAAAGGTTGTATGTGTGAGTGTGGGCTTATATGAGTATGTGTGTACTATGAAGGCAGCATGGGAGCCAGCCTTGTAACTAGCCAACAAACTAGCCTAGTAAGATAGCCACTGGAGGTAAGCCATTGGGTAAGGTAATTATGGAATCACATGTTTAGAAACACATATAGTATTTTGTTTTAAGGCTGAAGAGACCATTACCTTCCACCAACTGCCCTGCACAATGGAAACAAGTGAATTGACATAGGGCCTCCCTACAGTAGCCCACAGTTCAAGGAGAGAGACACAAAAGAAATTACAGAATGCTTAAAACTACACTCAGTAGTTTTATTATTCATAAAAAAGTATACTTGGTATTTTGCAATTATCTTCTTTATATTGTAAGTTAAAGCAAATAAGTACAATTATAAATTATAGACCCTTTCCAGGGGGTGGAACTTCCAGAATGGTAGTGTGAAGAGCTCGATGAATCCTCTCTCTCAAAGAAACATTGATTAAACTGGTCAGAATTATCTAAGACAACCATTTACGGTGTCTGGAAATTGACCTAAGGGTGTGCAAGAAATTGAGAGGCATTTATTTAACAAAAGCTACTGAAACTCACTAAGAAGCGTGGGAGACTGTGGCATTTGCACCATGAGCTGCATCCATCACCCTTAGCTCCCAGTTGTGTAAGAACTATTCTGGGCAGGGTTGGCGGCCAATGAAGAGCCCACTGCCCCCAGCTTCCTATTCCTGAAGATGCAGTCAGGCGGATGGGGCAGCCCCAGAAAACTGCTGCACTCCACCTCCCCTCCTGCCCAGCTCCGTTTGTGAAAGAACTTCACCGGGGGGCGGCTGCAGCCGTTCAGTAGTGCCCACTCCCCACTCCCCAAGCTCCTGCTTTCCAAGGAGTCTCTGGGCAGGCGTGGCAACCTAGGAAGATCAGAGTCCCCTAGCACCCCAGCTTCTGCTGATCAAGTCCTGCCTGAGAATGCTCACTTTACTTGGAACAGTGTAGACTATTCATGTCCCAGAGCATTGTCAAAAACAATAGCTATCACAGGAATGAACAGTAAGAGGAGGCTCATAGCTTGGTGATACCGGTGGAGGCAGATCAGCAGTTTAACAGAGAAATCGTGGCCAGAGACAGTCAAAGAGGACCCTGCTAATATCACAATCAGTACTGGTGGTCGAGAAGGCTGTGGAAAAGCTTAAGGCTGTGACCTCTCGGGCATGACCAGAGAGGGTACTTCCAAGCTATCAGTCGCTGAGCTAAAGGTGGGGCAGATGTGTAAACGCCCTGAACCTTGAAAGTGGTCCCCAAGCCACATACAGACTCAGTGGAAAAGGATGAAACCTTTACTGGCTCGGGAGGCTTAAATACAATCTCTGACTAATCAATGACTGACCAAGCTATGGAGCACGGCACCCAAGAAGCCAAACTTAATAAAAACAAGGAAAGATTACACAGAGACAACAGGGGCTGCACACTACGGAGGATACACTTCAGAATTAGTTCAGCCAAGTCACTAAACAAATAAACGTTTGAACAGCAATAACAAAGACAAAACAGCAACAGGAAGAAGCCTGGGGAGGATCAGAATCCGAAGTTGCTCCAGCGTTATCCAAAATGTCCAATTTTCAACAAAAAGTCATGAGACGTGCAAGGAAAAAAGATTGGAAACTGCTTTGGATGTGTAGACGTTGGACTTAACAAAGACTCCAAAGCAGCTATTATAAATATGTTGGAAGAATGAAAGGAAACCACATTTAAAGAATTAGAAGTGATTATGATGACAATTCATCAAATAGAGACTATCAATAAAGTACTGATCTCAGATAAGAACTAAGATTTTTAAAATGATGTCCTTTGGGTAGTAAGAATGTATGGTTTTTATATTTTTATTTTTCCTTATCTGTATTTCCTAATTTTCTCCAATGTATACATAGTACTTTTAATAATACAAGGCTGTTAAAATATGCTTGAAAACTCTTGCTGTAAGCAATAGGAATTCAGAGCAGAATTTCAAGCTGCAGAGTACTGTGATCAGATCCTAGTGGCAGATACAGCCAAATTCTAGCTCAGACTTTTTGAAAACTCAGCTGTATTTTCCCTAACTTGAGTCTCATCTGAAACAGCAGTAGTTCCAAGCTTGATGGCAGGTGGGCCAAGGATGCCTGTTGGCAGGTTTTATGACCACATTAAAAGCAGGAAGGTGGAGAGATTTCCTTTCCTATTTGCTATTTCCATCACTCCACCAGCCAGATTGCCTTTGGTACCCCAGAATCTGGAAGAAAGCTGACAGGGCAAAACATCTGATATGCCTTTGTAGTTTTTACATAACTTGGAAAAGGTGAAGTCATAGATGTTCGGAAAGAGGACTGATAACCTATCTTTATTTGGTCTACTCTACTAAAAACAAATCTCTTAAAAAGAAAAAGATTCAATTCTAGTAGATGAAATGCTTTGCTCATAAACATAAACGTGGAAAAGATAGTTGCATTTTCACACTGCATGATACAACTGGGTACAGAAACCAAGTCTGTCACGTTTTATAAATGCAGAATCTAAGAAATAGAGCATAAAGCCCGAGCTTAAGTTGTCAAAGAGTATAGACACCAAAAGGTTAGATATAATGTCATAAGTTCATAAATATGATTTCACAATAGGTACTTGTATTACTGAATTGCCTTGTTCGTAATTGAGAATGGAAGGAAACATTTACTCTAGAGCTCAAAGTTTAACAAGAGTTCATGATTCATAGATGACATGTAATAATATGGAAAAAATTTTGAAAATTGAACTTTTAGGACATTCCAAGGAAAGTAATAGCTCAGTAAGAGCTTTTACCAAGTGAACTTATCTGGAAGGGGGTCAGCATGAGGAAACAATTAGGTGTTTGTGTGGGTGTTTGCAGGGCAACCGAGGTGGCCATCGTTATTAACCTACTCTATTCCTGTTGCCTCTTTGACATTACCTACTGGTGGTCTCATCCTGAGAAATACCTGCCATGCTGTGGGAGGTAGACAAATCCTTACCATCCTTATCTCCCTCTCACCCTCTCCCTTTCACTGCTAGAAATAAACAACATAGCCATTTGACGGTCGCTCAAACGCAATTGAACCCTCAACAGTGATTCATCACTCTTTTTGTTTGACTTTTCCCCTTAGTCGTTATATCAAGTTTTAGCTTTTCTGTACACCTAACTCATTTACCAAACAAAATCAGGCCACCTAAACTCATCAACGAATCCATTTATCTTACACCTACACCCACTCTTAACTTCTTTCCCCAAATCTCAAAAATGAAATCTTCCTTTCCTCCTGTCAAGTCCAACCCATCCACCTGGGCTCTCAAACATATACTCTCCTACTTCTTCCCAGGCATCAGTTATACCTTCTCTCCTTTATAACCTCTACTTGTCCTACTTTGCTGGCTCAACACATAGAAGTCAAGTACATTACAAGTGGACTTTGGTTTGAATTCCAGCTCTGCTACTTTTTAACTCTGTAATTAGGAGTAATATTTAATCAATCTGTACCTCAGGTTTCTTCAGTTATAAAAGAGAGACAAAAATAGCCCCCATTACATAAGACTCTAGTGAAGACCAAATGAATCAATATATGTAAGGTATTGAGTATAGTATCTAGTACACAAATAAGGGCTTAATCAATGTTAGTTATTATTATTATCATTAGCATTATCCTCAACCTGTAAATTTGCTCGTCTATCTCATTAAAAACAAACAAACAAAACCAAACACCCCTTGGATGCTATGCTCCCATGTAATTACCCCTTTCTTTCTCTCCTTCTCTTTCGTTTCAGTTTTTCTCAAAAGAGTTGTCTCTGCCCTTTATCTCCACTCCGTTACCTTCCAGTCACTCACCAATCCATAGTGACCAGGCTCCCGCTCCATCACCAGACTGGTAAACGGACAAATGGCGTCCTCATTTCTCTGGCTGATTTTGATATTTTTCTCATGATCACCGTTTTTCAGTAATTTGTTTAGGGTATGTCCTGGTGTGGTTTTCTTTGGCTTGAGATTTGCTCAAAGTTTTCAATCTGTGGGTTTATAGTTTTCCTCAAATTTGGAAAAATTTCAAGTGTTATTTCTTCAAACATTTTTTTCCGTCCCCTTGTCTACTTCTTCTGTGACTCTAATTAATCATTTGTTTGGCCACTTGATGTCCACAGATCACTGATGTTCTGTTCATTTTTATCTTCCAGTCTTTTTTCTTTGTTTCATTTTGGATAGTTTCTCTTGCTATATCTTAAAGCTCACTAATCTCTTTATCTTTAGTGTCTAATCTGCTCTTAATCTCATGTGGTGAACTTTTCATCTCAAATGTTGTATTATTCATCTTTAGAAGTTTGATTTGGGTCTTTTTATAACTTCCACTTCTCTCATTATGTGCATGTTTTCCTCTACCTTTCCCCCTACATTCAAAATATATATAATAGCTGTTTTAATGTCCTTGTCTACTAGTTCTATTTTTGTGTCTACTCCATTGATTGATTCTTCTCATTATAGGTCAGATTTTCCTGCTTCTTTGCATGCCTACTAATTTTTTTTTTTGGCGGTACGTGGGCCTCTCACTGTTGTGGCCTCTCCCGTTGCGGAGCACAGGCTCCGGACGTGCAGGCTCAGCGGCCATGGCTCACGGGCCCAGCCGCTCCGTGGCATGTGGGATCTTCCCGGACCGGGGCACGAACCCGTGTCCCCTGCATTGGCAGGCGGACTCTCAACCACTGGGCCACCAGGGAAGCCCGCCTACTAATTTTTGATTGGATGCCAGACACTGTGAGTTTTACACTATTGTGAAATGGATTTTTCTTTCTTTTTTGGGGAGGAGTATTCCTTTAAATACTTGGGGGCTTTGTGAGTCACAGTTAAGTTTCTTGGAAACGGTTTGATCCTTTCAAGCCTTGCTTTTAAACTTTGTTAAGGAAGTCCAGAATAATCCTTTTTCTGGGCTAATTTGGTCCCACTACTGAGTCAGTACCCTTCTACTGTGTCAACAGGTCTTTTAAACCTCCTAACATGAACTCTTCTTGGCTCTGCATGAACTCCAAGTATTGTTCCATTCCCTCCTCTCTGGGAGTTCTTTCCCAGCCTCAGTGGTGTCCTCACACGCATGCACTGATCAGTTTTCCTCGGCAGATTTTTGGAGCGCTCGCTCTCTCGCTCTCTCTCTCTCTCTTTGAAACTCTTCCATTGCCTCACCTGTATATTTTAGTCAACTTGGCCTCCCTGAACCCTAAACTCTGTCTCCTCAAATCAGCAAGACCACCTGGCTCTGTTTGGAATCCCCTCCCTATGCTATCATTTGGAAACACTCTCTAAGTAGTAAAACGGGGCAGTTGTAGTTCTCAACTCTTTTACTTGCCTATTCCTAGGGATCACTGTCCTGTGCTGTTGTCCAAAGTCTGAAAACCATTGTTTCACCTGATTTGGTCCATTTTTTAGTTGTTTCAGGTAGGCGAGTAAATCTAGTTTATGTTATTCCATCTTGATTAGAAGTGGAGCCCCAGTGACCTCTTAATTATTAAATTCAAACATTTCTCTGTCCTTATCATACTCGATAATTTTATGACATTTATTACTATTGACATTACAGTTCATTGTTCCTTGAACTCTCTCCTCCTCTGGTTCCTGTGACATAGGGTCTCAGGGTTCTCTCCTTACTCTTCTGTTTTCTTCGCTGGTCCTCCTTTAAAAGTTGGTGTTGCCCATGATTTTGTCATTACCTTTTTTCTTTTTTAAAATTATTCGCTGTCCCTCATCTGCACTACCTCCTACTCACAGTCTGAACCTACCTACATGCTGATGACTCCTGAACAGAGGGGCCTGCAGGCTACTGTTATTGGACAAGCTAGGACTTTATTTGGGCAAGGGCCATTCAAGACTATGGGAATTAGGGTTAGAGAACAATAAACATCTTCATCTAACACCTGGAACACATGAAATGGTTTACATAAATGACACAATATCAATGTTCGTGTATTGTGACCATTTTTTTGGAGAGAACTTTGATATTATGGGGCATTTCATCCATAGATTCTGTTGAACTAGATATTATCAGAGAGTTTCTTAGAATAAACAGAATCTATATAGTGCTATACACAAGTCTTCATCACTTCTTATTGAGAAGGTGGCAGTAGATAACGTAGCACTTTCCTTCAAGTTGTGTCCCCTTGAATCTGTCCTTCACGCTGCCAGCAGAGTGCTTTATCTAAAACACAATTTTCGCCTTGCTTAAAACCCTTCAGAGGATCCTGTCACCTTCAGGATTAAGTCTTGGTCCCTTTACATGGTTTACCAGGGCCTTCATGATCTGGCAGTTGCCACCCTCTCCAAACCTGTCTCCTCTCTTTCTAAACCTATTGTGACCATTTCAGTTCTAGGCCACGTGCTGTGGTGGGCAGAATGATTCCCCCATCCCTAGATGTCCACGTTTCTAATCCCTATCATGTGTAGACTTGTTACTTTATATGGCAAAAGGGACTTTGCAGATATGGACTTTAAGATGAGATTATGGTGGACTATCTGGCTGGGTGCAGTCTAATCACGTGAGTCCTTTAAAGCGGAGAATCTTTCTTAGCTGAGTCAGAGGTATGAAATGGAAGAAGAAGGAAAGATTGGAAGTGTGAGAAGGACTTGACCTGCCAGAGGAAGGGGATCTCAAGACAAGAAATAAGGGCAGCCTCTAGAAGCTGGAACAGGAAAAGAACCACATGCTCCTCTAAACCCCCAGAGAAGAATGCAGTCCTGTCAACACCTTGATTTTAGCCTACTGAGACTCATATTGGACGTCTCACCTACAGAATTATAATATAATAAATTTGTGTTTAAGCCACCAAGTTTGCGGTAATTTGCTATGAGAGCAATAGAAAACGAACACAGTTCCATACCGTGTCTTTGCACAGTATATTGCCCTAGCTTCAATTTCTCTCTCCTGTCCACTTGGAGAATTCTTATTCTTCCTTAAAACATCTCAGTGGTCGGCATCTGTGGCTGCCTGACATCTCCAGGCAGAATTAATTCTTTCTCTCTATTGCTTCTGTATTTTTAGATGCACCTGTTAGTGTACACATTGTACACTATTACCTCTATTATCATATTACACTAATATGTCTCCTCCATTGGGCTGTGTAGTCCTTGGTGATAGGAATCCTACTGTATTCATCTCTGAGTCCCAGCCCGTAGCTTGGTATCTTATAAGTACTTGGCAGTGTTCCTTAAACTGTGTTGACTTAAGCTTATCTTAAAACCAGTAATGTAGCTGGAAGCACTCTTGTTCATTCACTCACCTCCATTCCAACTGACCCGTCAGAGAAGGCAGGTGTAAAAGGAGGAAAAGAGCAAGGTAACCTGGCCTGAACACAGGACTTGAAAGAGCAGAGAATGTGCCAGACAAAACTGACTGCCTCACCCCACAGCTCCCCTTCTCTCTTCTGTGTGGCTGGCAAGGCTCACAGGATGAGCAGGGAGATCTGGGACGGTTTCCCACAGCTGTCTTGTTCCTCCTTTGGTGGCCAACCACAGGAATGCGAGGGGCAAACAGGACCTCCCAGAGTTAAGGTCACAAATGCAGTGGACATGGTGGGTGAGTAATGCAGGTGGCTTAACTCTATGTAGGACTTCAAAATTAAGTGACAATAATTTTAAGATAACATGTACAGCCAAATAAATAAAAAGCATGCCTGAGCACATACATGCTAATGAGTGGCATTCCTTTAAAACACTCACATTTGTCCCAGTGAAACGAGGATTGCTTGGAATTTTAACGATCATTTATCCTTTGTTTAAATGATTTCCCCCTACTTCCAAAGATCTGGGAAAAGATGATGGCAGGTTGGAGTGGCTGTGAGCCCAGGAGGCGGGAGACGAGCCAGATTAAAACCCAGAGGCCTCTTTCTGAACTTCAAAGGGTGAGCTGATAGGTAAGAGTACAGAAGCTAAGGGGGCCAGAGTCCTGAGGGGCATTTACACAAGGGCCAGAACATAGTGGGGGCAGGAAACAGAGCCAGGCTAAAACCACGAATGACTGAAGTCACAAAAACAGGAACCAGGAGAGTAGGGGTGCGGGCAGGAGGGGCGTGGGCCCCAGAAGGAACTGTGTTGCCTGCTGACTCTGACCAATCAGCTTTCAGTCCTTCACATGCAGCGTTCCCACCTCTAGGGCACCTCTACAGACCTTGAGTGGGTTTAGGCAGGGAGAGATCCAAAAGGGAGCCGGGACATTGGAGAACAGAGCATCTCTCACACAAGTGTCACAAATGTATAAAGATGGTCTACTGTTCATCTCACTATGCAGATCACAGGCCACAGCCCCTGCCCTGCCCCTGTCTTAAGAAGCTGTCACTGTAAACGTGGTGAGCCCAGAGCGCAGCGGGCAGGGTCCGTGGGCCAGGGTGCTCTCTCTGCTGCTGCGCCCACCTTTCAGGCTCCTCTCTGTGCTGAGAGCACCGCCCCTCGCAGCTGGCTGTCAGCTGTCAGCCCCCAGCTCTGGGCTATGAGGTTACAGATAAAGGATATCGCCACTTCCCGCAACAAAGAAACTTGGGACCTCTGGTGCCCACATTCCTGTTTTGAAGATGCTTTTGCCCACAGTGCTCTTCCCAGTATCCATAAATAACAGATCATTTACCATAGAGGCATCTGGGAAGCCCGGGTGCCAGCAGTGTGTGTGCCATGGCAGTGCCACCCTCCACTCCCCCTTCTAGCAGGCAGATTGTGATGCACAGTGAAGCTTTTCACTGCTAATCGAAGAACTGTTCTTTGAAAAAGAACAAAAACCCAAAGTTGCATCTTGCACTTCCCCATTGATACCATAAAATGGAAACTTGGGAGCAGAATATGAGGATGTTTGAGTTCAACTCTTGCTGATCCCCCGGTACGGGGGCTTTTCATCCTGGCAGCATATTTAGACAAGTCATTTAATTTTTGTTCAATTTATTCTGAAGTATTTTATTCTTTTTGATTCTATTGTAAGTGGAATTGTTTTTGCGATTTCTTTTTTGCATTGTTTATTTCTAGTATGCAGAAGCCATTCAGTTTTGTTCAGTAAAATTATTAACCATGAAAACAGAGGTCAATCCTTAAAACCTGGTATAAGCTTTCCTATGTGTTCTACAAATGTTTCAGATAAGGCAGAGTATCTTTGACTCTTGTATTTACTTGAAATAGCCTGAGTACCTAGAAAACTGCTTGACACTAAGATGCTCAGAAATATTTAATGAATGAGGTCACTATATCTCACACATTCCTCAATTAGAGTGCTTATCTCGTTAAGCTGAAATCATGCTCACATATCTGTTCACCAGATGGGAAGCTCTCTGAAGACAAGAATCATTCTGGTGTCTCAAGAACCTAGCATAGTACATGGCAAACAGCAGGTGCTGACACATGTCTCAAGAATCCATCAGTATCTAGCAGACTGGGGGTGTGGCATGAAAGGTTGGGCATATCACAGAAGGATATCTCAATGTATGGTTTTCTCTCTCCACGTACACATGTGAATCGGGCCAAAAGGATCAATGATGTCTCTGAAAGACTCTAAAAAAGTCAGTCTAGAAGGAACACCAACAGCTTGAAGGGTGCGTGTGTGTGTGTGTGTGTGTGTGTGTGTGTGTGTGTGTGTGTGTGTGCGTGCGTGCGCGCGCACGTATAAAAGATAACAGGATATAAACTTGGTATTGATTGTGGAAGATTTATGGATTGGTTGATTTTATGTGGAATACACACTCCCCATACAGGTTGGAATGGAATATTAAGAGCCTTTGAATAGAAAAACTGTCAAACATTTTCTCCTGACGCTTGTCATCCAGGGAAAGTCCTCAACTCAATGTGCTCTACCTCCAAGGATGCATAGCTCAGCCCATAGTTACTCTGTATTAATGACTTCAGTAGATTGGTAGGTCAAATTTAGGTATCAGAGATGTTCAAATCCGTCAATAAAGCATAAATTCCAACACCTGAATATTTGAATCCTAAAAAAAACTCTTTAAAGGGCAAGATAATAGAGTTTTTATAACTAAATGGGTATTATGATATGTTACGCTTAAACCCAAAATTAGATCCTCAAAATCTTTTGGTTTATGTTCTAATAGAAACCAGTTAGTCACCTTATAAATTTCTTAAAAAACCGTAATTGAATGGTAACAGATGGATAGCAACTACCCAAGGCAATTAATTATATAACAAATTATCTTGGAATTTCCTCAGAATAGGGTGGAATATTCAGAAACTAACACAGTTTTCCAAGTAATCTGGTTTTTATGATGTTTGGAGAGTTTTTTTAGCTTGTTTTAGGTTTGGGAAAAGGAGAGAAAAACCATATAATACAACCAAGTATCATTTTAACTTCTTTCAGTTGATACCAACTTTGATACCTAAGCAAAGTAAAATAAAAAGAAATGAAAAAAAAGTTAAAAAAATAGATTCTAACAAACATTTCACCAAACACAGCTGTTTCTAGTTCACTAAGTCAACGATTACAAAATATTTTAATGTGCTTTCTGGCAAACAGGAATAGCCTCATTTCGTGGAAGTGCCACCTTTCCAGTTATTCTTGATAGGTTGTAACAATATAAGGATCAGTAATTATTTCTACATATTTCTTTATCAGGAAGAGAAGGTAAGATACTACCTATGTCTCTTAAAATATGTAAGATAGCCCTTAATCCATGTCACAGCAGTGTATTTCACTCCAAACTTTGCAAACTAGCAGTCAAAAGTATAAATCTGCAGATGTTTTTAGTATGCACAATTTTTAAAGTTAGAAAAATTAGCTGGTAACGTTTAAAAATTTGTAGATTTTGCCATAAAAAACTGAATTTTCAGCTTTTCTTGAAGAATTATTAGATTTGATGACACCGGATTCATATTCTAACATTGTAATAATCAGCTGGCATTGAGCAGAGACTGGCTTTCAGAAGTGATAGAACAGGCTGCCGCTTTCACAAGAAGCACAGTCGGCCCCCTGCCCATTCACAGTGTGTGCAGTGCCCTGACACCTAGGCTGTTCCACTCATTCACGTGCCCTTTACGGGTCTTGTAGGCATTTAACATTGGGGTCCTGCTTTGTGTCATGTTTTATAAACATATATATACGTGTGTGTGTGTGTGTGTGTATATATATATATATATATATTTATATATAGACATAAGGGTGTGTGACTGCATTGTGTGAGGTTTAGAACTTAATGCTTTAAAATTTCTGAGATTTTCCTGCTATTTTTCCATTTTAGCTTCTGATACTTTTATGAAAAGATGAAATAAACATGTCTGATACTTTTTTGACTAATCGACATACTCTAAAAATATTTAAATTGAAATATTTTATTATTTGGATATTGAAATATATTTTATTCACTTTAGTAAAACTTTATGCACCATGGAACAAAAAATAAGCTAAAACGGTTGTGAAGACAATGTGAAAAAATGTGTCAGTCGGCTAAATTTGGCAGGCAGAGGGGGGTGCTGAAAAACAGGAAACATTCAGTTAACATAAAGAGCTTTTCCTTATCTACAAACATCATCCTTGCAGCTAATGACCCCTTTGGCTCTGTATTTTATGAGCTTTGATGAAAAAGCAAATTATAATTTGTAAAGAAGTTGCAGATAAAATTCTGAACAAATTACCCTAGCAGTTATCATTTTAGTAGAGGTTTGAGCCAAATAAGAAGTGAACATTCAGTAATCAAAAAGATTACTGAGTAGTCAAATGAGAAAATTATTTCCAGGCAAGTAAAGCACCAGAACACAAGGGTTTCTAAGAGGGGAGTTATTGGGACAAAAATAGTATATTCAAAAAGAGTGTAATTTATGACTTATGATAAGAAGAAAGACTGGAAATTCCATAAAGGTAGGGACCATGTCCACCTTTCCCATCACTCTGTGTCCAAGGGCTAGCCCACGTGGAACTCACAAATACTTGTTGAGTAAGTGAAAGAAAACACACATTCAAGTGCTTAGCAAATAGCAGTCATTCAATAAATATTTACTAAATAAATAATTCATCAAATGAATTTATTCAATAAATAGTTACCAAATGAAAATACACAAAAAGTACAAATTAATAATTCTTCTCTTATATCTTATTGAAAGTAATGCTTAATATTTATTTATTTATAAGAGATTGCTATGTACTATGTTAGGTGCTTTATGTATGTTATTTAGTCCTCACAATAACCCTGTGAAATAAATATTACAATCCAAAATCTAAAAAGTAAAAGAAAACTGAAGATACTTGAGAAACTTGAACAAGGTCACAAAGCTTGTGAGAGGCTTTGTAGGAATTTGATCACAGTTCTATTCTGTCACTCATTTTTAAGTGAATTAGAGAAACTCAGAAAGGAGTAGAATAGTCTCTTGCTGATGGCATGGAGACAGCGTGAAACACATCTAGAGAACTTAAGGTAGTACAGGGGGGCAGACATAAAAGACCATAGGAGTGGGTAATATTTGTAGAAGGACAGACACTGTGTCAAACTGATGTTGTGAGGAAGGGTAGGGTGAAGAAATAATATTAGCTAACTTGAAGTCGCTTGTAGTGTGAAACCAAAAGACAGTAGTCAAAAATAATTATAAAAAATGAGAAATGATATTATATAAAGATAACCATTATAACAAAAGCACAAACCTTCCTAAATTCAACAAACTGTACTATATTTACCTTATATAAATATAAAGGAAGGATAAACTTTAAAATAGAATTATACTATAAGAAGGAGGAGGAAATGGGGGAGGGGCTAGGGATAGAAGTAATAATTCTTTGAATATACTTCATTTTGTAGATATGACTTAGAACAGTATAGTACCTTAATTAGAAAATTAAATTTAAAATCAGTTGCTGAAAACTGAAAACGAAATAAATCAATTGAACATAACTATGTATCAAGTTGTTTCATAACTGCACAGTAATTTAAACAATTATATAGGACAATTAGGGAAGTATGAACTGACTGGATAGCTAATGACATTAAGGAATTTTTGTTAGCTGAGGGAATGTGATAATGGCATCATGGTTACATTTTAAGGGAGTTTTTGTCTTTTAGAGATACATACTGAAATATTTATGAACAAAAATACTTTGATATTAGGGATTTGCTTCACAATAATCAGGAGTTTGGTGGTGTGGGAAATGAGTGGGGGATGAATCTAGATTGACCATAAATTGATGATTGCTGAAGCTAGGTTATGGGTACTTGGGGGTTCATTATATGATTTCCTTTACTTTTGTATAGGTTTGAAAATTTTTATTAAAAGGTTATATATATTTCTTGATAACCAAAAGTATCAGAATTTAGATATCCAAGAGAGTGTTGACCTAAAATACTTTAAAGTCTATTAATTTATTCCAATAATATTATATTGTTTCTATAAATATTATAATTGTATATTATAATAATCAATATTATAATATACTTAAGCATCCATATAGTCAATGTTAGTTTTTTACAAATCACTCTCAGTTGGCTTGTTTTCCTACCTTACTCACCAAACTTAGGTCTACAGGGAGCTAAAATGAATCTTTGACTTTCCTCAAAACCCATCCCATCCTCAGGGAATGAATATTTGCCAGCCATAGAGATGATGAAAAGAATATACCACAGAATTAGAATAGACTGTATTGACTAGTTTAAAAAGAAAGCACAAAGGAACAAAATTTCCTAGAACGTCTTACAAAGACACTTTGAATATGTTCTGATATTCTTATCAAACTTAGAGACTACACACTCTATTCCACAGAAGAAAACAGATGCTTAGCATTGACTGGTATCCCATCAAAGTGGTCTTTCACTTCTATTTTTTTGTTTTTTACAGAGATGCTCCTTATTTTGAGCATTTTGAGAAAAATAGATGAATGTAATTAATAGAGATGAATAGAATGTTAGTTATACTTACAAAGAAATTTTTGGAAAAATCTGAACAATCTAAACTATAGTGTTTAGATTGTGCATAAAAACAGTATATGTCAGAAAAATATACTAGGGGCCTGGAATATGTTATCTCATTTAATTCTTCTAATAATCCTATGAAATATGTATGTGCCAGAGAGGCTGTGCTCTAAGGAGAGAAGCAAGGGTTCAGATTCATGGTGACTTCAGAGTCCATCCTCTTTTCACTACTCCACTCTGCCTCCTGCCATTTTGGCTAGAATCGGACAACAGCAGTTACAGGCTTAGTACTAACTATTGAGAGTTTATTATCCTTTAAGCACTAATTTCAAACAAATAGCTAGCGTCACATTTTAATTATGGAACTCTAGAGGAATTCCCACTAAAATAAGAAATAAGGGGGCTTCCCTGGTGGCGCAGTGATTGAGAGTCCGCCTGCCGATGCAGGGGACACGGGTTCGTGCCCCGGCCCGGGAAGATCCCACATGTCGCAGAGCGGCTGGGCCCGTGAGCCATGGCCGCTGAGCCTGCGCGTCCGGAGCCTGTGCTCCGCAACGGGAGAGGCCACAACAGTGAGAGGCCCGCGTACCGCAAAAAAAAAAAAAAAAAGAAGGTAGGGAAGAGTGACTGGTATGAGCATATCATTGAATATAATTCAGAAAATATATACCAAGGGATTTAGACAGGAAAGTGTGTATATATGAGAAAGAGGGGCAAATGGTCATTATTTGCAGCTGATATAAATGCCTACATGAAAAATACAAAATAATTTTATAATGCAGTAAGGTGTCCATCTATAAAATAAATTTATAAAAATATAGCTTTCCAAATTAATAATAAGAAGTTTGAAAACATATTGAAGAAAAGATCTGATTCATAATACCAATGGGAAAGATGAAAAATCTGGAGATAAACTTAACAAGATATGTGAAAGATCCATATATAGAAAACTACAAAAGTGTATAGGGAAATGTAAAAGAAATTGTGAACAAATGTCCCAGGCTGATAAAAACATTTTAAAATAGGCCAATTATTCCCAAATTAATCACTAGAATTTTTGGAACTTATTGTAAAGTACAGTTGGAATAATAAGTTATTTAAATTTATAAAAGGAAGACTTCTAAGTGTGCATTTTCCCTTTCAGATTTAAGGTGCATTCTAGATCTATCATATTTAAACAGTAGGACAGTAGCACCAGGATAGAGAGCCATATCAATGTAACCAGAAAACATTTTGCTTATGGATAAGTTCATGTCAGTGCAGGGAAAAGGTGGAACTCATTAAAACATTGTATTGTAAGAACTTTTTAAACATTTGGGGGAAAAATATAGTTAGATTCCTATGTCACACTTTACAACAAATTCTAGTATATTAAAATTCAAGCATAAAAAATAAAACCATAAAAATAATAGAAAATGCACATGGCATTTATATGATTGTAGTATTGTAAAGGAATCATAAGGAAAAGATTAATATAAAAATGAAACATCTAAAGACTTCCATATATGTAAATACCACAATTGAAATTCAAATGTCAAAGTTGAAAAAAGTATGCAAATACTTGATATACAAAGAGCTAATAATACAAATTTATTAAAAAAGAACAAATAAAGTTTTAAAAATTAAAAGAAAAACATTATATTGGAAGAATGGAGATCATGAAAATAAAGTCACTTAAACCCAAATGACTAATAATTATATGAAAAATTACCTAATCTCACAAACCCTGTGGCAAAACAGTTCTATTCCTTGATAAATGCCCACAGAGGTGCATGCACAAGTACACCAAGAGACACGCACAAGAACGTTCAAGTTGCATTATTAGTAATTTATGAAAATTGGAAACAACCTCAATATCCACTGGCAATATATTGGATAAATATAATATTGGTAAAACCAAACCATGAACATATACATGCAAAAATATGAATGATTCATAAATATAACATAGAGTGAAAGAAACCAAACACAAAATAATACATTTTGTAGAATTCTGTTTCCATCAAATTTAAAAATAGGCAAAATTGGGACTTCCCTGGTGGCACAGTGGTTAAGAATCCTTCTGCCAATGCAGGGGACATGGGTTTGATCCCTGGTCTGGGAAGATCCCACATGCCATGGAGCAGCTAAGCCTGTGCTCCACAACTACTGACCCTGCGCTCTAGAGCTTGTGAGCCACAACTCCTGAGCCCGCATGCCACAACTACTGAAGCCCGCGTGCCTAGAGCCCGTGCTCCACAACACAAGAAGCCACCACAGTGAGAAGCACGCACACCACAATGAAGAGTAGCCCCACGCTCCACAACTAGAGAAAGCCAACACACACAACAAAGACCCAACGCAGCCAAAAATAAAATAAATTTTAAAAATAATAAAAATAGGCAACACAAAAAAGTATGGTGTATGGGGATTCATGCTTAGGTGGTAAAACTATTAAGAACAACAAGAAAAGCATTATCATGAAAGTCAATACAGTGGCTACTACAGGGTGAATGACAGAGTAGGAGGGGAATTTCCTGAAGCTGGCAGTATTTTTTTTTTTGACTGGATGGTGGTTGAGTATTTGATTTCAATTGTATCTTTATATTTTGGACACTTTATATGTGTTACATTCAGAATTTAAAAAGATTAAAACCTATGTAGAAGATGGTCTAATTTTTATAAAATTACATACAAACATATATATTTGGAAAGATGGTTTGAAATAGTCTAAAATGTTAATAAAAGTCATCATTATACTACACTCAACAACAACAACAAAACAATGCCAATTCAAAAATGGACAAAGGATCTAAATAGACATTTCTCCAAAGAAGAATACAAATGGTCAATAAGCACTCAACATCACTAATCATTCTAAAATACAAATCAAAATCACAATGAGATAGGACTTCACATCCAGTAGGATGGCCATTTTCAAAAGAACAGGAAATAACAACTGTTGGCAAGGATATGGAGGAACTGGAACCCCTGTGCATGGATGATGGGAATGTAAAATGGTGCAGCTGATGTGGAAAACACTATGGGCAGTTCCTCAAAAAATTAAATGTAGCATCACCATAGGATCCATCAATTCCACTTCTGGGTATACACATAAAAGAACTGAAAGAAGGAACTTGAACAGATACTTGTACAGTCATTTTCATAGCAGCATCATTCATTACAGCTAAAAGGTGAAAACAACCCAAATGTCCATCAACAGATGGGTAGATAAACAAAATGTGATGTGTAAATACAGTGGAATAGTACTCAGCCTTAAGAGGGAATGATATTCTGATACATGCTATAACATGAACAGACCTTAAAGATATTATACTAAGTGAGATAAGCCAGATATAAAAGGACAAATAATGTATGATTCCACTTATACAAGGTACCTAGAATAGTCATATCCATAGAGACAGAAAGTAGAACAGTTTTTACCAGGGGTGGGGCAGCAGAGAATGGGGATTTACTCTTTATTAAGTACAGAATCAGTATGAGATGATGAAAAATTTCTGGAGATAGATGGTGGTAGTTGTTGCATAGTAATGTGAATGAATTTAATGTCACTGAACTGTACACTTAAAAATGGTTAAAATGATGAATTTTATGTTATGAATATTTTACTACAATAAAAAGTGGTAGGAAAAGATAAAAAAAGAAAAAAGTGGTAGGAATATAGTTGTCATATACATTTCTGTTTTTTTTTTTTTGAGGTATAGGTGACTTACAATACTATGTTAGTTTCAGGTATACAACATAGTGATTCAAAATTTTTATAGATTATACTTCATTTAAAGTTATTATAAAATATTGGCTATATTCCCTGTGCCGTACAATATATCCTTATAGCTTATTTATTTTGTACATAGTAGTTTGTACCTCTTAGTCCCCTACCCCTATCTTGCCCCTCCCCCCTTCCCTTTCCCCACTGATAACCAGTAGTTTGTTCTCTATCTGTGAGTCTGTTTCTGTTTTGTTGTATTCATTCATTTCATTTTTTTTAAGATTTCATTTTGAGGAAATGATTTCCACTTTTTACCACTGAATATGATGTTAGCTGTAGGATTATCATATTTGGCCCTTATTATGTTGAGGTATGTTCTCTCTATACCCACTTTGTGGAGAGTTTGTGTTTTTTTATCATAAATGGATGTTGAATTTTATCATAAGCTTTTTCTGCATCTATTGAGATGGTTGTATGACTTTATTCTTCAGTTTGTTAATATGGCATATCGCATTGATTGATTTGCAGATATTGAACCATCCTTGCACCCCTGGGATAAGTCCCACTTGATCATGGTGTATGATTGCTTTAATGTATTGTTGAATTTGGTTTGCTAATATTTTGTTGAGAATTTTTGCATCTATGTTCATCATTGATACTGGCCTGTAATTTTCTTTTTTTGTGTGATATCTCTGTGTGATTTTTGCATCAGGGTGATGCTGGCATCATAGAGTGTGTTTGGAAGCATTCCTTCCTCTGTATAATTTTCTGGGGTAGTTTGAGAAAGATATGTGTTAACTCTTCTCTAAATGTTTGGTAGAATTCACCTGTGAAGCCATTGGGTCCTGGACTGTTGTTTGTTGGGAGTTTTTAAATTACTGATTTAATTTCATTGCTTGTAATTGGTCTGTTCATATTTTCTATTTCTTCCTGGTTCAGTCTTGGGAGATTGTACACTTCTAGGAATTTGCCTGTTTATTCTAGGTTGTCCATTTTATTGGTGTATAGTTGTTCATAGCAAACTCTTATGATCCTTTGTATATCTGTGATGTTGGTTTTAAGTTCTCCTTTTTCATTATTGATTTTATTGATTTGGGCCCTCTTTTTTTCTCGATGAGTCTGGCTGAAAGTTTATCAATTTTGTTTATCTTTTCAAAGAACTAACTCTTAGTTTCATTGATCTTTTCTATTTTTTTAAGTCTCTGTTTCACTTATTTCTGCTCTGATCTTGATGATTTCTTTCCTTCTATTAACTATGGGTTTTGTTTGTTCTTCTTTTTCTAGCTCCTTTAGGTGTAAGGTTAGGTTGTTTGTTTAAGATTTGTCTTGCTTCCTGAGAATTTCTGTATTTTCTAACCTTTTTTTTCTTAATATTTATTTATTTATTTGATTGCACCAGCTCTTAGTTGCAGCATGTGGGCTCCTTAGTTGCAGCTCGAGGGCTCCTTAGCCGTGGCATGGGAACTCTTAGTTGCGGCATGCACTTGGGATCTAGTTCCCTAACCAGGATCGAACCCTGGCCCCCTGCATTGGGAGTGCGGAGTCTTAACCACTGCGCCACCAGGGAAGTCGCTCTAATCTTTTTTATAATGAGCAAGTATTTCATTTATAATCAGAAATTATTCTTTTCAGAAAAGAGATTTAAAACTTTTTTTTCACTTGCCTTCTAGAATGCAGTTCTTGGCAGGGTGAGGCATAATAATAAAAAATTATTATTCTAAGAATTTATACTCCAAGCCAGACAACGCACACAAGCATAAACAGAAAGACAGGTTGAGAAAATTATAGTGACAGGTTAGAATATATTGGAGAAATTGTCTGAATCATTTTCACATATAGCAAGGTATGTGAATAGCTCATTTGGTAATGCCCAGTTATTTTGAAGGACGTGAGGAAACTTTATTGCTTTCTAAAATCCCAGGGGCATTGTACCAGGAAAGTTTTAATATGGGTAGACTATATTTTTGTAGCATTTTTCTATAGTCTAGCTACAAATTAAGGGTACCTTAGAGATCAGTGTAAACTAGATGGCATGGAAATTGGGAGACATGAGCAGCCTTGGCCAGGCATGGACAGGTCATTTAGTTTTTCCTAGACCTGTTTACTCATCTGTAAAATGAAGGGGCTAGTCCTCATAACATGTAATGTCGTTTTCTGAGGTTTCACAGCACTGGAAAAGTTTGAAATAGCTGTTTAATATTAAAGTTCCTTTATTAAACTGTAAATGCTGTTTGTTCTAGGTATTTCATATTAATTACTGGAATATGTATCTAGTATATTCAGCTTCTACCTGACAATGTTATTCTTCTATTTGATATAGTACTGGTGTTTTAAAATATGAAAAATTCAGGAAATCACAGTGAATTAAATTGTTATGAAAGCAAATAGTTCCACAGCAAAACTCCTTTAAACATTGGAAATTGGGTATATTGGCTAAAAATTCACACTGTTTATAAAGTAAAGCTGTTTGGAAGGTCTATGTCCTAAAAGTTTATTTAACTTCATTTATGGCAATGTAATAATATAATCTGAAGCAACTATTAACACAACTGGCCACTGCCAAAATGATGAAGAAAGCATTTATCTTTGATGCCATAATGCTCTGATTCCAGTCATGTCCTCTAACTTTGTTCTCTCAATTCCCATTCCGGAAAAGAAATCCTATAAAATTAGCTTTCCATGTGGACTTAATATCTTCTTTAAACAAGACTCTGGTACAGACCCCACCATGATTCAGTTTCTCTCCCTGTTTTTCCCTCGAGTCTCTTTTCTTTGTCATCTTTATCCCACCACCTTCATCTCTCTGGGCTCCACTACATTCCTCTGTACTATATTTCTGTCTTCTGTGTTTTGGGTGGGAGTTAGCAGGAATATTAGAGAAGATGGGCCACATAACAAGCAGCAGATGTTAGCTAGTCGTGGAGCAGGGAGGAAGAGCCACTTAAACTTAGCCTAGATTCTCCCAGTCAGGCCAGGCTCCTCTTCTGGGGCTTGCTTTAGAAAAGAGAAAAGTAAAATCCTCCAATCCATATGCTTTTAGTTGCTAAAGAGCAACTTCGTCTTCCTCCGTACCCCTACTGCCTCACAATGCAGAAGCAAAGATAAAACAAGAGGGAAAAAATAGGGAAAACAGCAAATGTAACAGCAAAAAGTTTTAATATGTTTACCTCCTGTGCTCTTATATTTTCAGTGCTACAGCTGTATCTTTATTCTGTGCATTCTGCCTAATCTGTACTTTATTGAATTAATAAACCCTATGATCATTAGATACATTTTACACCTAGGAAAGCTATACACGCCATTTGTATAGAATATGGTTTTCTTTTAAAAATCCCTTTCATTCCAAACACTCTGCTTTGTAAATGGGAGATTTTGGAGTGCTGGTAGTTATGGAGGTGGGTTAAGAGGCAAAGAAATAAGCCTAATAAAGAAAACGGGAAGTTCTCTTCTCTGCCAGGAAGCATATATCCAACATAGGCATGATTATATACAGACACTGTACAACCTTTGTGGTCTAGTTTGAAAAGAATGACTCTAAAGTTGGCTATTTTCAGAGTTAGCAAAGGGAGAGGCCAATGCCATGGCATAGTGGGAGGGAATTGAGAGGTGCTGAAAAGGCCTTGGTGTGCTTACTGACCCCCTTTCTAACACCAAACACATTGCCTCGGCCCAAGGCTGGCTCTGGCTTGAAATACTTTGCTCTGCAACTTAAAGCTCCATGAAGTGAGGACTGGGTCTGTTTTTTCACTTATGTCATCCCCAGGGTCGGTACAGAGCATGGTTCAATAAATGCAAAATAAGGACTTATTGAATGGAGGAATAACTAAAACGAAGAAGATCTTTATAATTTTCCATTGGAATTAATGATCTAATTAAAGGACTATCTATACTTATGACTTGCTTTGCTATTACATGACTTCTAATTAATAACATTTACAGTCATAAACTATTACACCTGAAAAGGACCTTAAGATCTCTAATCTGACCTCATATTATAGATGAGGAAACTAATGCCTAGTTAAGTGACAAGAAAGTGGGAGTTTCCTCACTAAGATCATGGGTTCCATAACTACCATTCTAAGGCTCTTTTCACCCTGTCATGTCATGCTATTTTTGAGATGAAAATGGTGGTGATTGGCGACTTATTTTAAGCCTACGTTTATACATGACTTGACCACAACTTGTGCATCTGTGTTGTCATCTTTCTGTGCAACAGCAGTTGTTGCAGCTGAACTTTATATTAAGTATCAAAATACATGCCATACCATTTGTACATGTAAACATGATTGAAATAATTGTGTGTTAGATACACAAGCAGAGGAAAGCTGTGGTAAATAATGGTGGACACTTTAAAATAAGGGCCAAGCAATTTTACATCTCTTGATAATGATCAAGAAGTAGTTTCTTATACTCTGAAAAATTTTCATTGCAAACAATAGGATATGACTCAAATCATAGATAATATCAAACTAGAAGCGGAGAAAGAAATAAACTTAATAAAATAATGCTATACCTCAGAATGCCATACTTTAAATCATGTTTACTATTAAAACTACAACATTTACTCCATTTCATAGATTTTCTTTAGTTACCAGCACAGTAGAAATCACCTTTAAATTAACATTTATTGAGAATTCATATGCTGACATATGTATTTCATAAGATAGACTTGAGTCTTTAAAAAACAAGTTTCAAAGAGAGGAAAGAACAGGCTTTTAAAAGACATACATGCAGCATGAAATTATTCAGTTGGCATGGAATTAGTTTACTATTTTCATTTTTCCCTAAAAAGTTAATTGCATAACTTAATTGCAAAAGTTAAGATGCATACTGTTTTTATGAATGAACTGAAACAAATTCCTAAGCTAAATTTTATTATTCAGTTTAAATTTATGTAATTATATAACATATGTGATATTATATAAAATTATATAACATAATAGATATATGTAATGTTATATATTCTATAAATTCATATTTATATATTATTTTTAAATGCCAAGTAAAGGCAAACAAAGCAAATAATACCCTAAGAAATGCAAGTGATAAAACAGATAAAACCAAATTAACACTTAGAATGAATATATAGACATTTCTAAGAATTTAAAGCCTTGGATTTTGTAACAGTATAAAATCAATCCTCATTATTCATGTATTGCATATTTGCAAATTCAGTTACTTATTAGAATTTATTTATAACTTCAGGATAATACCTGTGGGCTTTGGGGACCATTTGTAGACATGGCCAGCGTGGTGAAAAGTTCGAGTTGCCCAACACATGCATTCCCAGCTGAGCTCAGAGATCAACACTCTTGTTGTCTTATTTCAGCTCTCATACTGTAACCAAGTGCTCTTTTTGTGGTCTAAGTGCCATGTTTTTCCACATTTTTGTGTTTTTTTGGTGATGTTTTCACTGTTTAAAATGGCCCCTGAGCATAGTTCTGAGGTGCTATCTAGTGTTCCTCAGTGTAAGAAGGCTGTGATGTACCTTAAGGAGGAAATACATGTGTTAGATAAGCTTCCTTCAGGTATGATTATAGTTCTCTTGGTCATGTACTCTGTGTTAATGAATCAACAATATATACTAAATAAGATGTCTTTAAACAGAAACACATTGAAAACAAGGTTATATATTGATCAGTTGACAAAAATATTAGGACCAGAGGCTCGTAGAAGCCTAACGCTGCATTTCCCCTAGGAGCAACGGTTTGGTATTTGCTAATTCAGTGTTTGTGGTGACATTATAGAAAACATAACTACCATAAATTATGAGAAACAAAGGGAAGACAGGGAAAGCCACAATTTCATATTTTTGATTTCTTTATTATGATTTATTTTTGTTTTGTTTGAGGAATATAAAAGGAAACTCAAGATCAATCTCCAATACAAGAAATAAAAATAAACGTATTTTGTTTCCTCAACATTGGTTATATGAAGTTTATTGAGTCTCTGGAAATTTAGAGAGACGACAGGAAAATTAGACGCCATGCCCCATGGATCTCTTAGCTCCTCCGTGATCCCTGGCTTGGTGTGGGATACACAGTAAAAGATTTTGTTGATAAGATATTGACATTGGTAAGATGGACATTCCAAGACTCCCATGAAATATTCCAGTTTCAAAGAATTCTAACCTGAGAAGCCCTGGATATCTCACTGAAGACCTAGGCCATTAGTTCATCAGATGACTGCATGTTTTATAGTCTTATTAAGAGTGGACCTTTGGATATTTCTGCCCTATATTTCTCTTGATCCAGACCCTTAAGGATTCACATAGTGGATCTTTCATGGTAGGTCCATGCTGGAGGGTTTCCTAGTCTGGATCTCTTTATCTATGCTAGAGATGTACTTGCAAGTCATAACAAAGAACCTACCAACTATTATTCTAGTTTTAGCCAAAATCAGGCAGTTCTCTATGGGCTGCTGAAATCAGGCTTTTGTTTAAAGTTCTTTCCATGAACTTATAATGAACAAGGACTAAGACCTCTAAGGAATATTAAGATAAACATTATTTACTGTTGACATTACAAACCAAGTAGATTAAAAAGTGAATGTTTTAATTTTTTATCCCCAAACATGTACTCCCTAAAGAACCATCAAATTTAGTAAGTTAGAAACTACAACTATGTTAAATTAATAGGCATAATATCAAGAAAAGGATCTCAGTACTATAAATAATAATTGTTATTAAATTTACTTACTTCCTTTGGTACAAATAGAGACATAAAGGGTTTCTTTATTTTAAGAAAACTGTATTAAGGGAAATGAAAATTTGCTTTTGGGATCTGATCCAGATACAGTAAATGCAGATCCTCTTAAATATACTTTGCATAAGAAAAAAAAAAGAAGTTTGAGTATATTGTGAATATAGACTGATGAAAGTAATTTTCATATGGGGCTTATAAAAATATATCTTGCTACTTTAAAATCCCAACATGTATTGGTGTTAAATAATTTGTTTAGATCTGAAAAACAGGTCTGTAAGTGGGCGTAATGCATCAGTTCCAGGTTGAGAGCAGATACGGGGTAGAAGTTTCCGACACTGCCATGAGGAATCAGTAGACGATTCTAGGAGTCAGGGCAGGCTGGGCATGAGAAAATCTGGAAAGGTTTTCCAGCAAGAAGGAGACGACAGAGAGTCAAGGTCGGAGGGTGGGAATTCTGTAGGAGTTGAGGACCAGAAATCAGCTCTTCAAGTTTTTGATTATCTGATGGCTGCCTCTTTGAAACCCTCTCTCCTGGTCTTTGTGACACAGCACTCTTCCAGTTCTCATGTTTTACCATCCTTTTGGTTCCTGTGGCTTCAAATTGACATCCATATCCGTTCTGTGCTGTTTGTAATACTTAGATGTTCAGCTGTATGTTAGATATTTCTACCTGGTGGCTTGTCACTCTATTCAAAACAGAAATAATACTACTACACTCTCCCCAGCTTACGGCTCCCTCTCTACTCTCATTGCCATGGCATTACCTAACTTCAGTTGGAGTCATATTTCATGGTGCTCTCTCAACTCTACCCTCTCCTTCCATTTTTCATCCCTTACCGTATTCTATAGATTCTATTACTCTTTGACAAAAATAGTTGCTACCCCTTCACCACCCCTCCTGCCACCACACTAGTTTACCTCTTACCTAGTGCCCGCCACTACACTAGCACCTCTCACCTAGCACAGCATTTCCTACTGGTTTCTAGCAGAAGATTCATTCCTAAAAATGGTGCTAGAAAAAAAAAAGGATTCCCATTATCAACCAAAATTTGAAAAATGCAGCATATGTTATTTTCTTCTTGGCCAGCCATAATGCACATTTGCAAATTACTGATAATTTTCAGAGCCACCTGTCCTGGAACTCTGTTGTCACATAACATTTATCAACATCTAGGTACTCACGTTCCAGAAAACACACTTCGGGAAACAATGACTTGGACTATTTAAATGGCCTCTAAACTGCTCTTTTTGCCTAATCTTTCCCTTTCCAGTGCACCTACAATTTCAATGATAGATTAATTTCTCTCAAATGCTTAACTGATTATATTATTCCTTTGCTCAAAACCTTCAGTGGATCCCCACTGATCTAAGCAGTGATTTAAGCACCAGGCTCTCCACAACATGGTACCAATATTCCTTTCCAGTATTATCTCCCTTGCCCCCCACATGGCAGGGTGGCACAGGAGAAGACGTGAACTTTGGAGTCAGACCCAGGTTCAAATTCCAACTGTCCTTTAAAAAGTGCGAAACCATAGGCAAGTGATTTATTGCTTTGAACCCTTTCTTTGCTCATCTGCACATGCAGGAAGTAATTGTGTAGATGGGAGGATGTAGTGAGATAGTATTTGTGAAAGCTTCCTGCACAACTGTAGCACAACACTCTCTGCCCCCGTGGGCTGTAAACTCATTAGGCAGACTGAGCCTCTTTCATGTGGTGGTCACTTAGTGTCTGCCTCTGGCAAGTGAACAATAATCTTTTAAAATTAAGAACCCAGAATTCCCACTTACTAGTGTCGACAAAAACTGATTAATAAAGCGATTTTTGGCCTTTATTTGGGGTATTTTCTATGGTCCCGAAGGGACAGGAGCCAGTTCCCATAGCACATCCAAGCTTTTTAGATGGAACTATGCCACTGGCCCTTGGCTAAGTGGGGTGTGCAGGGCCCAAGAATCAACATCAGTGCCTAGAAAGCAAATCCCTGATTCACAGAGATGAAACAAAAGCCCAATGCACGAGTCAGCAAGCTATACCTTTCTTAGATTTAGAAAAGCTTAAAAGTGCTTATGATTTCACTTGAAAGTCCAACGTGAACAAAATACAAAGCCCTCAATACCCCTTCCCAAGAAGGAAAAGGGGATTTTTGTTTGATGTGTTCACTAGTGTAGCCTAAGTGCCTGGAACAATGTCTTGCACATAGGGGATGCTCAGTTAATATAGGATGGATGGATGGATACATACATCTATATGCTCTAGCATAGTGCTGAGTATACAGATCTTTAATAAATTCCTGACTGGACTTGACAGGCTAAATATGTGGATTTATAGCCTATCCAGTCGAAAGCATTTAATAATGTACCTTGAGCTAAACATCGTTCCTATATATTTCTGCTTTATAAGATATTATTATCTATATTATCATCATTCTCCTTTTTTTTTTTTTTTTTTTTTTTGCGGTACGCGGGCCTCTCACTGTTGTGGCCTCTCCCGTTGTGGAGCACAGGCTCCAGACGCGCAGGCTCAGCGGCCACGGCTCACGGGCCCAGCCGCTCCGCGGCATGTGGGATCTTCCCAGACCGGGGCACGAACCCGTGTCCCCTGCATCGGCAGGCGGACTCTCAACCACTGCGCCACCAGGGAAGCCCAAGAATGTTGCATTTTATACACTGCATATTTTTCCTTCAGCACTGCACCACTCAAAATTTTTGTAACTATCATTCCTACATGAGGGGAGAATAGCCAAATTTCTCCTTCACAGTTCCAGGAACCAAGGCTCAGCAAAGTTAATGATCTATAGATCCAATAAGAAGCAGATGCAGGGGTGGAATCTAGGCCTCCTGAATATCCAGGAGTAAATACAGTTTGGAAGTGTAAAGTGAGCCTGACACATTTAGAGCACATGAATAGTTAGGCTGAATGGGAGCGATTGGCTGGAATGAAGGAGTAGATAGAAAAATCATAGGAAATCAGGTTAAAGAAATAAATAAGAGACAGATTACAGAGCACTTTAAATAATACAATAAGAATTTAGATTTTTAGCCATAATTTTGAAATTATTTTTAAAACAATAAAATCCTTTTTTAATAAGAAACCTTACATGAGACGCCAATATGTAAAATAAAAGGAGGTGGTTCCTTCAATAGAAGCTGTTCCCCCTTCCTGTCCTCAGCCTCTCAGGAGAAGAGTTTGAAAACCATGAAAAAAGGTTTGAAAAGTATGAAAAGTC
The DNA here is from genome assembly GCF_003676395.1 of Aethalodelphis obliquidens. NCBI lineage: Eukaryota > Metazoa > Chordata > Mammalia > Artiodactyla > Delphinidae > Aethalodelphis > Aethalodelphis obliquidens. The sequence goes on from NW_020837971.1 coordinate 5,256,579, forward strand.
ATGAATGCAGACATGTTTGGGGCAAAGCAGTGACATAGCAAGTGACACAGAGACCAGGTGGAGGGCCCACTGCGGAGGCAGAAACACAGAGAGGGGACTGCTATGGCTGCCCACGGGGAGGGAAGGCAAAGATGCCGGAGACAAAAGAAGAATCAGAACCAAGATGGGGCAGACTAGTTCAGAGATTCGTACTTGGCAGATGTGGAAGGACAGTACAGTCACAGAGTTGGTGAAGAGCAAAGGAGAAGGCTGCTGGTTTTGATGAAAGGCAAGGATGTATTTTAATGGTGTTTTTGTCAGTTAGACATTCCTCCTGTGCTATGCGGTGGTTGGAGAAATAGAAAGCAGCACTTTTTTTTCTACCAGTTTTCTTCCCTTTTCAAACAGATGAAACAAATTTCACTGCATGAACCAGAAAGCTGAACTTCATTATATGTAAAATTTTAAGTGCATGAGATTTCACCTGAAAGCACAACGTGAAGAAAATACAGAATTCTCAATGCCCCATTCCCAGAAGGAAAAAGAACCGTTTCCATTTTTGTAACATTTCTGTCCTTCACATAATCTGGATAACTAGCACATTCAATTTTATCTTTAAAAACTATTTACCCCACTGTGGAGTTAAGTATCATGAAATGATTTACTTCAAGTATAATTATTTTAAGATTCAAGATTTTTCTTGTGCTTTTTAAAAATAAAAGATGAAAGTGAAACTTGTTGAGTATGTGCATCTGACCAACTGCAGGAATTCCAAAGCGGGTGGTTTTGATTGAGAACAAATAACAGTTTGGGGCACACTGAGTTTGATGAGGACGATCTCCTCTTCCTCCGTGTTTCTGAGACTGGTGATGCAACGTGCTCCCGCCCTTTTCTGAGAACACGGAAAGCCTGACTCAGGAAGGCAGCTGCAGCTCTTAAAAAGAGCTCCAGCCCGGCCCCCTTCCCTGCTGGGGCGAGCGCCACCGCAAAGATGAAGCTGGCGAAGTGGTGCTGGCTGAGCTCCGCTGTCCTTGCTGCTTATGGTTTTTTGGTTGTGGCAGACAATGCAACAGAGGAAATTAAAGATGAAGCAGCCCAGGACGCCTGCCCGGTGAGACTAGAAAGCAGAGCGAAATGCGAGGAGGGAGGCGACTGTCCCTACCAGGTGAACCTGCCCCCGCTGACTATTCAGCTCCCCAAGCAGTTTGGCAGGATCGAGGAGGTGTTCAAAGAAGTCCAGAACCTCAAGGAAATTGTAAAGAGCCTGAAGAAGTCTTGCCAAGACTGCAAACTGCAGGCTGATGACAACCGAGACCTGGGCAGAAGTGGACTGCTGTTACCCGGCACAGGAGCTCTGGGAGAAGCTGGTGACAACAGAGTTAGAGAGTTAGAGAGCGAGGTTAACAAGCTGTCCTCTGACCTTAAGGATGCCAAGGAGGAGATTGACGTGCTTCAGGGTCGCCTGGAGAAGCTGAATCTTGTAAATATGAACAACATAGAACATTATGTTGATAGCAAAGTGGCAAACCTAACATTTGTTGTCAATAGTTTGGATGGCAAATGTTCATCTAAGTGTCCCACTCAAGAACAAATACAGTCACGTCCAGGTATGTATAATGTTTTCTTATCATTTGTTCATGAATGTTATATAGCTAGACAGTATCTATAAACATTAACCTTATCATATAAGTTAAATAAAGGATGAATTATATAAGTTAGGCCTTTTATTCATCAAGGTGATACAGAAAAAACTATTATCTTTGCACATGTGCCCACAGAAAGGAATAGGACCTAATTACAAAAAATCATGAGTTCTGTATGCGTTAGAAAGCACTTTCAAAGATCTTATTTGCTGACGCCAGAGCTACACACAAACAGAAGTGGAGGGAGAAAATTTCTTTTCTTTATTTTTTTTAAAAAACATCTTTATTGGGGTATAATTGTTTTACAATGGTGTCTTAGTTTCTGCTGTATAACAAAGTGAAGCAGCTATATGTACACATATATCCCCATATCTTCTCTCTCTTGAGTCTCCCTCCCACCCTCCCTATCCCACCCCTCTAGGTGGTCACAAAGCACCTAGCTGATCTCCCTGTGCTATGCGGCTGCTTCCCACTAGCTATCTATTTTACATCTGGTAGTGTATATATGTCCATGCCACTCTCTCACTTACTCCCAGCTTCTCCTTCCCCCTCCCCATGTCCTCAAGTCCGTTCTCGACGTCTGCATCTTTATTCCTGCCCTGCCCCTAGGTTCTATAGAACCATTTTTTTTCTTTTTTTTTTTGATTCCATATATATGTGTTAGCATATGGTATTTGTTTTTCTGACTTACTTCACTCAGTGTGACAGACTCTAGGTCCATCCACCTCACTACAAATAACTCAATTTCATTTCTTTTTATGGCAGAGTAATATTCTAAGAGAATTTCTTAATGTTTCAGTGAGTTTAACTTATTTCTCTCTTCACTGAAGTGTTTGAAAACAGTAGAGTTAAGGCAGTGTTTGGGGTTGTACTCTGTTCTTTGGAAATCAGTTTATTTGTGTGGTCAGGTGACTGCTCCTTATATGGCAACAAGAGACCTCTGAAAGATTTTAGCAAGTAATCTGCAGTTCATAATCCCGAATGTCTAGTGGAAATGGGAGATTTTATAGATGGGATAAAAGCAGCTATATGGCTTCATATGTGTGCAAAACTTTTTGCTTTTAGACCTAGTGGCCCAAAAACATTTTAAGGGGCATTTTGGCATGCCAGTAAGGGAAGGAATACATTCTTATTTCTTCCTCTCTTTCACTAGAATTCAAGCATGTAACAATAGAACCCATCTTCCGATCCAGATTATTTGCTGATAATCTGAATTAGCTTTAATAAGTATATGTTAAAGGCCATAAACCTAACTGCCTGTTCTGCCCACGAACTGCTAGCTGTGGCACTGGTTCCCCCAAACCCTGGTTTTTCCACATGAGTTTCTGGGACCATTGCTGATGGTGGTCTTATCACACTTTGGAAAGCCATCTCTGCATGAGTGTGAGGTTGAAGGGATATGGTGCCTGAAGCAGAGATCATGGCCCTTAGAAACAAGCACCTCATGCATCTTCCCTAGGTAGATTCCCCAGGGAATCTACCCAGTGAAGGTATTTGGGAGATTCCAGGACCACTGTTGCTAATACTCCCAAAAGCCTGCATCTAAATGTGCCCTGCACATTGCAAGGCAGAGTTTCACATCTTAGGTGACGTACGTGGGTGAACATTAGATGTGGTACTGCATGGCAATTTGTAATGACAAGAACAAGATTCTACTGTCTTTTTTTCTACTAAGTTTTGGGGAACTATCTGAATATTCTGAGTTCTAAGTACAGATGAATAGATTATTTGTGGCTCATAAGTGTCTTGTATTAAACTTGCCTGATCCAGTACCAATTTTTTTAAAAATTATTTTGGAGTAAATATCTGTATTGGTTCCTACGGAACCACATTAACTGTTTTTTACACTAATCCTGAGCATAATCACCTGTGGTTTCCTTCTAGAAACCAGACATGGGAAACACTAGCTAAATATTTTCCTGGATAATAAATTCAGAGTAAGAATATTGGTATATTATTGAAGTTTTTAAAAAGAACTTAAGCTTCTGTGTCTAACTGTCAAGCAGGTAAAATAAATGGAAATGTTGATCAATGCTGTATTTTAGAATTTTAATAAATCATTTAGAACGATCCTATAACACTGCCTGAAAGTGGAGTCTATCAGCCTCTTTAGGTGAAAGGATATAGGAGCCTGTGCTTCCTCTGTATACATGGAATGCAGTTCTAGGAGCGTTGGAATCATCTGACTTTCAGGACCAAGGGATGCAGTGGTCACAAGGACAAGCTTTGCAGCCAGCCAGATCTGAGCTCTGTCCTGGCTCTGCCTTTTAAAGCTTCTGTGAAGTTGGACAAGCCACGGATCCTTTTTGAGCCTAATATTCTTTCTCACCAGCAGGTTGTTAATAATATCTACATCATAAAGTTCATGTGCAGATTAAGTGTGAAAATGTTATCAAGAATCCCTAGAACACATGCGGAGCCCTCACTAAATATTACTGAGTTACTGAAACTATCACTTTTATGTCTTCTTGTTGTTGTTTGTTGGTGGTGTTGTCAGTATTATGACCAACCAAGACTGTGCTGGGGAGCTTTGTCTGCTTTATGACGCCAGGTTCTTGTTCTGAGGCGTTAACAAGCATTTGCTAAACAGGTTCAAGTCAGTTTAGCTGAGCAAGGTTTCATTATCACCATTGATCAAATTATAAAACTGCTTTCGTGCATATAAAGAATTCTTTAGATGCCTAGTTTTTATCAACGAAATCCAATGCCTTTCTTTTTTTACCCCTGCAGTTCAACATCTTATATATAAAGATTGCTCTGAATACTACACGATAGGCAAAAGAAGCAGTGAGCTCTACAGAGTTACACCGGATCCCAAAAATAGTAGCTTCGAAGTTTTCTGTGACATGGAGACCATGGGGGGAGGCTGGACAGTGCTGCAGGCACGTGTTGATGGAAGCACCAACTTCAGCAGAACATGGCAAGACTACAAAGTAGGCTTTGGAAACCCCAGAAGAGAATTTTGGCTGGGGAACGATAAAATCCATCTTCTGACTAAGAGTAAGGACATGATTCTAAGAATAGATCTTGAAGACTTTAACGGTGTCAAACTCTATGCCTTGTATGATCACTTTTATGTGGCCAACGAGTTTCTCAAATACCGTTTACACATTGGTAACTATAATGGCACAGCTGGAGATGCCTTACGTTTCAGTAAACATTACAACCACGATCTGAAGTTTTTCACCACCCCGGATAGAGACAACGATCGATACCCCTCTGGGAACTGTGGGCTCTACTACAGTTCAGGCTGGTGGTTTGATGCATGTCTTTCTGCAAACTTAAATGGCAAATATTATCACCAGAAATACAGAGGTGTCCGAAATGGGATTTTCTGGGGGACCTGGCCTGGTATAAGTGAGGCACAACCTGGTGGCTACAAGTCCTCCTTCAAAGAAGTCAAAATGCTGATCAGACCCAAGCACTTTAAGCCATAAATCACTAATGCTCAATTCTTTTGGGTATTCGTTACCTAATAGGGCAATTAATTCCTTCAGCACTTTGGAATATGTTTCATACTCTTTTTCCATGGCTTAAAATTTCTCTCTGAGCAATGGGTTCTTATGCTATACAGCGTTTGAAATAAAGCTGAAAAATATGCCATTTAAAGAAGTCCTTTGTTGCTGTTACGCTGTTATCCGAATAAACACTTGCAAGCAATTGGGAATATTGAGAATCACACAGTAGAGTTATAATTCTCTTAATGTCTCTTATTTGAAAAATTTTTACTCATATTACTCACTCTAATTAAAAAAATACTTGTTTATTCAGTAGGCTAGATTTTACACAAGTAACCTGTATTTTGACTGTGACTTAAACGCATCTTTTCAGGCTATAAATAGTTACTGGGTATTTATTTGTCTCTACATATTCCTCATTCTGAGATAAACTTACTCAATTTATGGCATTTACAGCATTTTAATTCCCAAGCAAAGGGAAACATACGTAATTAAACCTGTCCCTGCACTATTCGTGAAATGTAGAATTTTATCATTTAAAATATTTTAAAAGGTGATAGCATAATGTCTCTCCTAAGAGCACTCAGAAAATGAATTTAACCTTAAAGACCATGGTTTAAAGGTAATTCATTCATAGTTTATAACTCTTTAGATGTTTGATGGTAAAAACTGCTTTAACATGAAAAATATCTTCCTTTGCTCTAATGCACAATTGTTTTTAATTTAAGACTGCTCACTACTGTGCGAGACTACTGGTAGACTTTCTTTTGGAGAGGTAGGTGTGGGTGAGGAGTGAAGCACTTATATGTAGGCCAATTTTATATCCAAAGCGATAATATCATTAAGTGATTCAGTTCATAGAAAGCTATGTTTTATAGGACAAATAGATAAATCTATTTATAAAAAAATACGAATTTTGAAATATATAGAACCGTAGTTCAAATATTATATATTTCAACCCTAAATGGTATATTGCTTGTTTTGCTATCAGAAGATTCAAATACGGGTGTTTATTTTTTTTAACAAAACAAAAGTATCTGGAACTTTTATAATTCATTAATTAATTCCAGAATGCAAAAATGATATTCAAAAGATTATAAAAATAGTTTGTTAAATTTCACCATTGTAAAAAGGGACCATTTCAGAGAGAACAGCTGTATTCTAATGCACGTTTAAAAAAGTGCTCTAGGATAAAATTTGAAAAGGATACACCATACTGTATGTGAGTCATAGAAATACATTCAACGTTCAATTTCTGGTGTCTGTTTCTACTAAAGTAACCAAGTTTTCAAAAATAAATTCACAAAGATGCAGCTTTACCCATTATTTGAAAATGATTAAGGAGGATAGTAACTTTAGGTAAGAAGTTAATTTTTCAACTAATGTCTTTTATAGAAAATTCTAATCAAAAAGAAGCAAGATATTCTTTTAAAAATATATAACATACAAAGTGTTCAGGTAAACATGATGCAAACTATATTATTAATACTATTAAAATACTAAAGCAAGAGAAATGCAAATAGAATTAAGTGATGACAAAAATATAAAATATCGTAGATTTCAGAGGCTTCATATCTACTCAATAATACATCAAATGTAAATGTTGTAACTAATTCTTTATTTCTCTCTCTTTTCTGTTTTCTAAAAAAGACTATGAAGATTTTGATATTATACAATGTATTAATTTCAGATAAGGGCATTTTCACTTACTATATATAACTATTAATATATGTATAAGTTTAGGTAAATTTCTTTGATAAAAACGGACTCCTTAAAAAAATACAGTTCTAAAGAAAAATAGCTCATATAGCAAGTGTCCACTGATTTAATAGGAACTAGGTATCATTTCAGGAGAATTTGGCAAATAATTCATTAATCTATGTAAATACTTAAAAGCTTATCTTTTCTATCTTTCCACCTTATATTAAGTAAAATTTTATTTCCCATTATACTTTTATGGTACCTTTCTAATAACAAACTCTGTAACATAGAAATTCCTTTCTGAAATCATTTCATGTCACTTATTATATTATAAAATATATTTTAGATTTTGGTAATCTTTAACATATTGATGGAAATAGATTATATCTGAGAGAGTCTTTTGCCTTAACATAACTGTTCACTAATATATGCTAATGTTCATAAATGTGGATTGACTACTAACAAATACATTATTTTAGAGTCTTGTCTCGGTTTCATTTTACTGGCTAATATTTGTTATCTTAATTAACAAATTATTTCTGAGCTTTATCATACTTTGAAAATATTGACTAAAATTAGGCCTCTAGAAATTCCAAATGGAACTGGCTCACGTATCACAGAAAAAAAATCGGATTTTCTGATAAGTAGTAATGCTCTAAATGAAATGATGACACATTCATCCAGTAAATAAAGAGCTTAAATTTACGACGATAAAAGACATCCAGATAACAAAATTCACTGGTCCTTATTTCTGAATGGCTACCCAAGGAAAGGGTAGAAGGTTTAAAGGTAAAGAATGATGGGTAATGTCGTCATGATAAGCTCTTGCTTAGAATTCTTATTTTCCTTTATGTATAAATAGGTTTATGTTTTGTGTCTTTTAAAAGCCTTGTGAAATAAAAGATTTAATCTTCTCATCTATTTATTTCTTCAATGCAGAAACATTAAGTATTATTTGTAAAATAATTTTTATATATTTACTCTTGGCTGAAAACTTGCATAATGTTTACCTAACTAGACAATATCTTTGACTCTGTGAAGACTTTAATGAGTACTATTTCATTAACAGGAAGACAGAGACAAATACAGGAACACCATTATCTTATTTCCCTCTAGAATACTGTTGACACATTTGAAATACAGAAGTTTCAGTTTCATTTTGCAGCGTTCAACTCCTCTCCCCTTTTTTCCGTCATTCTTGTTGCTGTTCTGGTTTAGCCCTCATCATCCTCTTAGGATAATGCAAGCCCTTCCTAATAGTGACCTGTGCCCCCAGTTTGAATCTATTCCAATCCATCCTCCATATCACTGCCAGAGGGATTATTCAAAAATACAATTCTGATCATGTTATTTTCCTGCTTAAAACCTGTCAACAGCTCCTCATTTTGTATATGATAAAATCCAGCAAATAAGCCCCTTCGTGAACCGATTTCTGCCTACCCTTTCAGTGTCCTTTCTGCCACTACTCACACTTCTGCCAAACTGAATGCCTTGTTGTTCTAGTACAAACCATATTCTCTCATATTTTCATTACTTTTTGTTACTGTTCCCTTGGTCTAGATAGAATGGCATCCTTGACCTCCACTGAGTTTTGTCTTATTATCCGTAATTAAGAGCAGGGACTCAGCAGCCAGACTAACTAGGTATGAATTTCAGCTCCATTATTTGCAAGCTGTGTGAAAACAGGCAAAATCACTTAATCTCATTGCTCTTTGGTTCCTTCAATTATAAAACTGGGATAACAGTAGAATAGAGTTATTGAGACGATTAAATGAGATAGCATATGCAAAGCACCTAGAACATACATATCTATTATCATCATCATCATCATCCTAAATAATTATCTTTCCTGATGACATCAGGAGGGGTTTCGTGCCTTGTCTCTTTGGTCCTATACCGCCCTATATATTCCTTATTATATATTACATTATTCCATAATCGTCTAGGTTCTACCCTAAAATCAATCTGTTAGGCTAGGATGTAAAGGAAATTTGAGACAAGAGTGTTATTACTCAAAGTGGTTCATGAATATGTTACCATAGATGAAGAGCTATAGTCTAAAGAAGCCAGAGTTACAACTGGGGAAGGAGTAGGTACCATCAAATCTGAGGATCTGGGAGATTGTGAATGCGGTTTAGAAGTGATTGACTTCAGGGGAGGAGATGGCAAGACAGGATCACATATACTATAGCATTGCATACATAAGAATGACAAACTTTTAGAAGGGGTTCTAGGAACATGCCTCTGGGTATATATCATGCAGAGGAGTATGGTTGTACTAGGCCAGACAGTGATTGTTCTACCTGGCTGAGTTCCTAAAGAAAAAAGTAGTTTTTCATACTTATACCGTATTGCAAATTTGAAATTAATTTTAATCATACCAAATGCATAAATGCTTTTATTTTTTTTTTCAATTATAGCTTAGACTAAAGACCCCTTTGCAAACCACCTTCAATTCCAATGTCCTCCCTCTCCCCAGAGGTAACAAGGAGAGTTGGCTGAATCCAAACTCGAATTTCATTCTGTGCATTGCCAATTTGCAATATTTACTGAATCATAGCTCTGCCAGGTTTCTTTTGTTTATTGATTGGGAAGAGTTGGAAGTGAGAATAGGAGTGAGGGAAATTGGGGGTACTTGGAGAACTCGGAGTCCCCTGAATTCCCAAATGTGACTGAGCCTGCGTGACGCCTTGGAGTGGTCCCTCCCCCACATTAGATAGAGGGCTTCTTGCTGAAGGCACTGTTGTCTTCTTTCCTGAGGGAGTAATCTTTCAAAAAAAATTTTAATACAGTTTTTAAAGGTGACTTTCCATTTACAGTCATTACAAACTATTGGCTATACTGCCCATGTTACACAGTACATCCTTGGGTCTGTCTTATACCCAATAGTTTGTACCTCCTGCTCTTCCACCCCTATATTGCCCCTCCTCCCTCCCCACTGGTAATCACTAGTTTGTTCTCTATGTCTGTGAGTCTGCTTCTTTTTGTTATATTCACTATTTTGTTGTATTTTCTCGATTCCACATAAAAGTGATATCATTTAGTATTTATCTTTCTCTGTCTGGCTTGTTTCACTTAGCATAATGCCCTCCAAGTCCATCCATGTTACTGCAAATGACAAAATTTCATTCTTTTTTTATGGCTGAGTAGTATTCCATTGTATTTATATACCACATCTTCTTTATCCATTCATCTGTTGATGGACACTTAGCTTGCTTCCATATCTTGGCAATTGTAAATAATGCCACCATGAACGTTGGGGTGCATGTATCTTGACAACTACATGTAAAAGAATGAAATTAGAACATTCTCTATCGAATGGATTAAAGACCTAAATGTAAGATTGGATACTATAAAACTTGTAGAGGAAAACATAGGCAGAACACTCTGACATAAATAGCAGCAATATTTTTTTGAATTTGTCTCCTAAAGTAGAGGAAATAAAAGCAAAAATAAACAAATGGGACCTAATTAAACTTAGGTTTTGCACAGCAAAGGAAACCATTGAGGGCTTCCCTGGTGGCGCAGTGGTTAAGAATCCGCCTGCCAATGCAGGGGACACGGGTTCGAACCCCAGTCCGGGAAGATCCCACATGCCGCAGAGCAACTAGGCCCAGGCGCCACAACTACTGAGCCTGTGCTCTGGAGCCCATGCTCCGCAACAAGAGAAGCCACCACAATGAGAAGCCCGTGCACCGCAACGAAGAGTAGACCCAGCTCGCCACAACTAGAGAAAGCCCATGTGCAGCGACGAAGACCCAACGCAGCCAAAAATAAATAAATAAAAATAAATACATTAAAAAAAAAAAGAAACCATTGGAAAAAAAAAGACAACCTACTGAATGGGAGAAAATATTTGCAAATGATATGACCAGTAAAGGATGAATATCCAACATATATAAACAGCTCATACAACTCAACATCAACAGAACAAACTACCCGATCAAAAAATGGGGAGAAGACTTGAATAGACTTTTTTCCAAAGAGGAAATGCAAATGGCTGGCCAATAGGCACGTGAAAAGATGCTCAGCATCACTAATCATATGGGAAATGCAAATCAAAACCAAATAAGATATCACCTCACACCTGTCAGAACGGCTATCATCCAAAAGAACAGAAACAACAAATGTTGGCGAGGGTGTGGAGAAAAGGGAACCCTTGTGCACTGTTGATGGGAATGTAAACTGGTGCAGCCACTGTGGAAAACAGTATGGAGATTTTTCAAAAAACTAAAAATAGAACTATCATATGGCCCAGCAATTCCACTCCTGGGTATATATCTGAAAAAAACAAAAACACTCATTCTGAGGGAGTGATCTTAATTCTCCTTTACGCTCCTCCATCCCACTTCTCAGCATCCCCAGATCTGTAACCAGGGCAAGACGTGCCCTCTGGTCAATTATAAAGTCAAACTGGCAGAGAAGCCTTTATACAACTTTGCTAATTTATATCAGCAGAAAGCTGGGGGATATGCATAAAGACAGATTTTGAGGTTTTGCTTGACTAAAGAAGAAAAAACAGAATTTCATATGTGACCGAGTTCATTGATATAGGTATATTTACCAGAAATTCTGAATTCAATGGGCTAGTTTGGGCAGATGTGTTTGGTTCTAATAGTTTGATTATTTAACACCTACCTAAAGCAGAAACTAACACACCATTGTAAAGCAATTATACTCCAATAAAGATGTTAAAAAAAAAAAAAAAAAAAACCTACCTAGATTCAACAGCAGCTTGTATTAACTAAAGTTGAGAAGCCAAAAATGTCTTGGAATTAAAAGATTTATGAAGACAGAAATGTTAGAGTGGAGTTTGCTGTCATTCATTTAAAAGGTATTTATTGAGTGTATATGATGTGGTCTTCAAGGAAGACCAAAACAGACAAGACCCCTATACTCAGGGAGTTTATATTTAATCAGAAGAGATGAATAAATAAACAATATATGATAAATGCCATGAAAAATTAAGCAGGGTAAGGAGAGATAAGGAGTATCAGAGGAAAGGTGCTATTTTATACAGGTGGTCTGGGGAGACCTCTCTGTGGAGGTGACATTGGAACAGAGACTTGAAGATACAGGAGAACAAGCCAGGCAGATATCCGGGAGAAGTATGCTCCAGGCAAAGGGAGCATCAGGTGCAAAGGTGCTTGGCACGTTCTAGGGTCAGCAAGGAGGCTGGAAAAGCAGACAGTCTCGGGTGGGAGGGGTTTAGGAGATGAGGTCAGAGAGAGCTTGGGGAGTTGGGGTTACATAAGAAATGCGGGTGGGGCTGCCAGATCATCTAGACCTTGTGAGTCATGGTGAGGATTTTGCCTTTTACTCAGAGTAGGTAAGAGCCGTAAGGGTTTTGATTACAGAAGGTACATGATTTCATCCAGTTTTAAAAGCGGAGAATAGACTGTTGAGAGACGAGATTGAAGCATGAACACCAGTTTGATGGTATTTGCAATAACCTTGGAGAGTGACGGTGGTTGCAGTGAACTGGATCTTTAAGATAAAGGGGTGGACAGTGGAAAGATTTAGAGTTATCGCAGAAAAGTACGGGATTTTAGCCTGAGAAACTTGAAGGACGGAGCCACTGTTGACTGAGATGGGGAAGAACTGCGCGGGGGAGCTGTCTGGAAAGTGTGTGCGCGGGCGGGTAAGGGGTGGGGACCCGCAGTTTTGAATCTTCTCAGTTCAAATATCTATAAGACATCCAAGTGGATGGCATTTGGATGTTAGTGTGATGTTCAGGGAAGACCTCTAGGTCGCTAGAATATAGATGGTAATGAATCTGTGGGACTAGATGAAATAACCTAGTAAATAGGTGTACGTGGGGCAAACGCTTTCACAGAAGGGGTTGGAGATAGGGAGGAACCAGCACAGTCGTATCCCATCCACCCACCTTGTAAATGTGTCATTTGAGAAGTCCCAGGGTTGCTTCCTTATGAAGAGGGCAGAGATTTCTTCCTACTGGAACAGATACTTTCTCTGGATTATTTGAGATTTGGATGTGCTTTTCCTTGCTTCTGTCAGCCACACTATTTTGTTGGGTTACTAGATGTCTTAGAAGCCATTATGTTACTCTACTATGGATTTCTGCAAATCATTGCTTTTGACTTAAGCAGTCACTTCACAGTGAAGGGAGGGAGCGATGACATACTGAAGCCTCAGATAGTGCATCTTCTGGGAGACATCAGCTTGTGAGGGTGGAGGGTTGTCACGCAGGATACAGTGTGTGCATGTGCGTGTGTGTGTATGTGTGTACGTGTGCATATAGCAAAAGAAATATGAACTAGGCCATAGACCAAAAAACATTCTTTGTTAACAGTGTAATGCCCAAGTTTGAGGAATCATGTATGGACATTTTAAATCATTAGAGCACTAGTTTGCTATGATTATAAACCTTTAGTTACGCAGAGACTGGTTTTACTCCTTTTCTCTATTTTTAAGACATTAATGATCTTAAAACTTGCTTCTTTCACAAACATTCTCCAATAGCTATCCAAATTAGAGGTAACCTAAGTCTTGTATTTCTAATAGCTTTCAAAGAGCTTACACTGGAATGGCTATCAATAAATATGACTTGGAATTTTCACTTATGTTGGGTCCAGCTGCAGGTAGAAATGAGAGTAGTTCTCTGCATATGGGTAGGTTCCCCTTGTGGTGTGTTGATGCATGTACATGCACACACACACACACACACACACACGAATACCCCACATGTACATATACATTCATGCTTATATATGGTATTTGTAACACATCTGCTATAGCACACAAGGAAACCTGCCCATTGAAATAAAATAGACATGTAGCTCTTACGTGTAGTCAAAAGTCAATACAACAAAAATCACACTTGGCCAATAGCTAACTTATTTTAAGCAATGTTATATAAAATAGATTGTCATAAAATAGAACTTCAGGCGGTTTAATTCCCTATAACAAATTCTGTGCTGTTAGTGCACCTGTGTCCCAGGGGTAAACCAAAATTAAAACCATGATCTAGATAACTGGTGATCAGCATCTTCCTAGGCTTCACACAGTAACTCAAAACGATCTTTATTATTTTTTTATTTTGATGTAATCCAACTTATCTATTTTCACTTTTGTGTCTTGTGGTTTTGGTGTCAAATCCTAGAAATCATTGCCAAACCCAACATCATGAAGCTTTTGTTTTTTGCGGTTTTTTTTGTGGCTCTGTGTGTGCTTTCTCTAGGTGAGGCGAGCGGGGGCTACTCTTCGTTGCGGTGCACAGGCTTCTCATCGCGGTGGCTTCTCTTGTTGCGGAGCACAGGCTCTAGGGCGCAGTCTTCAGTAGTTGTGGCTTGCATGCTCTAGAGCGCAGGCTCACTCAGTAGTTGTGATGCACGGGCTTATTGCTCCTCAGCATGTGGGATCTTCCCGGACCAGGGCTCGAACTTGTGTCCGCTGCATTGGCAGGCGGATTCTTAACCACTGTACCACCAGGGAAGCCCGATCTTTATTATTTTATTAGCCATTTTCAGAATGAAGTCTGCACTGTAATGCTTAGAATATATATTCTTCTTTTGAAAGCAAAAAATCACGTTTTAAAATAGACAGCTTTTTTTGTTTTAGCCCCTTAAAATAGCTATTACATTTATCTTTATTATCTTAATCCAATAAATATTTATCATTTGCCTACTATGTGTATAGCATGGTGTGACGTGCTTATTAAATTATTTTGAATAAGATCTTTTCCAAATAATAACTTTCTAAACTCTCAAAATATAAGTTTAATCTCTAGCATTCAAGATTTCCTCTGAGTGGGACTTCCCTGGTGGCGCAGTGGTTGGGAGTCTGCCTGCCAATGCAGCGGACACAAGTTCGAGCCCTGGTCCGGGAAGATCCCACATGCTGTGGAGCAACTAAGCCCGTGTGCCACAACTGCTGAGCCTGTGCTCTAGAGCCCACGAGCTACAACTACTGAGCCTGCACATTGCAGCTACTGAAGCCCGCACGCCTAGAGCCTGTGCTCTGCAACAAGAGAAGCCACCGCAATGAGAAGCCTGTGCACCGCAACCAAGAGTAGCCCCTGCTCGCCTCAACTAGAGAAAGCCCGTGTGCAGCAATGAAGACCCAATGCAGCCAAAAATACATAAATAAATTAATTAATTTAAAAAAAGATTTTCTCTGAGTGATTAAGGATGACACTGTTTAAGATGAATTGCTTCTCTATTCCAAAAGCCCTCATACAAAAGTTCAGCATATTTGGAATCATATAGAATCTGAAAACTTGCTCACTTTCTCTCTCTGGAAATTGGTTTTCTCATCTTCTACAAGAGGCAAGTAATTTGTGCTTATGTTGTGAAAGTTTATCAGAGAAGGGGCCACAAAACTATTTGCCTACATTTATTTCCCATTCAGTAATGAGTATCATAAGTTTTTTCAGTTAATCCAAGTAACCTGTTTTAATTTTTGTTTAGCGATTCTGCTTCTGAATACTCATAATGATAAGCAGCTTTCCCTTGCCGAGTGCCAACCATGTGCTGGACACTTTCCTAGGAGCATTTCCAATGATATCTCTGTTGCTGAGGATAGTGCCACAATAAGGAGGTAAAGACTTTACACCACTAAAGTCTTCCCTGAGGAAAACAAAGAAACAAACAATCTCTGTTATCTACAAACTCTGTATCATGTGTGGGCCATTATCCATTTTCAGCTTTCCTGGCTTTCTTGGTGTTTTTCTCATGAAATGGACTAATTTTCTCTGATAAATAACCTGTGGAAATTCCATGGTAAAGTACATACATTGTAAACCTCAGTATCACCCCTGCTCTGATTTTCTGTGTGAATCTACAAAGTGGAAGATGATTCCAATTAAATCGTAATTTAAGATGAAACATCTCTTTTGTATCTTAACAAAAACAATTACATGATATTCTGTTGATAGAAGATTTTTTTTTTAAGAATTTATTTTCAAGGGTGTTAATGTCCCTACTTAACCTAGTGGTTAAAAATTATTTATTTTCTGTAGCTAAGTCAGAATTTATAACAATTCTGGCAGAAAAGGCAGGCAAGTTTCTGTTCTCTCCAAACACTGTTTTACTTCCATGGTTACATGGCAGGATTCACCAGGAAAACATTCCCCTTAACTACAAAGCATTTTGTAAGTTCTTTGGGAGCCAAAAGATTTCTCATGTAAACACCAAAGTTCTTATTTTCATTATATAAAATTTCATTATATAAAATAATTCCTTAAAAATGCAAATATCATTTATAAATGAATGGTGCTGCCGATGGTGACTTTTAAAATTTCTATCCTATAACAAGTAAAATTTTTGTCTTTATCTGATCAAGCAAATGATTAAAAATCTAGAGCGGCTCATGGGTATATCATGGGTAGTTATGGAAGTTGAATGGTTACATAAGTTACAGTCTTTATGGTATGGTATTTATGGGGTTGGTGTTTAACAGGCTGAACCGCTATAGTAGAGGTTCTTGAACTGTGTCCCCAGCGACCCTAAGGTTCTGTAGACATATTTCATGAAGGCTAAAGGAAGTGGGATAGGGGGAGATGCCAGGAGAATGTATGCTGCATGAAGCACTGTTCACCTCGAATAGTTCTGCTTTTATATCTTGGATTTTGAGGCTTCATCTTCAATTTCACTTAAAAGATTTTGTTCTGTTTTCAAAAAATATTTGAAAATCACTGCCTCCCCATTGCATATCCCTTGCTCAGTCAGCAAAAATAAAACTGAAGTAGATGTACAATGGCTCTAACGTGTTATGATATTTCTTTTTAGAATTTTATTTTATTTTATTAATTAATTTATTTTTGGCCGCGTTGGGTCCTCGTTGGTGCGCGCGGGCTTTTTCTAGTTGCAGCGAGCGGGGGCTACTCTTCATTGCGGTGCGTGGGCTTCTCATTGCAGTGGCTCCTCTTGTTATGGAGAACGGGCTCTAGGCACGCGGGCTTTAGTAGTTGTGGCACGAGGGCTCAGTAGTTGTGGCTCATGGGCTCTAGAGCGCAGGCTCAGTAGTTGTGGCACACGGGCTTAGTTGCTCCGTGGCATGTGGGATCTTCCTGGACCAGGGCTCGGACCCGTATTCCCTGCATTGGCAGGCGGATTCTTAACCACTGAGCCACCAGGGAAGTCCCAGGTATTTCTAACTTTAAACATTTAAGTATCTGAGAATTTAGGTGGACTTGATGCGGAAAATGCATTCAGAAACTCAGAAGAAATTTCTCCTCTTTAAGTGTGCCTTGTGAAGTAGTGATTCAGTAGTGTGATCCTTCTGGTAGAGGACGTTACTAATTACTATGTACATCTATTCCTTTGCAAGTGGCATGGCTACACATGTTACAGTGCACTAAGAGTTGGCAAGGAATATCAAGAAGAATAGCAAAGGCTTCGTGCTTTCAAAGTTCCTAAAGCTACTATAGATTAGCTTAAAAAACAGGGAAGAAATAATAAGTGGCATATGGTACAAGCACTATGCAGGGAAGTTACAGCAACAGAAGTGTTCCCATTTTGTCAAGGAAGTGGCATGCTTTAAGAAGGTGGGGTCTGAGCTGTCCTGGAAAAACTGCATAGAGTTCTGAAGCACTGAAGTGTGGAAAGCACTCCTAGGCTGTGTAGAGGATGAGCAAAAGCAGGTTGGAAAATCAGGAGCTGGTTAGGAAAACAATGATAGGTCTAATGTGGCTGGAGCATAAGGTATATATAGCAGAGAACAGTAAAAAAAAATTAAAGAGAAGAAAGAAATGGGTGATCAGATTGTAGAGGGATTTGACTATAAGTTCAAGCAAGTGATATTTAATCCTTATGTTAATGCAAGAAAAAAATCAAATCTAAGTGCCTACAATCTCCCCCTGCCACCTATTGATTGTTCAGTTCTGTGCCTGGACCTGAGGTGATGATGGGATACTGGGTGGGGAGGAAAACTGGAAGGAACTCTAAAGACTGTTTTATAAAATAATGAAATGGCCAAAGATATCAAGGAGAAGAGGGGTGTAGATAGAAAGGGGGAAAAACCTGCCTGGGGATGGGAAAAAATGTTTCCGGGGAAGTTTTTAAAGAGGGGGTCAAGTTGGGTGTGTGTGGGAGAGGAATCTGCTTTGATGAGGAATTTTAGGAAGTTTTGCCGCATGATGCGCTGTGGAACTCCCTCCTCTCTTCCTGAGGGAACCTTCAGTATAGTCACGTTGCTTTCCACAGCTTTCTGGAGGCAGGTCTGTGTTTCCTTTGGCTGTGCTGAGAAGGGTTTTAGGGTGGAAGAGAGATGGCTCCCTTTTATGCAGTTCACAAACTATCTACACAGAGCATGGGGGTTTCCCCAGCGCCCCAGGGGGACTGGAGCCGTGGTGCTGGTGGTGACAGGAGATGTGAAGGGGAGAGAATGGGGAGCGACCTTCACCTCTGCATCCTTCACTTCTATATCCACCACATCCAACTCTGTTTTACATATTGTGCTGCTGTGTATGATTTTTACTGGAAAAAAAAGTGATAAAAGCAGTTTAAAAAGAGGATGAAAATCACGATGGTAGACAGTGAGGTACCCTTGAAGGTGAGAAATGTACTATTAGTGTAAAATGAGGCTCAGAGAACTTACCTGGCTTTCTGAAGTCTGTATGGCTAGTACATGCAGAGCAAGGACTGCAACCCATTTTTACTGAACCACTCTTCCACTCCCCGCAACCTCCCACCAATCAGAGATTTTCTTTCCAAACCATTAGTATTTAACATAGTTTGAGCCTGTCCATTCTTAGATATAGTCTCTATAGACAGCAAAATTCCTGCCTTCTTAATCTGAGGTTGATGTCTGGTAATTCTTGTACCCCCTTAATTCATATCTCTGATGCCACCCAGGTATACTTGTTTGCCTACACCTAGGTATGCATGGGCTGGGAATATGTAAAGAACATTTGCCTCAGAAGATAATGGACTTGGCATGAGGTTCTAAGCTTCCCATCATCTCCTCTCCATTTCCCCTTATACCAACGTACATGCCAGATAGAATAAAGGTTAAAATACGATGACTCAAACTATCAATGTACTAGGAGAAAACACAGGAAACAATTTATGTATCAGAGTGCCAAAGGTCTTCTTAAGTAGGACCTAAAATCGTGAAGTTGTAAAAGAAAAGATCAGTAAATTTAAGCACATAAAAAATAAACTGCCACATGGAGAAAAGCCACCTTAAGCAAACTCGAAAGAAATCCAAAATCCGAGAGAAAGAGTTTGCAATGCATATTATACACAAAGGCCTACTTTCTGTATGTATAAAGAGTTTCTATGAATCTCTAAGAAAAACTACACAATAAAAAAAAAGGAAAAAAGGACGTGAACAAAATTTACGAAAAAAAGAAAGTACAAATAGGTCTCTACATTAACCATGCTTCCAGCTTCTGTAAAGTTGATGCTTTAGCATCTGCCCTACATGCCTATGCCAGATGCGCCTTGTTCAAAACCACCTGATAATATGCCTGAGTCACCTTGCCTCCTTCATTGTCCTCCTCGCCCACCTTGACAAGAGTCCTCCGCCTGGGAGGAGGACAACTTTTCAAACGGAAACCAACCAATCCAGAGTCCACACCCTTAGCCATCTCGTTTATTAGGTCCTCACACTCTGGTCAACTATACAACTGCCCTCATCATCCCAATGCCAGGTGCCAAACAACTAGGGACATCTCCTATGCCCCAGAGCCTGCTGAAATTATTCAAACTAGCCAATCCTAAGCTGCTTACTCTGCTTCATCCATTCCTTCCCAGGGAAACAACAATAAAGGCTCTTGCCCACTGTTCTGCCCTCTCCCTCTGCCTCCTGACCCACCTGGTGCTTCCCCCCATGACATGGCATGCCTCCTTCTTTTAGGAACTGTGAGTAATAGACTATCATTCCAGTGGCAATTGTCTCCTGACCTGTTGGCCTTCCTATACCTCACATTTTCTATTAATACACCATATTTTATTTATCTATCTATCTATTTACTTATTGGCTGAACCCCGAGGCTTGCGGGATCTCAGTTCCCTGACCAGGGATTGAACCCGGGCCACAGCAGTGAAAGCACCAGATCCTAACCACTAGACCACCAGGGACTCCCAATACACTATATTTTAAAACAATCTTAAACATATGAAAAGATGCTCCACTCCACTCATTTTAACGTAAATGTAAATAAAGACTATGATGAGATAACCTTCTCCCCCAACAGAGTGACAGAAGTTGAAAAGTCAGACAGAGCACAGTAAAGAGACATTTATTGTTGAGGGGAACATAAATTATTACAACCTTTATGGAGAGCACCTTAGCAGTAAAAATGTCTTTTTAAATACACAAACTCATGATCTGGCAATTCCACTTCAAAAGTATTGAAAGTAGGATCTCAAAGAGATACTTGTACACTATGTTCATAGCAGCATTATTTATAATAGCCAAGAGGTGGGAGCAACCCAAGTGTCCACTGACAGCTAAACGGATAAACAAAATGTGGTATGTACATACAATGGAATATTATTGTCTTAAAAAGGAGGGAAATCCTGTCACAGGGTACAACATGGATGCATCTTGAAGACATTATGCTAAGTAAAATAAGCCAGTCACAAAAGACGATGTATTGTAAACTATGAGGTATCTAAGAGTAGTCAGATTCATAGAAACAAAGTAGAATGTGGTGGCCAGGAGCTGGGAGGAGGGGGAAATGAGAAGGTGTTTAATCGATAGAGAGTTTCAGTTTTGTGAGATGAAAAATTCTGGAAATTGGGTGCAGAACAAGGTGAATATACTTAGCACTACTGAACCGTACATTTAAAAATGGTCAAGGGGCTTCCCTGGTAGCGCAGTGGTTGAGAGTCCGCCTGCTGATGCAGGGGATGCGGGTTCGTGCCCCGGTCTGGGAGGATCACACATGCCGCGGAGCGGCTGGGCCCGTGAGCCATGGCCGCTGAGCCTGCGCGTCTGAAGCCTGTGCTCCATAACTAGAGAGGCTGCGATAATGAGAGGCCCGCATACGGCTAAAAAAAAAAAGGTCAAGACGGTATATTCTATGTTATGTCTATTTTTCCACAATTAAAAAAAATTTTTTAAACAAACCCATTGATCCAGCAATCCCACTATTAGGAATTTGTCCTTTCTTTAAATTTTTAAAATTCTTTTAGTTCAGGGGCTGTCTTCTTTACTTTAATATTCCACATTGTACTGGTACAGTTCTTTTTTTGAGGGTTTTCAGTAAACATTTATTGGAGGTAAATTCTACTGACTTAAAATATGCTCATTTTTTAAAATAAGAAGGTGTACTAGTGTTAATATTTGGAACTGGGTAATTTTCTAAAATAATGCCAATATTTAAGATTTTTTATAGAAAATAGTTACACATTTGATTAAATCTAAGACATCATCGAATATATGACACACCATTATTTTATGTTCTATGGAGATAGGAAAAAAATGCTGTCAAATTATGACAAGATGCTTTTTTATCACTTGAATTTTTATTTTACACTCATTGAGTTTTTTAAATTAATTTTTATTGGAGTATAGTTGCTTTACAACGTTGTGTTAGTTTCTCCTGTACAGCAAAGTGTATCAGCTATATGTTTACATATATCCCCTCTTTTTTGGGATAGGAATATGTCCTTTTAATATAATTATTTCAGTGTGAAATGAGGCACGCCTAAGGTTACTGACTCTATCATTGTCTGTAAGAGCAGAAGATCAGAAATAATCCAAATATCTTATAATAGGGATTTGATTAAAGTATGCTCCACCGTGCATTGAAATACCATGGAAACATTAAAAAGAACATAACAGTTGCATGTATATGTGAAAAAAGCAAGTACGTATATTATACTACCACTTGCTTGTTTGTGCGTAGACTTCCGCAAGGCTATATAGGAGACTGTTAATGATGGTTGCCTCTGGGGAAGGGGACAGTGGACTGGGGGATGGGGTGACAGGCTGACTTACTTTTCACTGTGTACAATTCTGCACCTTTGAATTTTGTACTCCAGTAAGTCCCCTACATAGGAACCTTCACGTTGCGAACTTTCAAAGATGCGAACGTGCATTCACATGTCCAGTCACATAAGTTAGTTCACACGTCTGGTGTATATTGTCACATGCATGCATCCTCTACAAGTGGTTGTGCTTTTGTGTACTTTACTGTACAGTACTGTATTGAGTACAGTAGTACAGTATCTTTATTTCAAGCCCAGGATGTCCAGAAGCAAGCGTAAAAGCAGCGGTATATAGCCAATTGTGTTAGTTGGGTACCTAGGCAAACTTTGTTGGACTTACAAACAAATTGGACTTACGAAGTCGCTCTTGGTACAGAACTCATTTGAATGTAGAGGACTTACTGTACTGCATATTTTATGTATTAGAAAATAGTTAAAAAGAAAAAAATACTAACCTCATGGCTGAAAAAACTTTAATCCCTGGCTCTCTGATATTCTATTCTTTAACTTCCTAGTCTGGCTTTTATCTTACTACTTGACCACTGAGACCCTGATCCTGTTTGCCTAGTGAAGACTGTAATGACTGCTTTGTTTCAGCAGACTTTTCTGGTGTTCACTCCTGCTGACTCATTTACTGCTGTGACCTGTAGATGCAGTTGCTGAATAGCCAAATTCCCAACCCTACTCCCCTCTGCTTTATTTCCCCAAAATCTCCCCAACAGATAAGAGTACCATCTCCCCATCCACCTATATAACATAGATTTTAATCAAAAGAGCATTATTTATTTTAATCCTTAAGCTTCCATCTTCAGTGACTAATCTATTCAAATAGTTCTTGGGTTACTAAAGGTACTTTGTTTCTCAAGATGCACATTCTCTACTGAGAACCACAAGCTATCAAAAGCCGACTTACTTTCTCTCTCAAGAACTTTCTTTCTCAGAGGAAAAAACAGTACCATTAAGTATTTCTCCTAATCCTTATTTTAGAAAGCAACATCTGTTCACAGTGACTATTAAAAAAAAAAAAAAAAACAGCATCCGAGTTTAGAGTATTATTTTAAATATTTATATCAACTTGTTACAGTAGTAGCTAAAAAAAACCAGTGACAAATAAAGAGGTAATTAAAACTTTATTAAGTATATAATTAAAATAAACACACAAGCATGCATGCACACACAAACTAGGTTCTCATTATGTCAATAAAGGAATCAAAAAAAGGAAGGGGAAATCAAGAAGCATTAACCACACAGATGAAGGTACACATGCGGCCGAGGGTAGAGCCGCTCCCTGCTGCATTTGCCTCTGGTCCCAAGCCCGGAGTCTGACGTGTGGTGGATGCTCAGGAAGGATTTTCAGAACGAGTAGGAGATAAGCTCAGAGACAGGAGGCAGAAGAACCGCCAAGTCCTCTCTATCCCCAATTTTCAACACTCTCTGACTCCCATTTAACACTGATCATGTGTTCAGATAGCAGAGTTTTTTGCGACAACACCCCCAGATTCCTGGCCAGAATCATCTTGCAGGTGCCAAGGGTGAGGATATCCTAACAGGGGGCCTTCTTTTCTCTTATCCTGAGTTTTTGTACAGTGTACGATTTTTACTGATTGAATTTAGGGGTGCTAATCTACTTTGCAAAGTGGAATATGGCTTCTATGCCTGTAATCCTGATATAAATGTATATCCTGATATAAATATATATCCTGATATAAATCTCCAACTTTTGTAAATAGATAAGAGCCATGTCAATACACCAAACGTTTAAGTATATGCCAGGCATGACCCACGGTCTTCTTCCACATGGAAAGATTTTAAAATTTCCACCTTACTGTCAAAGTAAAAAAATAAAATAAGACCCTTTATGGGAAAAATGGAACCTATCTGTATTGTTTAATAAATTATCAGTCTGTTTAAAGTTTCTTGACAGCCAAACAAAATCTTGAAGAATTATTCTTGTGAGCCTGCCTCAGTGTCTGAAGGAAAACATGCCAACAATAACAAGACTTGTGGAAATATTTTAAAAAGAAATTTAGCAGTTTTTAAATGCCTATTCTCTAAGTACAGCTATTAGTGAGGTGTGATAACTAAGAAAGGATAGGGAAACTGAAGAGAAATATTTAAATAGAGAGTTAAAATATTTATCTTTATTTTTTCTTTTAATATACAGTTTACTTAAAAAGTCAATTTGTAAAACCCTAAAATAGCAGTGTTTAAATGTGTGAATGTCAAGTGAAGAATGTCAGGTGAAATGTGTGTCAGGCTAGGAGACAGGAGACTGGGTTCCAGGCCTGGCTCTGCATCTGCCTAGCTGTGCAAACCAGGGCAAGTCTCAATCTTTCAGAACCTTTAAGATGGAAATAATGATATCTCAAACTTCCTTATGAAATCATTATGAAAATTAAATTATATACTTGAAACTACCTTGACTCCTTGAGGATGGGAATCTTACACTTTCATCTTTGTAACCAGTTACTTGATTAATTAATTCATGTATGAAAGAAATAGAAAACATTTTCAATCTCTGAAAAACATTTTAAATTTCATTACAGATTATTTCAAGAAACTCATCAGTAACTCTATAGAAGATCCAATCTTGAAAATGAAGGAAGCTTTAGTAGCATCAGAAAATCACCAAGTTTTCAGAAATTCATTTAAAATTTTTATTAAAAATTCCAAAAATATATTTAATCTGTTACCAGCCTTAAGAGATCAAAATTAATAAAAAATAAGAAAGTGTCGTTTGAACATGTGAATATCCCCCCCCAAAAAAAGAGATAATATTAAAGGTAGGGAATTAGGTAAACAATGGCAACATCTTTTCATAAATATGCAGTGGTAGACTGTGCTGTTAAATACACATAAGAAGCAATTTGCATTCCTTTCAGAAAAGCAGTCTGAATACCAAGAACCTGCTATGTCTATATCTTCAGCCCAGGGACTTCCCTGGTAAGCCTGAGATTCACATATTGGACACTCCCCTCAGACCATTGCTTATTCTGAATTCTCTGTCACTTATAGTACCATAATCCAGCCACTTTCCTAAATCAGAAATCCAAACATCAGTTTAGACTTTTTCCTCTCCCTCACCCCGTCCCCATCCATTCAGACACTAAAGCCAGCATTTTATACTTCCTTACTATCTCTCCTATATGTATTCTATCCTTTCTTCCATGGCCATTGCTTGGTTCAGTCTCTCTTCACATCTTCTCTTGATCACTGAAATGGTATTCCAGTTGGTGATATGGTGGGAATGGAAAACAGAAGAATTTAATAGATATTTAAGAGAGAAAATAAACTGACAGCATACAGGAGGAGAATTAGGTTTGGGAGGAGAGTAATAAATTTAATTCTGAGCATGTTTAGTTGGAGGTAACTTGGGGGTCATCCAGGTGAAGACATTCCAAGTATATGCATGTATAGGTGTGGGCAAAGCTTAAGATAAGAAAAGTAGGTTCATAGTGGACCCCATGGATATGGACAAAATATCCCCTCTCATGTCCTACTGCCTCTGAAAAGCTTTTTTCCAGATCATCTCAACCCACGGTGATTGTTCCTTCCATTCAGTTCTAATTACACTTTTGGCACCTCCAGGCTCTCAACGATCCATTGCCTTTTGTTGATATTTAACATGTCAAGTTTCTTATTTCCCAAATTAAGCTTCTAAAGAACAGTACCCTTTCATATGCTTTATGCCTGTGAATGTCCATGCGTCTAGCACTGTGCAGCACACAGGACGTGCTCAAGACAAAGGAGGAGCTGAAAGGATAAATTTGAGTAAATTTCAGTAACTTTAATAATAATGGTAATAAACATCTCCTAGCACAGAGCCTGGCACATAGTGGGTGCTGAATTAATATCTGTTAAACGGATTAAGACTTAATGTCTCCCACTGCTCTTCAAAAACTTCTTGCTATCTCAGTTCTTTTCCCATTGGACGTGAAACTAAAACTTGAACACAAATATATTGATTACACATTTTTAAGGAGTCCAAAAGTTGATAGTTTTATATAGAAGCTGTTTCAGTGAAAAGGTCACATGTCAACAAGCCTAATCCATCTTCATCTACACACCCACAATGCTTGCATACCCCACACTCTACTTTCAACAGAATTTCGTATTCTGTACAGAGTCACACTTTTACTTCCTTAGTGTTTCCCTCCAGTGTTCACACTGTCCCTTGTGCCTCCCAAATGCTCCTGTGCTACCTTTTCTCTACCCCTGGGTTAAGTCAGGTCAAAGACTTAACAATGACTGGCACAAAAATTATTTTCAGGAAATGAAGACAAGGGAGGAGCTGACGCATTCTGGTGAAAATTAAAAGAGCCAAAAGTCTTAGGCAAGATAATTTCATGTTTTGATTTTGGCTCTTGGCATTAAGACAAGGATGACTTTATGGCGTCCACGTTTTGGAAAAGTTCAACATCTGACACATTGACATTTGACAACCAAGGTCACCCTTAGAAATCAGAGCTACTTTACATAACCATGTAGAGTTTAAAAGTAGAAATCCTGACTTAGGGAATACCATGAAAGCTATAACTTACATTAAGCCTGAATGTGCAACAGACATGAGCTTTGAACAAAGAGACATATGCTATTTGTTAAAAGAATGATTTTTAAATACTAAATATTTACTGCTTGTCTCTGTGCAAGGTCTTGAGCCAGGTGCTGTGTAGGATATACATAAAATCACACATGACCCTTGCCATGGTATTAGATGAAAACAGTTACATATTGCCCATCAGAGTGTATATCTTGGTATAATCTTTTTGGAAAGCCATTTGAAGGTATCAACTAAAGCTGAATATAAACCTAAACTATGACACAGGAACCCCACTCCTAGGTAAACACCCAAGATAAATGAATTCATAAGTATAAGGCATGCATAAGAATGATCATGGCACCTTATTCATAATCATCCAAACAGGAAACAACCCAAATCTCTAAATCAAATAGAATGGACAAGAAAATTATGGTATATTTACACAAAAGAACACTATATAGCAATTTTTAAACATTGAACTAAGGCACACATGGTACTATGAATAAATTTCACAGATTCAGTGTTTACCAAAAGGAGCCAGACACAATGGAAAACATACTGTACGATTCCATTCATATGATTGTTGAAAAGAGGCAAAACTAATACATAGTGATAAGTCAGAATAGGTCTAACTTTGGTGGGAGAAATGACTGGGAAGAGTCTCAAGGGACACCACTGGGTTGCAGGAAATATATTTTCATCTGAGTGGGAATATGACAGGAATGAAGAAGAGATAAATTCAAGGAATACTTAATGGAGATATCTTACCCTCAAACTGGTAAAGAGAATGCAGGAGGAGAATTAGGATTGGGAGAATGATGAATTTAGTTCTGAACATGTTGGTTACTGGCATATGTAAGAAAAAACTGCTGGCCCCTGAGTATTTGCGAGGTTTACTGTGTATATGTTATACCTTAGCAAAAAAAAATTTTTAATAAAAGTTTTCAACGGGACAAGAAAAGTCTGTGGAGTGCCAGCCCCCATAATTAGGCAGCAATGGAAGAGTTGGGGAGCAGGTGTCCAGAATTAACCCACACAGTCCATTGATGTGACTTAGTTCCCAAGCCCCACTTTGAACATTAATCCCAAAGTGTGAATTTAACACAGTGTAGTTCATACCCTGTTAAGTCTTATTGTTTAATGTGATCATATCAGTGAGAAATTAAATTTTCTATGCAATATATTATATGATGAGAAGATATTCAATAAATATCTGTTAATGATCTTGTATCAAGTGAAAGGTACAGCCTACAAATGCTGTAAGAGTAGACAGGTTGGAGAAAACGCTGTGAACTGACTGCATAGGCACAGTTTTTTGAAGGAGGTGGGAACTGAGCCAGATTCTAAGAGGTTAGGAATAGATGCAGGGGTTTAAAAGTGTGGCCTATACAAGTGTTTGATCTGATTTTTTCAGTTGGAGTAGCACAGTCTTTCAAGAGGCAACGTAAGTAGGAAGATTGTGGACAGCCACGACCTTGTATCATGCTTTGTGAATGTGTGCCAGTTTCCTAGCCATCTGAATATGGGAGAGTCCATGCTAAGGGGAGTAACATAAGCAGAAGATCATGAAGACCTAAGTAAATTATTAGATTACAAAAATAGTTTGGGCCCAAATCGCAGAGTGCCATAAATACTGAACACATTCTGTAGGCAATATTAGATGACAGCATGACATCCATGTTTTACAACTCAATAGTGCTGGACCAACTCTGTGACTACCATTAACAACAATAAATGCTATAAGCAGCATCTTGTTCTTTCAGTGTGATGCCAAGCACCTGGGCCTTTGGAAGTGGATTTCTGACAGCTTTCTCTCAGAACTCTTGCTATTCTGCAGATTCAGCTTCTGTTTAGGCAACTGAAGGAGGATAGCTTTTACATAGTACGTTAAAAAAATTCTAAGACTCGCGAATCTTAGAGGAATGTTAAAAGAGTTAGAATAAAAAGCTATAGATGCCAATAGGAACAATCTCAGGGGTGTTTATTATGGAAACAAAGTTGTTTGAAGCCAATAATTCATTCTGCAAGATTTTGCTGGCTAAAGGAAGAATTCTCCGGCAGTAAAATTACTGGTGTAATTACTACTCAAAATGGGAGGACCATTCTTTCACCGTATAATCTAAGTTATCTAGTTTATTAGGGGCTGGTCATATTCAATGATTAATAGCTATAATTTGTGCATACGTTGAGTATTGAGAGATTCTTGAAATATTTAATGAATTGTTACATTGAAGATCAATATGCAAGAGAAGTTGTCCTAAGTTCTCCTTTGACTTTACAAGTCAAATCTTCCATGTTTCTTTATCTGTGGCTTAAAAAATTTGACTATAATTTTTATTGTTAGCATAACCTTTGGTAGAAATAAACTGTACCTTTATTTGATATAATTATTAAAGGTAGTGGTATAAAAGTAGAAATACTATTGCAAAGCTGGATATATGATGGATTTTAACAGAAATAGAGAATGCTGATCATTTGAAAATATTAATACTAGAGATATGAGCTCATCGTTCTAAATATATCAAGATACGCATAGAAATAGATATAAATTTGTGTGGATAAATATATTTATGCACCTATTTCCCAGCTCTGAGAGCGCTGAGAAGCAATGACAGACCAATAGCAATGAACACAGCCAGCACTGAGATCTTAGTTTTCAAATATCATTCTCCACCAAAATAGGAACCAAGGATCCTTTGAGAAATGGCTGATCCTAGAGTTGGAGCAAAGAAAATGCAAGATGAATCTGGACCATATTCTATGACAGAAAGTTAAAAGGTACACAAAGAATCATAGGAGCATGTCAAAAGTAAGCCTTCCTGAAAGGGTGTACACTGGCCAAATCTGGGACAACTGAAGCATCAGAATGAATAATGGCAATAATGGATTATAGCTCACTGAGTAGAATAAGAACTCATGAGTCCACCCTGATGGATGGATGGATGGATGGATAGACAGATAGAAAGAAAAGAAGAGAAAGTTCTACCTTATAGTAGGAAGACAACTAATAAATGTAGAAAAAATGATGGAATGAGAAAATTGCCATTTGGCAACCATTGTAATCATAATTAATTTGGGCAAGAATCATCAAGAGATGTAAAACTAGTAGGTGAAAATTTTAGAAGGAATAGGATACTAAAATAGCCTCAGAGTATCTCCTCGTAGGTGCTTATCAATTTCAAGAAGAAAAGTAATAACTTTATAGGAGAGAAAGCTAGAAGTCACCACCTTAACCAAGTGATCAATGCTGAAAACATGAGTAATGGGACAAACTGATATCATGTGTCCCGGATATGAGGTTTATATGTATATATAAAACAAAAGCTCAGGCTTGCCTGGCGGCGCAGTGGTTGAGAGTCCGCCTGCCGATGCAGGGGACACGAGTTCGTGCCCCAGTCTGGGAGGATCCCACATGCCGCGGAGCAGCTGGGCCCGTGAGCCATGGCCGCTGAGCCTGCGCATCCGGAGCCTGTGCTCCGCAACGGGAGAGGCCACAACAGTGAGAGGCCCGCGTACCGCAAAAAAAAAAAAAAAAAAAAAAAGCTCAACAATAGTTGTAGCAATTGTTTAAAATATTTACACCAAGAAAATATTTGGGCGAGGATTTAGTATTGCTTCTTGGTTTTAAGTAAAATCTGATTTTGCCCAAAGACTTTTTTAAGCTTATTTTTATTATGACTATCAAGTTTCTTAGATGTTTTATTCAGTTATATTCACATAAGGTTAAGAGTCCAGAATTCAAATGTCCCCTAAATCATTTTCTAAAGTACAGCTCTCAAGCGTGACAGATTGCATATGTGGTCAGTTACTGTTAAAGAAAAACTCTCCTCATATATGGGTATTTCCTAAATGTTCCTCATTTTTTAAAAAGTCAGACAAAAACCTAACAAAAATCAGATTCCCCTTTTTGCTTCTCTGCTAATAGGAAACAGCATGTTTCTGTGCTGTACTGCAGTAACTACATTTGGTTAGGTAAATGTATATTCTCTCTATCATTATATGACAAGATATTTTATCTTCATTTTATGGATGTAAATGTAATGTATCCAGTAATGAAAGAAATCATTTACCAACATACAGAATATACTTAAGTGGCTGCATATATGCAAATATTTATTATGCCTTAAAAGTATCAGAACCTACACTGCTGCATTAGTCCAGGAGTATACCATAGGCTTTTGGAAGAGAATGTAGGGGCTGTTTTATTTTAATGTGCTTCAAACAGTACATATTGCCTACAGGTTACAAATAATAAATTATTTTTATAATGATATTAACTTCATCTGAATTTTTAAGTGGATAGTGAGACAAGTCTTACTGTAGTAATATATAAATATATATGTACCTCATGCAGACAAATGAAAGCTGGAGTTGTAGATACATCAACGAATCGCTCATCTCGGATGTTAATCGTGGGTGCTACAGCATAAATGGGGTCTTCTTGATCCTTTTCACCTTTCTCCTCTTCCTCTTCTTGTTCTGTGTCTGTGGTACTGTCTTCCATTTTTCACAATTCTAAAATAAAATCATTCCATATTCAGCTATTTAGGGATGTCTTCAGTTATGGAAAATAATAAAAGCAAGCAAAGCAACTAGAGTAATCTATTCAATGAAATTATAGGTCAGAAAAGTTAGCTACAGTCACATGATTATAAAAGACTGCCTTTTTGTAAAGATACTCTCCAATGATGCATTCAAAGCAATAATTCTAATTTTAAAGAGACTATTACTGTATTAATTGGAAAAAATTATGTAACTAGAATATAAGCTCCATGAAGGCAGAAAAGAAACCTAATTTTGTTTATGGAGCATTGTAGTAGGCACTCAATTACTATTCATGGATTGGGTTAATAAAAAGAAGCTTCATCCTTAAAATATAACACAAAGGTAATTCAAATTAATTTGGGAAACATAAAAACCAACACCCTGTGGTGCCACATACTGCCTGAGGCATGCATCTGCACACTAGGCTGCCAGGCTAATTGCTCCATACCCACAGCCTGCTACCCGCGCAGCTCATGCCTGTAGGCTTGTGTGCATTGCCAACTGGCCTGTCTGTGCTGCTCATGTGTGTGCTCAGTTGTCCCATCAGACTTCACTTCCAAAGCATAAGCTCAAAAATAAAATTACTAAGGATTTCAAGATGGTGACACCAGAGCATTAAGCCAAGTGCAGGCCCTTCTGAGAGTGGATCCCTTTTTCTTTTTTTTTGGCAGCACCATGAGGCATGTGGGATCTTAGTTCCCTGACCAGGGATCGAACCCAGGCCCCTTATTGGGAGGACAGAGTCTTAACCACTGAACTGCCAGGGAAGTCCTGAGCGGGTCCTTTTTTGACTGCACAGGTCACACACCTTTGATGCCAGCCCTGTGTATTGGCCATCGGTTTGCTCATGTAGTCAAGTGGACCCAGAGTAGTTTCTAAAAGGACCCCTGTCTTGGCTGGCAAGGTCTCTATTGGCTCATTTTGGTGGCATTGGGATGGTTACCCTTCTAACAGAGAACTGGTAAGAGGTCTCCATTGCATAAGAGAATGCCAATGTAATCTCTTTTGATCTCTGATATATGTGAATCTGCACAGAACAGAAGAGCGTACTTACTTTCTTCTCTTGCTGGAGAGGATAACTCCAACTGTCATAATTTTTTTTTTTTGCTTAAAAATTTTTTAAAAAATTTATTATACAATTTTTAAAGGTTACTTTCTACTTACAGTTATTACAAAATATTGGCTATATTCCCTGTGCTGTATAATACATCCTTGAGCCTATCTTACACCCAATAATTTGTACCTTCCCACTGGTAACCATTAGTTTGTTCTCTATATCTGTGAGTCTGCTTCTTTTATGTTTATTCACTAGTTTGTTATATTTTTTAGAGTCCACATATAAGTGATATCATACAGTATTTATCTTTCTCTGTTTGACTTATTTCACTTAGCATAATGCCCTCCAAGTCCATCCATGTTGCCGCAAATAGCAAAATTTCTTTCTTTTTTATGGCTGAGTAGTATCCCATGTGTGTATACATACAACATCTTCTTTATCC
Source organism: Aethalodelphis obliquidens (assembly GCF_003676395.1). NCBI lineage: Eukaryota > Metazoa > Chordata > Mammalia > Artiodactyla > Delphinidae > Aethalodelphis > Aethalodelphis obliquidens. The sequence goes on from NW_020837971.1 coordinate 5,288,847, forward strand.
ATTCATCTGTTGGTGGACACTTAGGTTGTTTCCATATCTTGGCAATTGTAAATAGTGCTCCTACGAACAGTGGTGTGCATGTATCTTTTTGAATTAGAGTTTTTGGCTTTTTGGGGATATATACACGTGGAATTGCCTGGTCATATGGTAGTTCTATTTTTAGTTTTTTGAGGAACCTCCATACTGTTGTCCACAATGGCTGCACCAATTTACACTCCCATCAAGAGTGTATAAGGGTTCCCTTTTCTCAACATCCTTGCCAACATTTGTTACTTGTGGTCTTTTTGATGATAGCCATTCTGACAGATGAGGTGATAACTCATTGTGGTTTAGATTTGCATTTTCCTGATGATTAGTGATGTTGAGCATCTTTTTATGTGCCTGTTGGCTGGCCATCTGCATTTCCTCTTTGGAAAAATGTCTATTCAGGTCTTCTGCCCATTTTTTTGATTGGGTTGTTTGTTTTTTGATGTTCAGTTGTATGAGCTGTTTATATTTGTTCGATCTCAATCCCTTATTGGTCATATAATTTGCAAATATTTTCTCCCATTCAGTAGGTTGTCTTTTCATTTTGTTGATGGTTTCCTTTGCTGTGCAAAAGCTTTTAAGTTTAATTAGCTCCCATTTGTTTATTTTTGCTTTTATTTCCTTTACTTTTGGAGAGGGACCCAAAAATATACTGCTATTTATGTCCAAGAGTGTTCTGCCTGTGTACTTTTAAGGCTTTGTTGAACACGTATCACCTCTCATATCTATTTTATCAGATTAGCTACTCTTTGATGATAGGGATCCCCATTCTTTTAATATGGAAAATATGTTCTGAGATATGAATCCAGAAGTGCTGGTAGGCTCTTATTCCTGAATTTATTAAAGTGGCCACAGGCATATCATTGATTCATTATGTTTCTTTTCTCCTCTCTAAAATGGGAATAACTAATTTTTCTGTTTCATAAAAAAATATGCATATTAGATGTGATAATGCGTCTGGACTTCTAGCTTCCACTCTGCTATCTCCAATTTTCTGCCAAAGCCATAAATTACACTTGCACTTGTCTTCCTCCTCTGCTATAAAAACACTTCATAGGTGGCAGCGTGTACTCCTATCAGGAGGCACCGCATGTCAGATCGTCTTTCTTTATATGATATTAATAGTCATTGATTTTGTTTGGACTTCCCCTCCTTTAACATACATGTTTTTAATGCCATAAAGCAGTCTTTTAATAGAACCTATTATTATTAAGGCACCACAACACTTTACATTGGGCAAATAATCACAATTTCTTGTTTAAATCTTCAGGGAGTTGAAAATGGTTTGGTGATATATCTAGATTTATTTGTGTTAATAATCTAAAACGTGTGTCCAATCCATGGATGAAAGATGTTAAGGGCTTTTCCAGGAAAATAGTTTCTTCAGAACATTAGATCATATCTGTCATTTTCAGCTTTTTCTTTAAGAAATATTTCAAACGTAACCATAGAAACTTCGACAAATATCAATTCGTGAGTAATTTTGTTTTATCTAAACCCTTTCACTTCCCCTCTCCACTCTCCATATTATTTTGAAGCAAAACCTAGACATCTAGACTGAATAATATATCCTGAAGAATTTCATAATAATATATAGAGATAGTTCTCATTCCATTTCACAGCTCCATAGTATCCCATTGCATAGATGTGCCACAAACTGTTCAAATAATCCCCTGTTTATAAATATATGGAATGTTTCCAGCTTTCTGCTATTACAGTTTTGCAAAGTACAGTACATCTATTTATTTTAAAGTAGATAGATTGGGAGTTTGGGATTGACATGTACACACTGCTATATTTAAAATTAAAAAATGCCTTTCCACAGGAAAAAATATATATATTTTAAAGGCTCTTGGAATCTTTATAATCAAGATGGCATTAACTTGAAAGCTGAAGTTCAGGCAATCTTCTCGAAGCATGGCATCTTTAAATATGGTACAGTTTACCTAGGCAACAAAAGAAGGTGCTATGCTGAATTTGCACAAATTCCTCAGTCTGCTGAAGTTTTCGATCTCTATTATCTTGAAAACATTCTAAATATTTTAAGGCAGGTAAAACATTTTACATAGGGAAGCAACTAAAAGACACTATAACAGAATTCTGATAGACATTATCAGAAAAACTTTAACCCTTAGGAAAGAAGGAAGAGTGCGAAAGTAAGAAAACACAATACAGGCAAATGCAAAAGTCTCATGCGAATTAAAATCTAAAACACGAATTAATCTAATTAAATACAGGGACAAAAGGACTTTAAGTAGATACCAAAGTTTAACAGACAAAAAAAATATTCAAGGGACTTCCCTGGTGGTGCAGTGGTTAAGAATCCGCCTGCCATTGCAGGGGACACGGGTTCGAGCCCTGCTCCGGGAGGATCCCACATGCCGCAGAGCAACCAAGCCCGTGCTCCACAACTACTGAGCCTGCACTCTAGAGCCCGCGAGCCACAACTACTGAGCCCGCGTGCCACAATTAATGAAGCCCGCATGCCTAGAGCCCGTGCCCTGCAACAAGAGAAGCCACGGCAATGAGAAGCCCGCACGCCGCAACGAAGAGTAGCCTCCGCTCACCACAACTAGAGAAAGCCCGTGCGGAGCAATGAAGACCCAACGCAGCCAAAAATAAATTAAAAAAAAAAAAAAAACTCTTTAAAAAAAATATTCAAGGATCAGTTAATATAGGATTGCAGAGCCCATTATACTAATATTATCATGTGGCAGGCAATATAATTGAAACCTGTAAATAAAACAACGGAATAAAATATATTTGCAGGGCACAGTGATATAAACGAGGATAATTATAAAACATCTAAATTCCTGGTGAAAGAAGAACTGTATAGCTATCCAGTATAGTGATTCTGGAGACATATATCTCCATAATACTTAAATCAATTAAGCAAATATTTATTGAGTCGTTTTATGAAGACCAAGAGTCTACAAAGATGCAAGCAATTTACAAACTAAAGAGGAAGCAAGGCAGGGAAATAACTGGCTCTATGTCATACAAGGTAAGGTAAAATAAGCCTAAATAAAAAGCAGTGTTTTTAGGAAAGTAGATAAGGCTTAAAAAGCAGCTTGTATCCTGGAATTTAGATTTTAATCTATATGTATGGGGAACCATTACATTTTCTGCAGAGAGGACTTATCTGAGTTTGTAAAGATGTTGGTAGCAGTGAGAAGAATGGTTTGCAAAAGGTGTGAATTTGGAGGCAAGGAGACGATTTAGAGGCTATGAGCCAGCCAGCCCCCGTGCTATGGGTAAGAGATAGATGCCACGGTAAGCAAAACCAGACAAGGTCCCTCACCTCAGGGGGGCTCACAGACTGGTGAGCTAGCAATTAATCAAAGAATCACAGACATAAGGATAAAAATATGAATAACTGAAACAGGTGCTGTGAAAGCATGGATGCAGAAGCAGGTTTATACGGGCACTGCACATTCCCAGCGGGCGCCATTCACAGGGAAAGTTCTGCAGTGAAGCAGCCCTGATTGGAAGGTTAGATTCTGAGAGCCTGAACCAAGGCGGTACCACGCTACACAGTAGGAGTCCAAAGAAGAGAGGACATGGTTGTATGAGGCTTTCTAGAACGAAAGGACATGTACTGAGCTTTGACACAGGAAAGCAAAAGGCCAGTGAAGGAGAAAGGAAGATAAATAAAAGCTTTAGTCCCATTACAGAAGAACACTGAACTCCTCTATTATTTACACTTCATCTCGGGGCTATAAGATAGAGCCAAAATGGAAGCTTCACAAAGAATAATTGAGCAATAAACATTGCAGGGTAGGCCCTGTTTTGTAAGACACACCACCGCTTCCTCTTCCTAAAGCTAAAGAGGTGATCATCATTTTGTTTTAATTTTGAAGGAAATTTGTCTTGAATTACAAATTACAAGAAGCACATGCAAAAAACCAAATACCCCAAGCACCAGAGAATGAGCCAGGATACACAAATGAGGTGACTCTTATAAAACGGCAATGCTTGCTTCAAGAAAGATGTCGCGGGTAACTACCACATTGTCTTTTGATATTACTTGTCACTGAACAAGCACAAGTTTTGCTTATTTTAGAATAGTGGGAGTATAATGTAAAGTCAAACATAGTATTTCTTCCTTAGTCCCACACAGAACCTGAGCATTCTTTTTCATAATTTAGCTGTTCTAACTGCCCTGGAAACATAATCCCGTGCTCCTTTCCCCAGCACCCATTGCTATGAAAGGTTAGTTACTCGACCGTTTCTACAGTAATTCAGAGCTGGACCCCTTGGAGGAAGGGGAAATTCTGGGACATCTAATTTTGTTGTTGTTTCAGTTTCCTATATTTATTAAAAAACATAGAAATATCAAAATGGGGTTACAAAAATTGTGGTATATTTAAAGTTGTATGGCAAGTGCCTCTCAGTCCTGTCAGTGTGTCTCTGTGATTACATGCATATTCTCTTTTGAAGATAAGTTAAAAGCCTACATTGAAGGCTTTTCTTTCTGAGAAGCCTCTGGTCCACAGCATGACGGGCTCAGAATATTGGGCAGCCAACCCGACATGCAGCCTATCGTCACCTCAGATCCAATTAATTCAACAATAACAACATCATCATCATCAGATACTATGACCTTGGCAGTCCTAAATGCAACAGATACAATTATTGCACTTATTCATATCTAGATTCTTTATGTGCAATTCTATGTACAATTATACAATATCCATTACTACCATACAAAGATTAGACTTGAAACATTTTTTTAAACATACAGATACAGATTTCAGTTCGTGTTTTTAAAAAGAGGGAGTAGAAAAGCTTTGTCATTGAGACCCAGCAAATCAAACCACAACTTCTTTCTGTTCCTCAAAACAATGAGAAAGAAAAAAACCCTCTCAAAAAAGAATCCTGCGGGGGTGGGGTGGGGAAGAAACATTCTGGCACAGAAAAAAACCACTGCAGTCAATGTGTACAGATAAAATTTGTCTCATAATCAAAGTGTTAAAGTAGCAATGTGGCTTGGACCAAACCTTTAATTAAAAACATACATACACATAAAAAAAAACAAAACTCTTGAGGGGAAGCTCCAAGTGCATATCTAAACTTTAAAGTAAATGTTCACAGTACTAGACAGTTAAGTCTTAAATTATTTGCATGCGTAATCAATGAGGAACCTGTTAATTGCCCATGATCATGGAAAACCCAAGACTGTTACAGCATGAGCTCCTGTCCTTGGGATGGAAGGATGCTGAGAGAGCTGGAGCCCTACTTCCAACTCATTTCACTGTCCTTTTGCCTCTGTGTGCATACTCCCACCCTACCCCAAACGCAGACCCAAGAAAAGTTACTCTTTCTTCAAAGATTCATATGTTTTCCCCCCTTTCTTCTCAGAAACATACTGTGCCAAAAGGAGATCTATATTCCTCATTTCTGAGTGGGTATAACATATAGCGTCGTGATGGTAGCACCATCCATGTGGAAGAACTGTCATGGAAACAGACATGATTTTTGTCTCTAACACATCCTCCTGGTTGCCCTCATCTGTGTGCAGATACCCCTGCCCAGTGGCCACTTGCCTGTTCACCTAATAATAACATTTATATAGTCCTTCAAAATTTAAACAAAACTTTCCCTCATATTGTTTCACTTAATCCTTACAACAACCATGTTCCATAAGAATTATTATCTCCACTTTATAGATGAGGGAATTGAAGGTCAGAGAATATAAATGACGTGCCCAAGATCACACAGCAATAAATGGCAGTGGTTTTTCAAACCCATGTTCACTGGCCCCAAATTCCTGACCCGTTTCCATTGAACTCTACAGGACACTTGCCATGGCCTTATCAAAGCCCTTTCCTCTAGGCCTCCAGTAGTGGAAAGCAGGATCAAGAATACAGGCAGGCTGATTGAATGCAACTTCCGTCGCCCTGAAGGTGTAAGGCTAGGACCCCTTCAGGAAAGAGCAGCCCAGCAGCAGTGTGTAAATCAATTAAAACCAAATTAATTCTTGTAGAGCAGTAATTATTAGGCAGTCCATGAGGTCTTAAGACTGAGCTGTGCAAAACAATGGGCTATAGAATTTGTTGTTCTAGTTACAAACCAAGGAACGCCTTCACATAGACAAAGTATGACAAGAAATGCTGGATCTTATATCTGCAATAACTTACAGTCATTCTGCAAGCCCAGTCAGGCTTCATAAATTCAAAGTGTGCCTCAGAAGCCCTATTGGTCTCCCTAATAGTTTGCAAATAATTTATTAGTAAGCAGAGACTGAGTTCCAAAGCCTGTGGGAGGTGTGGAATGCCCAAGTAGCTCAGAAGCTGACAGTCTTCCAGAAGGTCTGTTAAACAGAGATTCTACATGTTTGCATGCAATCTAGAATCGTCACGTTGCAAGCCATTCCTCACTCTTGCTATGAAAATGCCCACGTTTTTCAAATCCCATTATCTTTGCTTGTTCAAAAAAATATGAAGACACCTTCAAGATGGCAGAGGAGTAAGACGTGGAGATCACCTTCCTCCCCACAAATACATCAGAAATACATCTATATGTGGAACAACCCCGGCAGAACACCTACTGAACGCTGGCAGAAGACCTCAGACTTCCCAAAGGGCAAGGAACTCCCCACGTACCTGGGTAGGGCAGAAGAAAAAAGAAAAAACAGAGACAAAAGGATAGGGATGGGACCTGCACCACAGGGAGGGAGCTGTGAAGGAGGAAAAGTTTCCACACACTAGGAAGCCCCTTCACTGGCGTAGACGGGGGTGGCGGAGGGGGGAAGCTTCGGAAACACGGAGGAGAGCGCAGCAACAGGGGTGCAGAGGGCAAAGCGGAGGGATTCCCGCACAGAGGATCGGTGCTGACCAGCACTCACCAGCCGGAGAGGCTTGTCTGCTCACCGGCCGGGACGGGTGGGGGCTGGGAGCTGAGGCTCGGGCTTTAGAGGTCAGATCCCAGGGAGAGGACTGGGGTTGGCTGCGTGAACACAGCCTGAAGGGGGCTAGTGTGCCACAGCTAGCCAGGAGGGAGTCTGGGAAAAAGTCTGGACCTGACTAAGAGGCAAGAGACCATTGTTTCGGAGTGCGCAAGGAGAGTGTGAGCCGTGGCTATGAGCGCGGACCCCAGAGATGGGCATGAAACACTAAGGCTGCTGCTGCAGTGACCAAGAAGCCTGTGTGCAAGCACAGGTCACTATCCGCACCTCCCCTGCCGGGAGCCTGTGCAGCCCGCCACTGCCAGGGTCCCATGATCCAGAGACAACTTCCCTGGGAGAACACATGGTGCGCCTCAGGCTGTTGCAACGTCACGCCAGCCTCTGCCACCACAGGCTCCCCCCACATTCTGTACCCCTCCCTCCCCCCAGCCTGAGTGAGCCAGAGCCCCCTAATCAACTGCTCCTTTAACCCCCTCCTGTCTGAGCGAAGAACAGATGCCCTCAGGCGACATACATGCAGAGCCGGGGCCAAATCCAAAGGTGAACCCCAGCAGCTGTGCGAACAAAGAAGAAAAAGGGAAATCTCTCCCAGCAGCCTCAGGAGCAGTGGATTAAATCTCCACAATCAACTTGATGTACCCTGCATCTGTGGAATACCTGAATAGACAACGAATCATCCCAAATTGAGGAGGTGGACTTTGGGAGCAACAGTAGACTTGGGGTTTGCTTTCTGCATCTAATTTGTTTCTGGTTTTATGTTTATTGTAGTTTAGTATTTAGAGTTTATTATCATTGGTAGATTTGTTTATTGATTTGGTCTCTTCCTTTTTTTCTTTTCTATATATAGATTTCTTTTCCTTTTTCTCCTTTTGTGAGTGTGTATGTGTATGCTTCTTTGTGTGACTTTGTCTGTATAGCTTTGCTTTTACCATTTGTCCTAGGGGTCTGTTGGTCCGTTTTTTCTGTTTGTTTGTTTTTTTAGTATAGTTTTTAGCACTTGTTATCATTGGTGGATTTATTTTCAGGTTTGGTTGCTCTCTTCTTTCTTTTATTACTTTTTAATATTTTTCATTTTTAATTATTTAATTATTTATTTATTTCTCTCTTTCTTTCTTTCTCTATTTTCTTTCTTCCTTTCTCTCTTTTCTTTCCTTCCTTCCTTCCTTCCTTCTTTCCTTCCTTCCTTCTTTCTCCCTTTTCTTCTGAGCCGTGTGGCTGACAGGGTCTTGGTGCTCCAGCGGGGTGTCAGGCCTGTGCCTCTTAGGTGGGAGAGCCGAGTTCAGGCCATTGGTCCACAGTGACCTCCCAGCTTCACATATCAAACAGCAAAAGCTCTCCCAGAGATCTCCATCTCAATGCTAAGACCCAGCTCCACTCAACAAGCAGCAAGCTACAGTGCTGGACACCCCATGCCAAACAACTAGCAAGACAGGAGCACAACCACAACCATTAGCAGAGAGGCTGCCTAAAATCATAATAAAGTCACAGGCACCCCAAAACACACCACCAGATGCAGTCCTGCCCACCAGAAAGACAAGATCCAGCCTCATCCACCAGAACACAGGCACTAGTCCCCTCCACTAGGAAGCCTACACAACCCACTGAACCAACCTTACCCACTGGGGGAAGACACCAAAAACAATGGGAACTACGAACCTACAGCCTGTGAAAAGGAGACCCCAAACACAGTAAGTTAAGCAAAATGGGAAGACAGAGAAACACACAGCAGTTGAAGGAGCAATGTAAAAACCCACCAGACCAAACAAAAGAAGAGGAAATAGGCAGTCTACCTGAAAAAGAATTCAGAATAATGATAGTAAAGATGATCCAAAATCTTGGAAATAGAATACAGAAAATACAAGAAACATTTAACCAGGACCTAGAAGAACTAAAGAGCAAACAAACAATGATGAACAACACAATAAATGAAATTTAAAATTCTCTAGAAGTAATCAATAGCAGAATAACTGAGGCAGAAGAACGAATAAGTGACCTGGAAGATGAAATAGTGAAAATAACTACCATGGAGCAGAATACAGAAAAAAGAATGAAAAGAATTGAGGACAGTCTCAGAGACCTCTGGGACAACATTAAACGCACCAATATTCAAATTATAGAGGTCCCAGAGAAGAAAAAGAAAGGGAATGAGAAAATATTTGAAGAGATTATAGTTGAAAACTTCCCTAATATGGGAAAGTTAAATAGTTAATCAAGTCCAGGAAGTGCAGAGAGTCCCATACATGATAAATCCAAGGAGAAACATACCAAGACACATGTTATTCAAACTATCAAAAATTAAATACAAAGAAAAAATATTAAAAGCAACAAGGGAAAAACAACAAATAACATACAAGGGAATCCCCATAAGGTTAACAGCTGATCTTTCAGCAGAAACTCTGCAAGCCAGAAGGGAGTGGCAGGACATATTGAAAGTGATGAAAGGGAAAAACCTACAGCCAAGATTACTCTACCCAGCAAGGATCTCATTTATATTCAATGGGGAAATTAAAAGCTTTACAGACAAGCAAAAGGTAAGAGAATTCAGCACAACCAAGCCAGCGTTACAACAATGCTAAAGGAACTTCTCTAGGCAGGAAACACAAGAGAAGGAAAAGACCTACAATAACAAACCCAAAACAATTAAGAAAATGGTAATAGGAACATATATATCGATAACTACCTTAAATGTAAATGGATTAAATGCTCCAACCAAAAGACATAGACTGGCTGAATGGATACAAAAACAAGGCCCATATATATGCGGTCTACAAGAGACCCACTTCAGACCTAGGGATACGTACAGACTGAAAGTGAGGGGATGGAAAAAGATATTCCATGCAAATGGAAACCAAAAGAAAGCTGGAGTAGCAATTCTCATATCAAACAAAATAGACTTTAAAATAAAGACTATTACAGGAGACAAAGAAGGACACTACATAATGATCAAGGGATCAATCCAAGAAGAAGATATAACAATTGTAAATATTTATGCAACGAACATAGGAGCACCTCAATACATAAGGCAAATGCTAACAGCCATAAAACGGGAAATCAACAGTAACACAATCATAGTAGGGGACTTTAACACCCTACTTTCACCAATGGACAGGTCATCCAAAATGAAAATAAATAAGGAAACACAAGCTTTAAATGATACATTAAACAGGATGGACTTAATTGATATTTATAGGACATTCCACCCAAAAACAACAGAACATACTTTCTTCTCAAGTGTTTGTGGAACATTCTCCAGGATAGGTCATATCTTGGGTCACAAATTAAGCCCTGGTAAATTTAAGAAAATTGAAATGGTATCAAGTGTCTTTTCTGACCACAACACTATGAGACTAGATATCAATTACAGAAAAAAATCTGTAAAAAATACAAACACGTGGAGACTAAACAATATGCTACTAAATAACCAAGAGATCACTGAAGAAATCAAAGAGGAAATCAAAAAATACCCAGAAACAAATGACAATGAAAACACAATGACCCAAAACTTATGGGATACAGCAAAAGCAGTTCTAAGAGGGAAGGTTATAGCAATACAATCCTACCTCAAGAAACAAAAAACATCTCAAATAAATAACCTAACCTTACACCTAAAGCAATTAGAGAAGGAAGAACAAAAAACCCCCAAAGTTAGCAGAAGGAAAGAAATAAAGATCAGATCAAAGATAAATGAAAAAGAAATGAAGGAAACAAGAGCAAAGATGAATAAAACTAAAAGCTGGTTCTTTGAGAAGATAAACAAAATTGATAAACCATTAGCCAGACTCATCAAGAAAAAAAGGAAGAAGACTAAAATCAATAGAATTAGAAATGAAAAAGGAGAAGTAACAACTGACACTGCAGAAATACAAAGGATCATGAGAGATTACTACAAGCAACTCTATGCCAATAAAATGGACAACATGGAGGAAATGGACAAATTCTTAGAAAAGCACAACCTTCCAAGACTGAACCAGGAAGATATAGAAAATATAAACAGACCAATCACAAGCATTGAAATTGAGACTGTGATTAAAAATCTTCCAATAAACAAAACCCAGGACCAGATGGCTTCACAGGCAAATTCTGTCAAACATTTAGAGAAGAGGTAACATGTATCATTCTCAAACTCCTCCAAAATATAGCAGAGGGAGGAACACTCCCAAACTCATTCTACGAGGCCACCATCACCCTGATACCAAAACCAGACAAAGGTGTCACAAAGAAAGAAAACTACAGGCCAATATCACTGATGAACATAGATGCAAAAATCCTCTACAAAATACTATCAAACAGAATCCAACAGCACATTAAAATGATCTTACACCATGATCAAGTGGGGTTTCTCCCAGGAGTGCAAGGATTCTTCAATATACACAAATCAATCAATGTGATAAACCATATTAACAAACTGAAGGATAAAACCCATATGATCATCTCAATAGATGCAGAAAAAGCTTTTGACAAAATTCAAAACCCATTTATGATAAAAACCCTCCAGAAAGTAGACATAGAGGGAACTTACCTCAACATAATAAAGGCCATATATGACAAACCCACAGCCAACATCGTTCTCAGTGGAGAAAAACTGAAACTATTTCCTCTAATATCAAGAACAAGACAGGTTGTCCACTCTCACCACTATTATTCAACATAGTTTTGGAAGTTTTAGCCACAGCAATCAGAGAAGAAAAAGAAATAAAAGGAATCCAAATTAGAAAAGAAGAAGTAAAGCTGTCACTGTTTGCAGATGACATGATACTATACATAGAGAATCCTAAAGATGCTACCAGAAAACTACTAGAGCTAATCAATGAATTTGGTAAAGTAGCAGGATACAAAGTTAATGCACAGAAATCTCTGGCATTCCTATACACTAATAATGAAAAATCTGAAAGAGAAATTAAGGAAACACTCCCATTTACCATTGCAACAAAAAGAATAAAATACCTAGGAATAAACCTACCTAAGGAGACAAAAGACCTCTATGCAGAAAACTATAAGACACTGATGAAAGAAATTAAAGATGATACAAACAGATGGAGAGATATACCGTGTTCTTGGATTGGAAGAATTAACATTGTAAAAATGACTATACTACCCAAAGCAATCTACAGATTCAATGCAATCCCTATCAAAATACCAATGGCATTTTTCACAGAACTAGAACAAAAAATTTCACAATTTGTATGGAAACACAAAAGACCCCGAATAGCCAAATCAACCTTGAGAAAGAAAAACGGAGCTGGAGGAATCAGGCTCCTGAACTTCAGAGTATAGTACAAAGCTACAGTAATCAAGACAGTATGGTACTGGCACAAAAACAGAAATATACATAAATGGAAAAGTAGAGAAAGCCCAGAGATAAACCTACGCACATATGGTCACCTGAATTTTGATAAAGGAGGCAAGAATATACAATGAAGAAAAGACAGCCTCTTCAATAAGTGGTACTGGGAAAACTGGACAGCTACATGAAAAGAATGAAATTAGAACACTCCCTAACACCATACACAAAAATAAACTCAAACTGGATTAAAGACCTAAATGTAAGGCCAGACACTATAAAACTCTTAGAGGAAAACACAGGTGGAAAACTCTATGACATAAATCACAGCAAGATCCTTTTTGACCCACCTCCTAGAGAAATGGAAATAAAACCAAAAATAAACAAATAGGACCTAATGAAACTTAAAAGCTTTTGCACAGCAAAGGAAACCATAAACAAGATGAAAAGACAGCCCTCAGAATAGGAGAAAATATTTGCAAATGAAGCAACTGACAAAGGATTAATCTCCAAAATTTACAAGCAGCTCATGCAGCTCAATATCAGAAAAACAAACAACCCAATCTAAAAATGGGCAGAAGACCTAAATAGAGTAAGTCAGTCAGAAAGAGAAAAACAAATCCTGTATGCTAACACATATATATGGAAGCTTAAAAAGAAAAAAAAAGGTTCTGAAGAACCTAGGGGCAGGACAGGAATAAAGACACAGATGTAGAGAATGGACTTGAGTACACAGGAATGGGGAAGGGTAAACTGGGACGAAGTGAGAGAGTGGCATGGACATATATACACTACCAAATGTAAAATAGATAGCTAGTGGGAAGCAGCCGCATAGCCCAGGGAGATCAGGTCAGTGCTTTGTGACCACCTAGAGGGGTAGGATAGGGACGGTGGGAGGGAGATGCAAGAGGGAGTGGATATGGGGATATATGTGTATGTATAGCTGGTCTACTTTGTTATAGAGCAGAAACTAGCACACCATTGTGAAGCAATTATACTCCAATAAAGATGTTAGAAAAAAAATGATACCAGAAAGCACATTCATATCATTACAACAGTTGTCTATCTTATCTAATTAGGCCATTGCCTTGCAAACCTCCTCTGTCATTTACACCTTTTCTCTTCCCCATAGCATAGTCAGGAGAAACTGTGAGTCTACATGGGTCTGTTTCCTTAGCAATGATCTTCATGAAAAATGGGGTATCACTGAGACAGGCTGGGACCTAGGCCCCTTTGCTGCAGTGCTGCAGTGCTTGCACCGGGACACACCTCTCCTGTAGCAACAAAACACAAAGAAACTGTATGTGACTAAAAATAACCACGTGCATGCACAGTTGGGGCAAATTATGGACCCCAAAGATACAAAAAGACCAAAAAACCCAACTGCCACTTTTGAGGAGCCTGGAGCAAAACCAGGGTGTTGGGAGCAAAAGTAGGGTACTGAGCATGCCCCCTGCACGCAACACCACCTAATGGGTGGGCAAAACAACTAAGCCACCCCTCTGGCCTGACCCCTGGACACACCCCTACCCTCACCCCATATAAGGGACAAGCTCGCCCTCCCCCACCCACACCCCGCGAGAGAACAATCAAGGGAATCTGTTGTTTGTTCCCGCTCCCGCTGCTGCAGCAGGGGCCCCAGTAAAGGCTTGCCTGAATTTCTTGTCTGGCCTCTAGTCAATTTCTCTAGACTGGGGAAGGCCAAGAACTCTGGTTGGTTTCATCAGTGCCTCCCATCTGCAACAGCCCGGGTCTCTCCCTTCCTCCTCCTCCTTCTCCTGTTATTTCATCTAAGACTGGGATTAGTGGCTTTAACTCAGTCTACCAGGATGAGAGCATGGCCTAATGGAATTGACTACTTGGAAGTTCCTCACTTTGGGCTTGAATCTCATTCCTCCCCTTCCTTTGTAAACTTTGGCAAGATATTCAGCCTCTAAGTGTCTCTTTCCTTGGCTGCAAGATAATTTAAGAGTTGTTGTGAAGATTAAATGGGACAACGCATGTGAAGTCTCAGCCCAGGCCCAGCATATAGTCCTCAATAAATGGTAGCTTCCTCCCGTCACTGCCTGGTTCCTCAGCTTTCATGTATAATATGCCTTAGATTATTTTTATAGGGAAAAAATAAACAGAGGTCAGCCTGGGCCTGGACCAAATTATTTCAGGAATCTATGATCTGAAAAAGGCAATTTGGGTCCTCTTGAGCATGATTTTGTCCCAGAGCTCTGCTTAGGATTTGGTGTGAGAGTCCTGGTAAACCTAATCTTCAAATCCCACTGTGACATGTTTAAATCTAGGATAAGAAAGACTATATAGAATATTGGGTACTGGAGAGGGAGAAAGGGAGCAACTAAAAATTTTAAAAGTCCTTAAAAGAATAGGTGTCAACTCTGAGTCAGGGAAGAGTCAGCTTTAGACAGTAAGTAAAGCAGGCAAAGTTCCCTCTCCCATATCTAGAAATTTCACAGGCTCCTCTTTTCATTGCATGAGTATTTCCTGTTCTCAGGCTTCATCTGGCCCTAGGCAGATCTCTACTTTTGTTTTCCTTTCCCTGGGCAGCATCCCCTACTCAATTTCTTTCCTTTCTCTAAAGGCAAATTTTCTTACATTACTTATAGGATTAGAAGAATATTTAGCAAGACAATCTTCCTACTTTACATTGGAAGAGGAAATTAAAAATAAACCAAAAACACCCTCTTTCTGAGCTGGGGAACAAGGAGAGGTGGTGAGGAAACAAGTTGACATGGGCCCCTGAGGCACCCTGTCCACCCAGGATCAAGCTCAGGAAATGAAATAGTGCAGCTTGGACTTCAAGGACACCAGAGGGATAATGTACTTCCTTCTCCAAGTGGGACTTGGGGAAAGTGGCAAGTTTCCAGAGCCATCATCAACTCTGCCCTTTCATGTGATAAAGCAAAGAAAACTGTCTAGGCAGAGAGGGGCCCAAAAGAGTTCACAGAGTGGAGTGGGGTAGGTGTTGAGTGTGGCTGGGAGTGCTATACCCCAAGAGCCCTTAGTGTTACGATGAAAAGACACTCTTCAGAAAGCTTTGTGGACCATACAATTGAGCATCAGATGGGGTTGCAGAATTCTCAGAAGATGCCAGCATGAAGTCCCATATCTGAGACACAGGTGGATGCATATCTCAGGAGGAGTCAGCATGGTCAGACACCAACCACCCTGAAGTATTATGCTACCTAATAACCCTGAACTTGGGTCTCATGCTCAGGAGGAGGAGAGGAAAGGAGAAATATGAATTGAGTAACTTTTTTAAAAATTCAGCTTTATTGAGGTATATAATTTATGTTCAACAAAACTCATAATTTTAAGTATACAATTTGATGAGTTTTTACAAATATTGACAGTTGTGAAATCACTGCCACAAACATTCCCGTCACTTTTAAAAAGTTCCTTTATGCCCCTTTACAGCCAGTGCCCCTTCTATCCCCATCCCCTCCATCCCAGGCACCTGGTAACAACCAGTATTTTTGCCTTTTCTAGAATTTCATATATATAGAATCATATATATTTCTGTCTTCTACCATTTAAGCATAAGGTTTCTGAGTTTCATCTACACTGCTATGGATATCAGTATTTCATTTCTTGTATTGCTGAATGCTACTCCATTGTACAAATACACCATGATTTATTTGCCATTCTCCAGGTGATAGACATTTGTTTCTCATTTTTGGCTATTATGAATAAAGTTGCTATGAACATTCAAGTACAAGTCTTCATGTGAACATATGTTTTCATTTCTCTTGGGTAAATACCTAGGAGTAGAATTACTGGGTCATATGGTAAGTTATGTTTAATTCTATAAGAAACTGTCAAATTGTTTTCCGAAGTGGCTGTACCATTTTATATACCCACCAGCAGTGTATGAGGGTTCCCACTGCTCCACACCCTTGTCAACACTTGGTATTGTCAGTATTTTTAGTTTTAGCCATTTTGGTGGGTATGTAGTGGTATCTAATTTTAATTTTGTGGTTTTAATTTGCACTTCCATAATGACTTATTATGATGAGCATATTTTTATGGGCTTAGTTGCCATTTATATATCTTCTTAGTTTAAGTGTATATTCAATATTTTTCTCATTAAAAAAATCAGGTTTTGGGCTTCCCTGGTGGCACGGTGGTTGAGAGTCTGCCTGCCGATGCAGGGGACATGGGTTCGTGCCCCGGTCCGGGAATATCCCACATGCCGTGGAGCGGCTGGGCCCGTGAGCCATGGCCGCTGAGCCTGCGCATCTGGAGCCTATGCTCTGCAATGGGAGAGGCCGCAACAGTGAGAGGCCCGCGTACAGCAAAAAAAAAAAAAAAAAAAAAATCAGGTTTTCTTCTTATCATTGTTGTAAGAGTTCGTTGTGTATTCTGGATACAAGTCCTTTATCAATACATTTCATAAATATTTTCTCTCAATCTCTCCTGTCTCTTCATTCTGAAGAGAAAACTTCTGAATTTTGAGGAAATCCAACTTTTTTCTTTTATGGTTCATGCTTTTTGTATCTTATTTAAGAAATCTTCGCCAAACTCAAGGTCACAAGATTTCCTCCTGTATTTTCTTCCAGAACTTTTATAGTTTTAGCTCTTCTATTTGCATCTTTTAACTATTTCAAATTTTTGTGTATGGTGTGAAGTAAAGGTTGATGTTCTTTTGAAGAGTGGATGGACAGGCATATGTATATTTAATGTTCCAGCACCATTTGTTGGGAAAAGCCTCCTCTTCCCATTGTCATATTATAATTATAATAACACCTTTCTCAAAAATTAACTAACCATATATGTGTAGGTCTATTTCTATAGTCTCTATTCTGTCCCATTGATTTAAATGTCTACTCTTATAGCCATACAATATTATGTTGATTATTGTAGTTTTACAGTAAGTCTTAAAATGAAGTAGTATAAGTCTTCAAACTTAGTTCTATTTTCAAAATCGTTTTGGCTGTACTTGGTACTTTACATTTCCATAAACATTTTAGAAGTTACTTGTCAATTTCTATTTTTTGAAAAGGCTGCTAGAATTTTGACTGACCAATGAATCAATACATCAGTGTGGAGTGATATGCCATCTTGAGTCTTATTTTACTTGAATATGGTATTTCTCTCCACTTATCTAGATCTTCTTCAGTTTCTCTCAGCAATGTTTTACAGTTTTCAGAAAATAGGTCTTGCATGTATTTCATTAAATTTATCCCTAAGTATTTCACATTTTTTATGCTATTGTAAATGGTATTGTTTTTAAATATCAATTTCTAAATGCCATTTTTAGTCCTTAGAAATAGAATTGATTTTTGTTATTGACCTTGTATCTTGTAAACTTTTTAATTAATTCAGTTAGCTTTGTATAATATTCTTTAGAATTTTCTACTTAGATGATCATGTTGTCTGCACATAGAAAATTTTACTTCTTTCTGTCCAATGTAGATTCCTTTCAGTTTTTTATTGCCTTATTGTTCTGTATAGGACCTCTAGGACAATAAAGTGGTGAGAGTGAAAAACTTTGCCTTGTTTCAGATCTTAAAAGGAAAAAAGCATTCAGTATTTTATGGTTAAATATGGTATTAAGTGTAAGTTTTTCATAGATGCCTACATTAGGTGGAGGAAGTTCCTTCTCTTCCAAGTTTATGAAGGATTTTTAATCAGGAATGGGTATTGAATTTTGCTACATGTTTTCTTTTTAATCCATTAAGATGATCATATTTTCCAAAAAATGATGCTGGAACAACTGATCTTTAACATCCTTATGTAAAAGAATGCACCTCAACTCATAGCCTGCATGATTTACAAAACCTAACTTGAAATGAGGCATAGGCCTAAATGTAAAACCTAAAAGTAAAAAACTTCCAAAAGAAAATGTAGAAGAAAATCTTTGCAACCTAGGTTTGGAGAAAGTTTTGGGTTTTTTTGTTTTGTTTTGTTTTCAGATGGGACACAAAACCACAATCATAAAAGAAAAAAATAGATAAATTGGACTTTTTCAAATTTAAAAGATGTGCTCTTCAGGTGACAGTGTTGGGAAACTAAACAAGAGCCACAGGTGGGGAAAAAATGTGACCAAATAATGTATCTGACAAAAGACTGGTATCAACAATATATAAAGAAATCTCAAAACTCAATAGTAAGAAATCAAACAGACGAACAAAAACTGGGCAAAAGATTTGAATGGATATTTCACCTAAGAAGATATACAAATGGCAAATAAGAATGTGAAAATATGCTCGCTTCATTAGTAATTGGGGAAATGCAAATCAAACTCATAATGAGAGAGAACTACACACCTATTAGAGTGGTTTTTAAAAAAGTGACAATACCAAGTGTTGGTGAGGCTGTGGAGTAACTGGAACTCTCACATATTGCTAGTGGGAATGCAAAATTGTGTAGCTCCTTCGGAAAACAGTTTAAATATTACTTATGAAGTTAAATACATTTACCACATGACCCAGCCATCCCCCACTCATATGTAAATACACATTCAAGGGAAATGAAGAAATATATCCATTCAAAAACTATATACAAATGTTTATATTGGCTTTATGTTGTCACCAAAAACTAGAAACAACCAAAATATCAACTTGTGGATATATAAACAAATTGTGGTACATGCATGTAATGGAATAAAACTCTGAAACCAATTACTGATACATAAAACAACATGGATGAATCTCAAATATATTATACTAAGTCAAATGGCTATATACTATATGATTCCATTTACTATATAAGTTTCTGAAAAAGGCAAAAAGGATAGGGACGGATAATGGATCGGTGGTTGCCAGGGGTGAATGTTGGGGGACAAGGATTGACTACAAAGAGAGATGAGGGAACTTTTGGCAGTGATGGAAAAGTTCTATATCCTGATTGTCATAGTGGTTACATGACTCTATGTATTTGCCAGAATTCATAGAGCTGTATACCTAAAAAGGGTGAGTTTTACTGTGTGTAAATTATACCTCAATAAATTTGACTTTAAAACAAAGCAAAGCAAACAAAAAGAACTAAACCTACACAGAGTGCTGAAATGTAAACTATTAAAACAATGAAAAAAATTCCAAAAATCACCAAAGAGAAAAAGCAGACTCTCCACAAAGCAACTAAATTAGACAGATAGAAGACTTCTCATTAGTAAAAACTGTACCTCTTCAAAGTACTGAGAGACAGTATATGTCACCTAAATTATTACTTAAGAGAGCAGGTAAAAATAAAAACATTTCAAAGTCTGAAGAAACTACTCAGAGACTCTCATTGACTATATACAATGAATATACTTCAGTAAAAAACTGAGGGGCTTCCCTGGTGGTGCAGTGGTTAAGAATCTGCCTGCCAATGCAGGGGACACAGGTTTGAGCCCTGGTCTGGGAAATCTCACATGCCGTGGAGCAACTAAGCCCATGCGCTACAACTACTGAGCCCGCATGCCACAACTACTGAAGCCCACGTGCCTGGAGCCCATGCTCTGCTACAAGAGAAGCCACCGCAATAAGAAGCCCGCACACCACAACAAAGAGTAGCCCCCGCTCAATGCAACTAGAGAAAGCCTTCATGCAGCAACGAAGACCCAACGCAGCCAAAAATAAATAACTAAATAAATTTAAAACAAAACAAAACAAAACTGAATCTAGAAGGAAAGAGATGAGCAAATAAATTGGTAAATGTTGCTAAATTTAAATAAGCATTAAATATAAATAGCAACAACTATCATGTGGCTTCAAAAACAAGGTGGAACAAACATACACAAGACAATAAATGACATGGAAGATGGAAGGGAAAAGACATATGTTAAAGAATTCTATTCTTTGAGAGGAAGATGGAGATATTGATTAGCCATTTGCTAAGTCAAGTGAGTATGTGAAAAATTTTAGGATAATGATTAGAAGTAAAATAGCCTTTCAAATTACTACAGAGGGAAAAGGTGAACAAAGAAAAACATTTAAGCTAAGATATGAATGGAGAAAAAGAGGAACAACAGCAACAAAAAGGCCAAAAAAAGGCAAGGTTAATAGAAAACACAAAAGAAGATGGTAAGAATAATTACAAATGTAATAGTAATTACCAAAAAAAGTAAGTGGATTAAATTTACTTGTTGAGACAGATTGTTGAATTGGATTTAAAATATCTATCTGTATTCTGTTTATAAGAGACAACTCCCAAATATAATGTCACAGGTTTGAAATAAAAGGATGAAAATATTATTATTAGATAAAAATATACATCAAGATAGAAAGCAGTACTAGAGATAATGAGGATCATTATTTAATGACAATAAAATTTTATCAGGAAGCAATATTAATCCTGAACCTATACATAACTAACAGCATAGCCTCAAATTATATAAAATGTAAATGGAATTTCTACTCAAAGGGTATATTAATGCTACTACAGTGTAAATGGTTGCAACACTATTGCTACTTTGTAGAAACGGAATGAAGTGTTAGCACATACAAGAACTCTAGCCTAAAGTGAGCTTTTAAAGTTTTTCTATTATAAGTTAGCCTTCTGTTTGCAATAAATATTATCTTACACACGCACACACACACACACACACACACACACAAATACATATTGCTTTAATGTACAAAGTACTCATATCCACCCCAACCATGAGAATCTTCTTCAGATATTTGTAAACTAGGCAATTTCTCAAGGTGTTTAAAGTGAGGGAAATTTGACTACATTAAATAACAAGCTTTTTCCTGTACATCATCTACATCAAAATAAATAACATGTAGATTTCAAATAGGACTGCCTACATGTTCATTAACTACTTCTCAGTATTGTTAGTTATTTGTTTAGATTATTGAGTTTACTAAGATTCATAAGAAGAACAGAGGTCATAATATATATTTATTTCAAAAGTTTATGATTAAGAAAGTTAGCAAAATCCTAGGGCTTCCCCCACTTAAACTGAATTCCAGAATCCTTTCTTTAGGTTACATTTTTTCTGAAAACTCTCTCATGCCCTCTGCTGTCCATTTATTGAAATTTTTTGTTGACGTATAGTTGATTTCCAATGTTGTGTTAATTACTGCTGTACAGCAAAGTGATTTAGTTATATATACACTCTTTTTTTTTAATGTATTCTTTTCCATTATGGTTTATCATAGGATACTGAATATAGTTCTCCGGGCGATACAATAGGACCTTGTTATTTATAAATTCTATACATAAAAGCTTACACCTGCTAACCCCAACTTCCCACTCCATCCGTCTCCCAACCCTGTCCCCCTTGGCAGCCACCAAATTGTTCTCTGTGTGTGATTCTGTTTCATAGATAATTTCATTTGTGTCATATTTTAGATTCACATATAAGTGATATGGTATTTGTCTTTCTCTTTCTGACTTCACTTAGTATGATAATCTCTAGGTCCATCCATGTTGCTGAAAGTTTCATTATTTCACTCTTTTTTATTGCTGAGTAGTATTCCATTGTGTCTATGTACTACATCTTCTTTATTCATTCATCTCTCAATGGACATTTAGGGTTGTTTCCATGTCCTGGCTATTGTGAATACTGCTGCTGTGAATATAGGGGTGCATGTATCTTTTTGAATTATAGTTTTGTCTGGATATATGTCCAGGAGTGGCATTGCTGGATCATATGGTAATTCTATTTTTAGTTTTCTGAGGAACCTCCATACTGTTTTCCACAGTGATTGTATCAACTTACATTCCCACCAACAGTGTAGGAGGGTTCCCTTTTCTCCACACCCTCTCCAGCGTTTGTTATTTGTAGACTTTTCAATGATGGCCATTCTGATTGGTGTGAGGTGATACCTCGTTGTAGTTTTTTTTTTTTTTTTTTTTTTTTGCGGCACGTGGACCTGTCACTGTTGTGGCCTCTTCCCGTTGCGGAGCACAGGCTCCAGACGCGAAGGCTCAGCTGCCCCGGCTCACGGGCCCAGCCGCCCCGCGGCATACAGGATCTTCCCGTACCGGGGCACAAACCCGTGTCCCCTGCATCGGCAGGCGGACTCTCAACCACTGTGCCACCAGGGAAGCCCCTCATTGTAGTTTTGATTTGCATTTCTCTAATAATTATTGATGTTGAGCATCTTTTCATGTGCCTATTGGCCATCTGTATGTCTTCTTTGGAGAAATGTCTATTTAGGTCTTCTGCCCATTTTTGGATTGCATTGTTTGTTTTTCTGTTGTTGAGTTGTATGAGCTGTTTGTATATTTTGGAAAGTAAGCCCTTGTTGGTCACATCGTTTGCAAATATTTTCTCCCGTTCTGTAGGTTGTCTTTTCGTTTTTGTGACAGTCTGTTGTGGCTGTCCACACATGGTTTTTGTGACTGATGTCACTCAGAGCATCTTGTAAATCCTAGGGCTTCCTGGAAGACAGTTGCCAATTTCATGCAAGTATCATCTGTCATTCGTAAGGTGTAGGTATTGTAGAGTTCATCGACTTATAAAACCTACCTGGCATTTTTTAATGCTGTCATGAAAGTACTTATAACAAGTTATCCTTGCCTAGGACCTTGAAGTTGCAAGTCAGTGGATCTTTAAGGACAAATCTTTAAGTTTCTTATTTTTGTAGCACAAGGCAAGTAAATTTCCCTTTTTGAAACTTGAGAGATATCCCTTTCTGAATAGATTCAGTCCACAGAACTTAACATGGGGACCATTTCCTATCATGGACAAGAGGTCTTGGATATTTATGACTTTGCGGCCTGAGAGCCTCAGGGGCTGATGATGGGTCTCTCCAAGAGGACTCTTTAAGCCACAGCAGTTGGCCCCTCTGAAGGGAATGGAAGACAAACAGAGGGGATCTCCTGAGCTCAGCCAGGAGCCAGGGGACTTCAGCCAAAGTTCAGGAACGTCTGAAGAAGAGCCCTGGGGGGGAGGGGACTCCCAGCTGCAGGGGCCCTGCCCTCCCTGCCCCAACACTTGAAAAGACTCCGTCCCTCAATGAGAGAATGTAACTCACTTTACAGAATGTATAATCCAGTGTTGAATAAATTTGTTCCATTAGGCTGTCTGAAGTTGTTAATTCTTCATCACAGGGCAAGGTGTCAAGATTTAATCACTAGGCTAGTTTAGGCAACAGCTGCTTAAATTGTGGCTTTAACTATCAGAATAGTCAATCATAAAATATCTCAGACAAAATTTCAATATGGAATTTTCATTGGTATATTAAATTGTACATTTATTGAATATTAATTATTAAATTAAGTAAAATAGTCATTTAGAATATTTAGATGGCATTTAGATGGTAAGAAAGAATAACTCACTATTTGAGTCAGTCTTAGGAAACAATATATGCTAAGAAGTGCATTTAAATTTTTTAAATTATAAATGTAATATATGTTCATTATTGAAGACATAAAAAAATGAAATAATTCATCTTACTACTTGGAGATAAGCATTGTTATCAAGTTGTGTGTTTCTCTCTGCAATTGTTTCTATGGAATATATGTTAAAATTCCTATTATTATTATTATAGAATTGAGATCATACTATACATACAAGTTGGTATTCTACTAATGTCACTTAACATTACTATGAGATAATAGAAATATATATATATATATAGGTCTCTGCCCTTGGCTCCTAATAAAGGCTTCCTGAAACCCTTATAATTTCCTGGGTGATAGGAGTGTCTTTTGTTCTAATGAAGCACCTTTGGGTAGACTCCTGGATGAGGGCCGGTCACCAGAAAAAACAAGACATGATTAGAAGCTTGGAATCTCCAGCCCTACCCCCCAGTCTCTTGAGAAGGAAGAAGGACTGAAAATATAGTTAATAATCGATCATGCCTATGTGATGAAGCTTCCATAAAATTCCCACTAGTATGGGGTCTGGAGAGCTTCCAGGCTGGTGAACACACCCACATCAGGAGGGGGGACACATCCCAGCTCCACGGGGACAGAAGCTCTGGTGGTCCAGACCCTCCCAGGCCTCACCCTCTGCATCTCTTCACCTGGCTGTTCATCTGCATCCTTTATCAAATCCTTTAGTAAAGTGGTAAATTTAAGTGTTTCCCTGAGTTCTGTGAGCCACGCTAGCAAATTAATAGAACCTGAGGAGGGGGTTGTCGGAATCTCCAGTTTGTAGCCAGAGGAGATAGAAGTTGTGGGTAACCTGAGGACCTACTACTTGTGACTGGCATCTGAAGTGGATGGGAGTGGTTTTGGGGAAATGAGCCCCTAACCTATGGGATCTAACATTAGTGTCAGAAGTGAGTTAAATTGTCGCTTGTTGCAGGGGGAAAACCTCCACCCATTTGATTACTAGAAGTGTCAGAAGTGAAGCTATGTGAGTGTGGTAGTTGTGTGAGAGTCAAGGAGACATACACAGAAGGAGAATTTTAGGTTTTTCCTTTACAATTATGTTATGGAATATTTCCCATTTCATTGAATAGTTTTCAAAATACAATTTTAAGTTGCCTAATATTCCATACGTATACCAATTTATGTAACACCCTCCTATTTTTGGACATTTAAGTTGCTTCAATTCTTTACTATCATAAGTAATCCTGAAAAAAATTCCATACATGTAAGTTTTTGTGAACATCCTTAATTTTATGTTCACATTAAATTCCAAGAAGTACAGTTTCCAGGTCATGGATACACATATTTTTAAGGTGTTTTATGCATATTGCTAAACTGAACTCTGCAAGTTTTAATAACTTACACTCCTACCAGCTGGACATGTTCATGACCACAGGAATGGCTTTTAAAAAACTGAACGTGTAAAAGTACGCTACAAGTAAACTCTAAATATGTGGGAGAGTTATATATGACTCTCTATTCATTTCATAAATAACTTTTTTTTCTCCAAAGGTGTCAGGAAGATAGAAGGACATTTTGACAAAGTGGTAAGACGGCCAGACCTTCTAATTGTTTTTTAATCTTTCAAAACTTGTTTCTTCATCAATAATGTGAGCAAAATAACACTTGCCCTGCCAAACAGAGTGTTTTGTGAGGATACTATGAGATGATACATGTAAACATGCTTTGAATACTATAATGTCATACAGGTGGAAGGTAGTACTTTTATTGCTCATTACTGATATGTGGACAGACTTGATTCATGTCATTAGACTTTTAAAAGTATCAATAAATTTTTAATATCTTACGTTAACCTTAATATACATAATTTTAAAACTCAGATGATCCAAAAAGTAATTTTTTGTCAATTTTCTTTTGTTTATTTGAAAATAGTAAAACAATGATTTTGCCACATATGCAGTTATTGTTCAGTTGCCAATTCCACTAACTAGGTTTGCATCAGAAAAGGAAAAATTACCATAGAAACAAAATTATCTATTAGGGTTTTCTATTTAATCTAAAAATATTTGGCATGGGTACAACAAATTTAAGTGCATCCTCAACTTGCTTAAACCAATGCCTTTTTCAAAGTTATTCCCGTGGGTTTTCATTAAAAAGACCGTTTGAAGATCAGTTTGAATAATTATGACCAAATGAAACACAAAGCCAAGGATAGAACTAGTATGCAGTGGGAACTTGGTGAACCTAAAAGCTTGCACCTATTGTGAGCCTTCATAAGGAGAAAGAATAAGGAGGGAGGAAGGACTGGGACAGAAAGGAGGAAAGGATAACTTAAGAAAAACACTGAATTTCTAACAAGGTAATGGCTTGCAAAGCACCCTATGACTTGGGCCCCTGAGGACTTTAGCTCAGTTCATTAGGACTTTAGCCCATCCCTCTATCACTATTACTCCCAGTAATTCTGGTTATTGCACTTGGCCAAGGGCTTCAATTTTTTATGGCATTCAGTTTCAGCACTTGCATTTTATTGGACGTCATTGTTTGCAGGGTGTCTTTGCTAAAGAACTTAGGGAATAATTTGTAGGAGGAGGAACTGGCACAGAAAGGGAGAGATAGCAGGAAAGGAGAAAATAAATCTTTTCTCATTTTTAAATTGCCCACAAAATAATAAAAGGTAAAACAGACCTTACGGAGTCATTTAGTACAATCCTTCTTCATCTTAAAGTGGAAGAAACAGGTGTAGGTGACACAGATAAACCAATGGCCGAGCCAGGAAAATAACCAATTCCATACTCTTCCCATGGCACTATGTCTCTCTCTCTCTCTCTCTCTCTCTCTATCTTATTTTAGTCCTAAAACTGAGGATCATTTGTAGTCAAAGGGAACAATGCTGCTGTCAACACAAATCGTGATCGCTCAGATTTTTCTTGGTAACTTAGAGTCTATGCTATAAAATAAAAATATAATAATTTAAATTGCAACTTGGCAGCCTGTGCAGCGTGTTCACATCCATTATCTCATTTGATCCCTACAAAAACCCTTTGAGGTAAGACAAGGAAAGTATTATTGACCTCATTTTAAGAGCGAGCGGTTAAAACCCAGAGACGTTCAATGACTGACGTAAGATTACTTAGTCAAGAAGGAGACAGGACTCTAACCCTATTCCTACATTTGATATCAAAGAGGGAGTTTCCTCAGAAAACACTAACTGGTCTTGATCCTCTTGCCTAGGGATTCTCTATCCCAGGGTACCCCGCACTAGTTTAATGAAGTTTGGAACTAACCACTCACTGAGGGTACTCCTATTTTGCATCTAGTTCTCACCTTTAAAAGCGCAATTTCCTACCACTTCCCTCGGTCCTGATCCTTATTTAGGCTCCTATTTTTCTCTGTGAGTTTTGGCTTCCTCGTCTCACTCCAAAGCTCCACCCTCTCCAAAGAAGTAGCGTCCTCGGTATCCAAGGAAACCACACAGCCTTGCCCATCTTTCGCCTTCCACGCTTTCCATTGGCCAGTTGGATTCTGGTGTGATTTTTTTTTTTTTTTTTTTTTTTTTTTTTTTCCCCGTCCCTCCAATGGATAATTGGCTAGAGGGAAGGAGCGCTTGCCTTCCGAGTCCCGTGTAACACCTGCTCTTACTAGACTTAACAACCTTGGGCATTGCCTCTTGGGAAATGTAGTTTCTAAGCCGCCGAGCCCCTCGACGTCTGACTTCATTAGAACTACCTATCCCACCGGCCTTTGCGAAAGGGCGGGAGTAGGCGAGGAGTCACGGTCAGCGTGGATACTTAGAGCTTTGAAATTCCAATTTGCCCCCGAGGCGTGTGTAGCTGAGGTTTAAATTGCTGAACGAAGTGAGCAGTCTTGCTGTTGCTTCAGCACACCCTCTTAAGTGTCTCCCTTCTGACTTGCGCCGGCACAGCGGCCAAGTCTACTGGCCGTGGCGAGACTAGCCTGTGGCTGAGGTGATCTGAGGGAGCGTGAGAGCACGCCATGTTCGTCCCCTGCTCGGGATGGGGGCTGGGCTGCCTCCGGCTCTGTCTGCTCCGAGTGTGGGCCAGCGAGGTCGCGGGGCGCTGTGCGTGCGGGGTCTGTCAGGCCCGGCTGTACGGCTCAGGTGGGTCCCAGCCCGACGTCTCTCGGTCTGGTCCCGCGCGCCGGACTCTGAAGGAGTGGGCACTTCTGGTGAGCCCTTTCGGCCGGCTGCGGACGCGGCTCCCGTGCTCCCTAGCCGTGAGGCCCTTGGACCCTCTCACCTACCCGGATGGCGACCGCGTGCTGGTGGCGGTGAGCGGAGTGGAGGGTGGGGCCGTGGCCAGCTTGCAGGTGAGGTACGACGAGGCGCAGAAGGAGGTGGCCATCGTGTCTGACGTCATCGACCCCCAGGCGTCCGTGGAAGTGAACGCGCCCCTGAAATTTGGCAAGTGAAGTTTAAACGGGCTTGGGTCCCAGGGCACATCCAGTGAATTTATAGAATTAGGCCGACGTGCGTTTTTAATTGGTCCCTTTGGATCTGACTTTGCACCCTAATTTACAATTTACGCCTTCGGAGGTTGCCTCTTTTTTTCTGTTGTGCTTTGGGTTTCTGGGCAGTAGTTAGGAATTAGGTTCTCAATTACAGCAATTTTATAAATTGAATGGAAACATGATTTGGAATAATCTAAGCCGAATAACATTTGTGGAGCCCCTTCTGTTCTCCTTTGTCACTTTGTTCCTATTTGTGTCACTGCACTTTGTCGGTAACAATGTGGTGTATTTTTCAGGGTTAAAGTATCTTGATAATCCACTCAGTGGCATGGCAGACCATCCGCGTTTCCCCTTGCTCACTGCCTGGCGTCTGTCCCCAAACAGCCTTGTCTATAGCATGTTCCATCGAACCTGGACCAGGTGTTTGGTTTCTGATAGACACCCGGCTTCTTACTGAAAACGTCACCACTCATTTTGGCCTAAGTAGATTTTCTCTGAGTAGCAGGCCATGAAGAAAAACACATAGTAAGATTGCCTGGGAAACTTCAACTGATAATGGCTGCCAGATATGTTTCCTAGGTATTTGGGTTCCATGTTATTTCTCACATGGAAACGACTGTGTACGCAGCACTTTTCTAGGAAAGTCTTCCATTGCTCTCCGACTTCCCGGGACTGAAGGAAGATACTAATGAAGATCGTAATAGCAACTAACACTTCTAAGATAATCTTTTCCAATCCTTACAGTCGCACTGTATTATAGACACTTATTGTCACCATTTAAGATGAGGGAATTGAGATACAGCAAGTTTCATATACTAAGTACTTATTGTGGGTGAACAAGTAGAAGAAATACGTGCCTTCATGAAATTTAATTTGTAGTGGGGTTAGATCAAGAAATATGCCTATTTTCTCTCAGATATAAAGTGGTGGAGCTGAGATTTGAACTGACTGGAGTCTGCTGAACCACTATGCCTTATTGCTTCTCAACTTTTTTTTAACTAGCCTAGGTGAATAAGAGACCCTGATCTCAAAATGTTAACAGTCTGGGGTGGGGAGGAAGATTTGCCAATGTATTATGCAGTACAAAATAGACTGAGTATTGAAATAGAGATAAGCAAAATTTTATGGCAGCACAGATAAAAATGGAACTACCCAAACCTTATTATTTGCTGATTCCTCTTTTTAGAACCAGAATCTCATTTCCAATTTAGTGTTAATATGTGGATATTCCACAGGCCCTCAAATCAACATAATTCAATTTTACTCATACTTACTGGTGTTCCTCCAGTTCGTCTATAACTGTTTCAGTGAATGAGTGAGCGTAGCATTACTACCACTCAGTATGTAGCCTTAACTTCTCTACCCACCTACTGAGGGTAGAGTATATTTAGAAATTGTTTTCTTCTTCCCATGCCTATCATTACTGCTCGAGATCAAACCTTATGTTGTAACACTACTTAACTGGCTGAAAGTTTTGCAGTTACATTTGCATCCATGTAAGTATGGGGTGAAATTGTCTTTTTATGTATTTTATATTAATCCCAACCAAAATATTGCCTTTATAGAGACTGCCATATACTCAACTGTAGAAATTGATTTTTATGTCATGACTATTGGAATTGTAGTGCTAAGACCCCAGTAGTTTGTGTTTGGGGTAGCATTAATTCTCTCATCTGTTTTAAGGGAAATTATCAATATTTATTTGAACTAGGTATTAAATATCAGTGTTTTAAAGATTTTTTTATATAGAGACACCTAAGGTTACACCTTAAATTGAATTTAAAGTTAAACTTTAAAGCTAAGTATGGCTTATTTGCCAAATTTTCTTCGTATATATCACTGTTATTTATCCACAATTTTGAGGTTTTAATATTATTCAGTACTAGATTTTTCAAAGTTGTTCCCACTTTTTATTACTTCAGATACCTTGTGATATAGCTGCATGATAATATCTTCCTTTTTTTACATATGAAAGGTTAGCGGTAGGATTTGAAAACTGAACTCATGGTCATATATACTGATCCATGCCACTCCTGCAGTAGGCTTTTTAACTTGGGGAAAGTTTGGGAACAAATCTTTAAACTTTCATGAATATAGAAGAGAATAAGCTAACTGACTTATCCAGTTCACCATAATGACTTGTTAACTTGCTGCACTCTTACTCAAATCTGTGTTTGTGTATTTTCTCAGTGGCGAAGAGGCTTCTATGATCTTCTATAAGAACTGGAATCTTTGACCTGCTTTACTTATCTCCTATGTTACTTTCTCTCTTTAGATGATATCTGCCAACAGAAATAACTGCTTTTTAAAAACTGGTAGAAAAGGGCTTTACATTTGGTCCTGTTGCTGTGGTGGAGATCCCTTACCTTTAGAGAGAGGCTGCTGACAGCTGTGTTCTTTCCAGGATTCAGTAAACTGAGTAGCTGGATTTCTGCGGGACACTGAAATGCTTTGGAGCTCATTAACCGTAGTACTAACTTGGTTTTTCTTTTTTTCACTTCTAGATTTGAATATCAAGTCATCAGGGTCTGGCTGTGTAAAAGTCCAAAATATTGAGTGTGATAATTGCAAAATTGAAACTGAACAGGGGACCAGCATCTTACAGTCAGTTAAGGTATAAATATTTTTCTAATTTTGTTTCAACGTTATTTTTTAAAACACCTTAAACTATGAACTACGGTATCAAATTAAGGTTATTATTCGAGCATCATTTATTGGAAATATTGAGTATCATTTATTCATCACTCAGAAATTCCTTGCAAAAAGTTTGTCAGTTCTGTTATGAAAGTATAGAGGTTGTAGCAACTTTGAAGGTTTTCGTCATGTTCCTTTTAGATTTCATTTCAAAGTGTACAGTGATACTAATAATACATTCTTAGTATTCTCAGATCTTACTAAGTTTAAGAAATTTTAGTTTTAACGAATGATTTTCTTCCATTTATTAAGGAGTAAGGGAAAGTCATTAAGCATTATAAATTTGCTTAAAATATTAAATTAATCACATTTTTAATGTACCAGGTAGTTCATTACTTAAGGATTAAGTAGTTATTTGTGCTAAACAGCAAATGATTCATCTCACTTTGTAACAATGCTTTTATATTTAATTTTCTTAAAATTAGATTGGTCTCAGCTCTAAATGATTTCAAGTACATCTCTGATAAGTTCTAGCTTATTGTTACTACTGATACTGCTTACACTTGCATATTCAAAACTCAATACTTTTTTTTTTTTTTTTTTTTTTTGGCGGTATGCGGGCCTCTCACTGTTGTGGCCTCTCCCGTTGCGGAGCACAGGCTCCGGATGCTCAGGCTCAGCGGCCATGGCTCACGGGCCCAGCCGCTCTGCGGAATGTGGGATCTTCCCGGACCGGGGCACGAACCCGCATCCCCTGCATCCGCAGGCGGACTCTCAACCACTGCGCCACCAGGGAAGACCCAAAACTCAATACTTTTGTGAACTTTGGTGGTATGTAACTTTGTTGAAGTCAGGCATCTTTGCTTCATAATTGCAAAGCATTTTCATTTTTAGATGCATGAACAGTAATTAGTATGATTAATTGGATGCATTTAAAAATTTTTACATTATTTGTTTTGTCCCAGCCACTTTTATTTGCACACCTACCTTTGGCATGTCTTCACATGTGAACCATTTCAGTAAATTTAGTTGCACAGGGACTTCCCTGGTGGTCCAGTGGTTAAGACTCCATGCTCCCAATGCAAGGGGCCCGGGTTTGACCTCTGGTCAGGGAACTAGATCCTGCATGCTGCAACTGAAAGAGCCTGCATGCCGCAACGAAGATCCCATGTGCCACAACTAAGACCCGGCGCAGCCAAAAAAATAAGAAAAGTTTAGTTGCACAAATATCAAAAACGATTAAAGAATACTATTACATATCCTTTTGGAAAAATGAGATGGTTCCAGTTCTTGTAAAAGATTGCACAATGAAGTTTTCATGTTGAGTGACTAAATGGATGAGAATACCATGGTTCCTTTTTGTCCTTATAAATATATTGGTCACTCATCAATGCTTGAATTTCAGAAATTCATCTAGAATATTGTTCTCTGGAGACTCAGAGTCTTAGATTTTCAATTTCACAGCCAAATTTAGAAGCTACTGTACTGCTGTCTGTCTCTTTGCAATCATCTTTTGATCCGTCTGATAATTCTGAAAGATCTATTTTGTCAGTTTTCTTTTTTCTGCCATTATGTGCATAAAATGAAAAATGATTTCTCAACTTTGGCACTGTTGACATTTTGGGCTGGAAAATTCTTTGTTGTCAGGGGCTGACCTATGCACTGTGGGATGGTTAGCAGTATTCCTGGCTTCTACCAACTAAGTGCCAAGAAACACACTCACTTAGGACAATGAAAAATATCTCCACACATTGCCAAATGTCCTCTGGGGGACAAAAATCACCTTTAGTTGAGAACCATCACTGGAAGCAAGTTCATCATTCTTCTGTTGTCTTATTCTTTTAGACATTTTCTAGCATAGTTAGGAATAATTGACAAATAATAATGAAATAACTGCTAGGATAATGAAACAGCAAAATGTTATGAGACATATGAAAAATAAGAATACTAAAATCCCATAACGTATTTTAGATTTACAAAGGAGTCCAGTGAACCATTATGGTAATTTTAAGATAGAATGAGTTTTATTCTATTTAAAAAATGAGTAAATTTTCTATTTATTCTTTGGGGGACCTCTAACAAAGAATAAAAGTCATGAAATATCAGTCCTACAAATAGAATAGCTCAAAAAAGAAATTCAAGAATTAGAATTGGGTCTGCTGAATCTTAATGGTAGTTAGGAGAATTAAGAGGTAAGAGAATTATTCTTGAGATCTTAGGATTTACCTGACTTAAATTCAGAATGGGAACGCTTTGTGAAATATCTGGTTTAAGTTTTAAATATAGTACAACATCGTTATCTCTAATTAGTGATCGCCTATTAATGTAAGTTTCTCTTCCACTCATTTTAAGGATTTGAAATATATTTGATGTATGTTTTAAGATGTTTATAGCAATAATAACAGCTACTGTTTACTGAGTCCTTATCATGTACCCAGAAATGTAGCTAAGTCTTCATTTAATCCTTGAATTATCTTCTTTTTATCAAGGAAGAAACTGTGAGCTACTAAGAGATTAAGGAACTCATTTAGGTTCCCACAGCTAATAAATTGAGCTAAAATTTGAACTTGGGTCTTTCTGCATTCCAAGCTCATGCTCTTTCCACCTTTCCTTATTGTCCAAGCAAAATGTCTGGCAGTACTAACTCACTGAATGCCACATATTTGCATTTTTAAAAATTGCAATAGTAATAGTTTATATTATACTAAATAGCTTCTGATTTATTTAAACGTTTTAACTACTTTGTTTTGCATATTGAGGCAGGAGATAGATGGGCCCCAGGGTAAGCAGCTGGAGTTCATTCCCTGTGGCCAGAAACTTCAAAATATCAATAGCAGGACAATGGAGAGAGGAGGCTGGGCCCTTCCCAGATAAGAGATAAAAGACCACGTATTCCTTATTCTCAAAGTCAAGGAGACCTTCCCAACTACACATGCCCAGAAAGGCTTCTTGGAGGTCCACAAGGGAGGGGGCGCCACCCCAGAGTAAGTGACGTCAACTATGCATCGGCCTCTTTGCTAGAATCCATCTTGGCTGAGAGATGCATGTGCACACACACGGGGAAGATCCTGAGATATACCAAATACGGACTCAGAACCAGGCAAAGCAAGATGATTGGTCAAAGGAAACCTGGAAGAAATATCACATAAAAGTGATTCAAACTACCACAAGGTGGCAACTCTCTCTCTGAGCCCACCCATGTTTCTATCCACAAGAACTGTACTTTTTCCTCCTAAACACTTTACTTGCTTCACTACTTTCCGTCTCTATGTGAAAATTCATTTCTACACAGCTGATAGTCTAGGGCCTTGTCACTGGCCACTGGTCCCCAGTGGTCTAGTGGCTAGGATTCAGAGCTCTCACTGCTGCTGCCTGACTTCAGTCTCTGGCAGGGAACTGAAATCTTGCTGCAGGCCGAGGCCACCCAAGATCCATATGTTTTTAAATTTTATAATCTACTTTACATTTTTTGAAATTAGATGAGCTTTGAACTTAATGATAGCTATTAACATTTTTGTGCTTTAGACCTCTTTGAAAATATGATGATTATTTCCTTAGGAAAAAATGCACACATATGAAATTTTGCTTACAATTTCGTAAGTTTCACAGACTGTCTAGAATGTCGTGTAAACTTGGTTAAGAACTCCTGATTTAAATAAAATACCAGTTGTTTTGGAGATGCTTTTTTCTGAGGTTCATCAGTTACTTGTCTGCTTGATAAAGACTGTATTAAATACAGTTTGACTTCTGACTCATGTTTCTATGGGCATGAAGTCTACCATGCTGTAATATAGATAAACTTTTTAAGAATGATTCATTTTGCCCTTTTCACTGAATTTTTTAAACTTCATTCCTGGGCCATTTTACCCAAGGTTTTACTGTTTTTCCCCCTGAGTAAAGCAACCAGAAGGTTGTTTTGTATTTTTTTCCCCAGTTTTTAGATAACGTCTCTGCTGTTGCTGGTTATGATATTGGTGGGTTTGCTTTTGCTATTTTTCTTCTTCTGGTATTTACCTATTCTTTTTCTCTTTATAGATGTGGTAGAACTGAAGACTTATGCAAATATTAAGCTGAAGTAAGCTACCCTAAAAAATAGACCAAACATCTAATGGCTCACACACAACTATAGTTTATTTTTCATTTGTGTCCAAGTGTGTGGGTGACTCATTTCTATTCAGGTATTGTAGGTTCCCTTCATCTTCTGGCTCTGCTATCTGTTAGAGCCTTATTGTAATATACATGCACCTGGTGGCAGGGGCAGAGCACAGGGAACGCACATTAGTTCTTCTAAAAGCACCAACCTGGAAATTGCACATAACATTTCTATTTATATTCTGTTGGCAAGAACTGAGCAGCACCTAGGAGGTAAGGGAAGCTGGAAAACATTGTCTCTTCATGGGCCCAGCTATACTTTGTACTTCGGGAAAAAGTGGATTTTTGTGGACCTATCATAGTTTCTGCCACACTTGCCAAGTGTGAAATCAACTGTTACATACACACACATTTTTTTTTTATCTAGCAGAGGAGGCTAACCGTAACTGCTATTTTCTTAGAGACATTTTCATTTAGTTCCAGTTTCTGGGCTGTGTTGTACTAGAAAGTTTAACAGTCAGTGGGTTGTTATCCTAAGTGTGAATATATACTTCTTCAGGTGACTCCAGCAATAAGAATGTAGGATTTGAAATCATACAGAGCTTGATTCTGTTAGTTTAGATTTTGTTGTTTTCTAATGTGTCACCTGATAAGGTTGTTTAACCTTTCTGATTCTTGGATTCCTTCCTCTGTAAAATGGGAAAAATATAATACCCATCTCTGAATTGTGAGAATTAAATGTTAGTTCACATAAAGTAGTGAACGTTGTTATTTGGTGCAAAGAAAATGCCAAGTAAGTAATAAATATTACTGTTATTAATGATGAATATTAATAACGATGAACAGTGATTATTGTTGTCATTCTCATCATGATGTATGTTTAGTTAGCCATTGTGATCTTTGATTCCCAACCCTTTCTTCAGTGAAGCTACCAGAACACCCAAGTATCTTTTTTTTTTCCTTTGAGTCCAAGGAGCTTTATTTAATCACTTTAACAGCAGTTGACATTCTTTTCTCACTGATGTTATTATTCCAAACAGTGCATTTCTATTCATTTCTACTTCCTCTTTTACTGCTTTATTATTATTTTAAAAGAAATGTATAAAATGTTGGAACATTTTTTATTAATATAAGTCAAATTTATTGTCTCTTTTTCTATGTGAATTTTTGTATTTGTCTTTCAGAGTCAAAAATTACATATTCAAACAAAAGGAGGTAAAGTGATCTGCCTGGGAACAGTTTATGGAAATATAGATATTCATGCATCAGATAAAAGTGTAAGATTGTAATTTTCTTTTCTAGTACTTGCAATTTTGCATCTGGTTGGCTCACGCAGTGGGTAGATTCTACAAAATTTGTGGCAAAACATTCCCTTTTTAATGCATTTGAGTTCATTAGTAAATTCAAACTTGAACTGAGATGATTAAATATTATACAATTTAATTTTAAATTTGTGATTTAATACTTTTGATAGATATTTAGTTACTTATTTGGAATCAGTAGCATCTTTTTATAACTTTTAAGTTTTATTTTATTTTTTTAAAGTTTTTTTTTTTGATGTGAACCATTTTTAAAGAATTTAAATTTGTTACAATATTGCTCCTGTTTTATGATTTGTTTTTTTGGCCGCGAGACATGTGGGATCTTAGCTTCCCCACCAGGGATTGAACCCACACCCCCTCCATTGGAAGGCGAAGTCTTAACCACTGGACCACCAGGGAACTCCCTCAATAACATCTTTAAATTCTTAATATTTCTTGAAAAAATTTTTTTGTATTGAAGTGTAGTTGATTTACAGTGTTGTGTTAATTTCTGCTGTACAGCAAAGTGACTCAGTTATACACACATATACATTCTTTTTTATACTCTTTTCCATTATGGTTTATCCCAGGATATTGAATATAGTTACCTGTGCTATACAGTAGGACCTTGTTGTTTATCCATTCTATATGTAATAGTTTGTGTACTAACCCCAAACTCCCAGTTCATCCCTTGCAAATACTTAATATTGAATTCTAATTCTGAAGAGATTTTAATCTTAATGATCATGGGTTAAAATCAGTCATTACATAATACCAAAATAAGTGGGATTAAATTTTTCTTATTGTTAGGTTTATTTGAGTATTTTTTCCAAGACCTGTTTATTTTGCCTCTAGGCAATTTTAGGAATTTCGAAACTCGACTTTCTTCAGTGTTTTCCACAAGATGGCACCATTAGACAGCATTACTGTTCTCCAAAAGCTTTTATTATCCATAGGAACTTTGATTGTTATAAGACAGTTTGCATTTTTTCAGTCAACTTTTGTTGCTTTCTGTGGTTTAGCATAGTATTAAGAATAAAGGTATAATTTTGAAGTATAAATTGTCACAATTTTTTAGCATGATCAGTAATGTTTTAAATCTTTTAGAAAGGTCTGAGCCACCTTTTATTTTACAGTTAGACAATTTGCAAGGATTCTTTTGTCATAAATTTGTTCAATTCCATACTCAGCTGTATCCTCCGATAATTGGTGGGGAGGAATTGGATCTTATATGTAGATTATTGTTGGCATAATTAAACAAGGTAGGTTATAACACTAATTGTTCTACAATTGTCACTTTTATTTTCCATCACCTTTCTCTTAGAACCTGTGGGAGACTGTTTAAACCCAAATATTCAAATTTATCTTTTTAAAAAGTGTTGAAAGACACTGCCTGGCTTTATGTGGCAGCTGTTTTGAGACAGCATTTAGTTTCACCTCTCTGATTGTTGTGGTCTTGGAGGTGCAAAAGGGAAATTGGACAACTGCAGTTGCAGAATATTGCATATTGATGTTCACATGTAACTATCAAAGAAGAATTTAAATCATCTTAATTATTTTCTATTTTTAATATTTTGACCACTATTTCCACTCATTATTTATCCTCTCAACTTTCATGGTTTATTGAATATTAATTTATTCCTACTTTCTGTTATACTATTTTGTTTCCTGCCTGATGGAGTTTTGTGTTGTACTAAAGAATCAGTTTTGATATTTCTTTCTATTTATATTATGCATAGTATTAATTTTTAAGGCATATTTCTAAGTTTCTGAGGTTTTATATAAAATAAGTTCTTATGAAATATGTTAACTTTTAATATACAACTTCCATAGAAATGTGTTTTGGATATTTGAGAGGCAGCATAGTGAATTGGTTTAGAGCATGTAATTGAGAACCAGAGTACCTGGGTTTGAATCCTGGCTCAGCCACTTACTAAGCTCTTTAACTTCAGATGAGTTATTTAACCTCTTGTGTCTTGGTTTTCTGGAAAATAGAATAATAGTAATGACATTAACTCACACTGGTTGTTATGAGGATTAAATGAGTTAATGCATAATACAGATAAGGTACTTAAAATAATGTCTTGCATAGCTAACTCCATTATAGTGTCGACTATAATGATGATGATAAAGGTAAATAAAACACAGGAAAGGTAATTTGGCCAGTCCTAGACCTACCAGTTAACTTTACTGAGACTGTGTTTCATTATTCATAAAATAGGAATGGTATTGTTTGTTTTTTCTGCTCAACAAGATTGTGAGAATCAAGTGAGCATTATAAACACTTAATATATTGTTTATGTATCATTTTATATGGAATGGCTGTTTTTAAATTGTATCGTTAATTTCAGTATCCTAAGTTTGATACAGACAAGATAGAAATCCATTGTATGGGGCTTCCCTGGTGGTGCAGTGGTTGGGAGTCCGCCTGCCGACGCAGGGGACGTGGGTTCGTGCCCCGGTCCGGGAAGATCCCACATGCCGCAGAGCGGCTGGGCCCGTGAGCCATGGCCGCTGAGCCTGTGCGTCTGGATGACTGTGCTCTGCAACTGGAGAGGCCACAACAGTGAAAGGCCCGCATACTGCAAAAAAAAAAAAAAAAAGAAATCCATTGTATGAATGGATTGTTGAATGAATGATTGTTGAATGAATTGATAATATAGTTATCAGTTGACCTTTCTTTCTTAGTTTGGGCTACAAGGCCACAGTTTTTCCTTAAAACTTCATTTTTATTTTATAATGTTGGTTTATAATAACTAAACTTTATGAAAAAAATTTCTTCTTGTATAGAAAAGCAAATTAATTTATAGCAATATCTCTCTAAGAAAGGTATTTTTGGATCTACTTTTTGTTCTTTCTTTAAATATCTACTTCACTTAATAAGCAAGCTGTACAGTTTAATCTATTTTTTTGAGTGTTTGTTCCATTAGCATTAGTAACTATAAATAAGATCCTCAATATTTTGCTGTAAACTATGGTGTCCTAAGTTTAATTGTTCTAGTTAGTATCTGATATAGTGCATTATATATGGCCCTTAGTGAATTTTCTATTTCTTTGAAATTAATTTTACGGATTGATTGGTTAAAATAGCTGTATTATTGTGATGAGGAGTGTTGTACTTTTGCTTGCTTTCATTTAGTTTGGTGGGGCAGGGGAGGATAGTTTTTAGCTTCCTACAGGGTAAGATATTTAGTGTTTAATGAACAAAGTAAATCCTTGGCATTTTCCTGATACTCATAAGGAGTGTCTTAAAAGCTTTATTTGGTTGTGGGGAGAGTCTAATCAAAAGTTCCCCCTTGCCAATTCAATTAAGTTTCAAATATTCTTGCAACATTTATCTTTTGATATTCCCTAAAACAGCCTCACTGTTTATAAAAAGCTAGAGTATTCATATTTGTTGTCTGCTTTATGGAAATACTTGGAGAATTTTAAGCTATGCATAAAGCAACTTTTCATGAAGAAATTTTGTAGGTAAACCATAAATTTTTTCAGAAATTTTAAACCTTACTATTTACACTGAGGAATGCAAAACGTGTATTCTCACAAATCTGAATGTATATAAAATATCTATCTTTCTTTGACAGATTTATTGAAACTAGATTTTAAAAAAATTCCTATGAATCCATAATTAGCTGTAGCAGATAAGAAGCAATTGGTATTTTATATACCTAATAAAAGTCCATTAAAAACCAAAATTATATACTTCAAATCTAGACAGCAAAGTAATTTTAGTTTGCTTTCCATAACAACCTCTGGGTACTTTAATTTCTCTTTTCATAGTTTATCTGTCTTCTAATATTTTAGTATTCTTGAAACTCAATTCTTATTAAATAATATTTTGAACTCAACAATTTTTGAAGGAAGTATAACGATTGAATATAATACTGATGCCAATGTGTTGAAAAACAATGATGTTCTTTCTTTAAATACCTCAGTGTAATGCTTGAATTTGACCCTGGGCAAAACTGTGACAAGCCTTCCTAGTGATTCAGTTTTTATGTCAACAATTTTATATTAACGCTCACTTTATGCTTATAAAACATTTGTTTAAAATACTGTAAAGATAATTTGGAATCCTTAATTAGATACCTTCATTTTTACATTGGGCTCAATATTTGAGACATAAATGTATACTGAATTTTGTTAGAGAAGTTTAGGGATAAATACAAAATTCCTTCCATTTTGTTCAGTGGAAAGCTACTGACTAATTAGATGTAAAGTGGAAAAATTCTAGAAGTAATAGTGTATTCACTACATTAACAGATGAAATGAGAAAAATCATATGAGAGTCCAATAAAATCAGATAAAGTATATGCTAAAATTTAAAACCCATTCATGAGTTAAACAGCAGCAACAACAAAACAGATTTGAAATAGAAGGGAACTTCTTTAATCTAAAAAAAAGGGATCTAGAAGATATCTATAGCAAACACCATACTTAATGATGCAATGTTGTAAGCTTTCCCTCTGAGAATAGGAATAAGATAAGGATGCTTACTTGTTATTTCATCACTTCTATTCACTGTTAAATTGGAGGCCTCAGCCAGATTGTAAGACGGGAAAGAACAGGAAAAACAGTATTAATATGAGGATTAGAAGGGAAGAAATGAAACGATCACTTGTAAAGAATATAATTATGCATGTAGAAAAATTGTTTTAATTCAGGTAGATTATTAGAATCAGTTAAGTGAGTTTAGTGAGGTTTTGGATTTAAGGTCAAATATAAAAGCCAGTTAAGATAAAATGAAGTTTAAAAAGCTATCTTTTATAATAACATTTAGAATACATCAAATAGGAATAAATTTAACAAAAGATGAAGAGCTCTACATAGAAAATATAAAACATTATTAAGAGAAATTAAAGAAGATCTAAATAAATGAAGGAATATAATGGGTCTGTTCCACAGAGAAAACACTGTTGCTCATAATCTTGTAATTAGAGCTGGGGGATTGAAGTCAATAAATTGGCTGTGTACTGTACATATTAGTTGCCCACTAATTCTGGCTTTTTACCAGTCTTCGTTTTATAATGAACTGATTTGAGTCTTTCTCTTACTAGACTGTGACCGTAGATAAACTGCAGGGAAGTTCTGTTAATGTATCTACTGAAGATGGTTTGCTGAAAGCCAAGTGTCTTTACACAGAATCATCATTTCTATCTTCTGCTGCTGGGGATATTACATTAGGAAGTGTTCATGGTAAGGTGACAGAGGCCTAATACATCTTAGATATGCCACATGACATAAATTTTAAGAGATGACTGTGTTTCTTTGTAGGTGAAGGAGGATCTGCCGTTAGGAAGCTGCCCCTCTAAATAATTAATTGCAGGCTAACCATCTTTTAAAAAACCCACAAAATAAAGTGACTCATATGGTACTGAATTTTATTTTGGCAAGAAATTGAATATTATGCTGTTATACATGAAGCTAATAGTAATTCTGATTTTTAATGCATTTCTTTATAGAAGGCAACAAACAAGGAAATATGTGCAGGAATATTCAGAGGAAAGCACAATTAAATAAAAGCAGTGTTAAAAAATAAAGATGGGTTCTGAGTGATTGCTTTTATGTTATGATAGGAAAGCTAAGGATTAAATAAATTAATGAAACATTTGTGTGGGATCCGATTATAGCAATTCAGTGATACTAATTTTGGCTGAAATGCTTTATGTGTATTAGTACTAGCACCAGGTCCTCCCAGTGCCCTGCCATTTTCAGTTTTCTTTAATTAGATATCATTTTCTGACTTTTAAAACATGTCTCTGCAGATATGTAATATTACTTAGTTAACTTTTGTGTTATTGAAAGAAAAGAAGAGAATGTAATGGTGAAGTAATATGGCAAAGGGCATGCTGGTATTCAGTGTCACTCAGCATGCTTCTTCAGTTCCCACATAGCAGATGATTTAAGTCCAGGTATGTTTTCTGAAATATGTACACATAGAATTAAGAATCTCTTATCCTGGAAAGTAGTATATACACATCTGCTAAATGCCTTTTGGACCATTTTCCAGGAGTTATAGACAAACTTTTGCTGTACGTAGTCCACTCATTTAACTTCTATAGGAAAGCTGAATCTATTTATCTATACATTTTGGTAAAACCTCCAGATTTTAGTAGTCAGCATGAATTATTAGGTGGTATTAGAAAACCTGGCTAGTGCAAACCATGCTATTTAGCAAATTGGCAGGTAGTCTTACAGTTAAAAAAAAATCTGAAAAAATGAGTACTTATATGCTTGAAATAATTCTTGAACCTCAATTTCATAGTTAAACCTCATCAACCATTCTTGTAGGATTAAGGTATTATTTGAGTCCAAAATGAAGCAAATAGTTTTGTTAGTTATTCATCAGTTTTGTTGTTTTTTGTTTTGTTTACTGAGGTGTGCCTTGAATAGTTCTGGTAATTTGTAACTCCATATTTCAACAATGACTTTTATGTAAGCATTATATTTTTAACCGTTAATTGTGATTAAAAGTACTGTGCTTAATATATTGAGTAATTTTTAGTGGAAAAACAATTCCTTATCATGTCACATGTTGATTAACACCCACGATAAGAACAGCTCTGTTCTCTGCAGTGCTTTATACCATGTTTACACTGAATTCATTAATGTTTAAATTTTTTTGCTTTCTTTTAAGTAAGTTGAGAATTGAACTTGGTACATTAGTAGTTTACATGATAGTAAAACAGATGTACTTTTTTGAAGCAGTCCTCAAAATACTCTAGGTCTCTTTTTTTTTTTAACATCTTTATTGGAGTATAATTGCTTTACAATGGTGTGTTAGTTTCTGCTTTATAACATAGTGAATCAGCTATACGTATACATATATCCCCATATCCCCTCCCTCTTGCATCTCCCTCCCACCCTCCCTATCCCACCCCTCTAGGTGGTCACAAAGCACCTAGCTGATCTCCCTGTGCTATGGGGCTGCTTCCCACTAGCTATCTATTTGACATTTGGTAGTACATTATAAATCCATGCCACTCTCTCACTTCATCCCAGCTTACCCTTCCCCCTCCCCGTGTCCTCAAGTCCATTCTCTACGTTTGCGTCTTTATTCCTATCCTGCCCCTAGGTTCTTCAGAACAAATTTTTTTTTTTTTTTTTTAGATTCCATATATATGTGTTAGCATATGGCATTTGTTTTTCTCTTTCTGACTTACTTCACTCTGTAAAATACTGTAGGTCTCTTGATTACTTACAGTGGCTGAAATGGAAACAAATTGCTAGGAATAAAAGAGTTCATTCTTTAGCCTTTATAAAACCTTTTATATTTACTTATATAAGTATTATTTACTTTTATTATTACTTACTTATTATAAATATATTTAATAATAATAATTTTAATTATTATAATTATTATAATTATTAAATAATTTATTTAATAATAATAAATAATAATAATAAATATTATGATTTACTTTTATTTATTATTATTATTTACTTTTATATTTACTTATAAAAAAACCTTTTATATTTATATGACCTTTAATGTGAAGTCAAATACCTTTCCTTTGGTGGTTTCAGTCTGAGCCAGACCTAGATCCTCTTTTGAACTGTTGTCTCTGGTTGGGATTTTGAAAGACTCTGAGATGGAAATTAGAGTGTAGCAAATTTACCAGGGAAGCCTCTGGGGACCAGTGCCATACAAAGGAACAAAGCCCAGTTTCCACAGGAGAGGTTAGACTTGATAAGTCTCAACAACCCCAAAGGGGTGCTCTGAAGCTGGGATGGTCCTCAGAATTGTCTCAAGTTGGGGTGAGGGGAGATGGACCTTTATATCCCCAATCCTTAGATGCAAACTGCCCCAGAAGCACAATGATTTTGGATCAAAATGGCTCTCTTCAGATGAGGCAATTCCCTAAGAGAGCAGAGAGCTGAAGACTGTCTGCCAGCAGTATTCCCAATAGATAGGAAAATAAGCCCTGCAGTTACAAAGGGGTTCTGAATGATGGCTCATAGCACCGACTACCGTTATATTTATTCATTCGTGCAGTACATGTATTGACCACCTACTGTGTGCCAGATTTTCAGGCACCAAGGGTATGAAGTTGTGCAGGAGATGATACCTATCCTTAAAGAACTCACGGTCTAATGGAAGGACTGAGCATCATCTCTCTTGTTTGTAATACTAGTAGAGCAGAGAGAAGTAGGAGAAGGGAAAATTTGATCCAGTTGCCACTCTACAAGAGGTTCCATGTTGTTCAGCCCTGCTTTCTCCATCTAGTCCTTGGCCCTCATTCTGCTTGGTTTTTCAGTGGTAGTAAGTATATGAAAGAGAGAGATTTGAAAAAAAAATCTGCATTTCTTAGT
Organism: Aethalodelphis obliquidens; assembly: GCF_003676395.1. Taxonomy (NCBI): domain Eukaryota; kingdom Metazoa; phylum Chordata; class Mammalia; order Artiodactyla; family Delphinidae; genus Aethalodelphis; species Aethalodelphis obliquidens. The sequence continues at coordinate 5,333,098 of NW_020837971.1, forward strand.
CATACTCTGTGCCTGCCTACTTTTTAAATCACCCTTAAGAGAGGCCCAAGTTTCTTGCCTCCCCCTCCTATGCCATCCCTATTTCCATCCTTGTCCTAAGGGATTATATGCACATGTTCCTTGAGTTTGGAGTGTGGAGGTGGGATGGGTATGGAAGAACAGGCAGTGTTCTAGCCCTACCTCTTAATAGGTTAGAAGATTAGAGTCGTGACTGGTGGAAGGAAGTCCCTATGCTCTAGCTACTGGGATTTTAGTAGGGAGAGATACCTCCCAAGGATCATCCGAAGCTGGAACTCTGAATATATATTCCACTGAAGTCTTTGTTCAAAGTGGTGATGGTCATATAACACCAATTAGATCCATATTTTGGCTGTATTTAAATAAACTAGCTTGGGAATCTTAAAACTTATTTTTACAGGAAAATATATTGCTACTTCTAAACATCTGACTTACAGAAAACAAATTCATAAGAATATACACATTCTAGGGCTTCCCTGGTGGCGCAGTGGTTGGGAGTCCGCCTGCCAATGCAGGGGACACGGGTTCGTGCCCCGGTCCGGGAGGATCCCACATGCCGCGGAGCGTCTGGGCCCGTGAGCCATGGCTGCTGAGCCTGCGCGTCCGGAGCCTGTGCTCCACAATGGGAGAGGCCACAACAGTGAGAGGCCCGCGTACTGCAAAAAAAAAAAAAAAAAAAAAGAATATACATATTCTAAAACCTGCCTGTTCAGGATTTATTTAGTTTGGCTTCTTTTTCTTTTTTTTTTAATGTAAATTTATTATTATTTTATTTATTTTTGGCTGCATTGAGTTTTCGTTGCTGTGCGCGGGCTTCTCATTGCAGTGGCTTCTCTTGTTGCAGAGCACGGGCTCTAGGCGCCAGGGCTTCAGTAGCTGTGCCTCGTGGGCTCTAGAGCACAGGCTCAGTGGTTGTGGCACACGGGCTTAGTTGCTCTAGCGGCATGTGGGATCTTTCCAGACCGGGACTTGAACTCATGTCCCCTGCATTGGCAGGTGGATTCTTAACCATTGCACCACCAGGGAAGTCCAAGTTTGGCTTCTTTTTCTTAAGGTAGATTTTTTTTAAACCCAACATACAGATGTTGTAAAAAGCCATTTGTACCACAAATATGATGACAATAACTGTCTTTTTCATAGATTTACGAGGTATGTGAGTTTGGAGCCCTTGTGTTAATAGGTTGGGGGTGGTTGTTTGAAAGCAAACATGTATTGAGTGCCTAAGTGAGCCAGCCCATTTTATTTAATGGATAATTGGCTGTTTACAAATGAAGAAAAGAAAACTTAGAAATGTCTAATTGTTTGCTCTCAATTATAAGTTAATGAGTGGAAGAGCAAGAATTTGATCCAGGTTTCTTGACTTTTTAGGAGATGTTTTTAAACAGTGTTCAAACAAATGTGTGCACATAGCCATGGTGAATTTCTTGATTACAACCCAGATTCCATCATTGCTTTTAGGGCTACCTGGGTCACTCTAGAGATGTTTCCTCTAGACAGACAGAGCTACAACACAGATGCACTGCTTCAGCTGGGTTCTAAATTGTAAACTCCAATTTCAGGGTTTTTGTGCCTTATGAAAATGTGGTGTTCCTATAGTGTTTGGGTTCAGCTTAGCTCCGTGGAGCCATTCAGGGACTCGGTTCATTCTTTAAAAGTGCTGCTGCTATCTTCAGTGTGTGGCTTCTAAGTCTTCCATGAAAGGAAGACAGAGTATGAAATTTATTTCTTGTCTGTATATTCTTTTTGTTCATATACCCTGATGCAAACTAATACCCAACATACCGCTGAATACTTAAGACGTAATGAGGAAAGGGAAAATGAAAGGAGTAATATGTCTTTCCTGGCTTTGCAAATTGACTCCTGTGTGTAGAGAAGGGAAAAATCTACCTTAAATGGTTTTAAAAATGAAATTTTTAAGTAGAGCTAACAATATTTTCTTGGTAAGAAAATGAGTAATGTGACTAGTAATATTTACTATTTATAATGTTGGTTGAATCACATCTATTAAGTATGTGTGCCTTCTAATACAGAAGAAACTAGTTTATTCATTGACTCAACAAATATTCCCCAATGTTCTGGCACTGAGAACCTAGTGGGAGAATGAGTACTTGGATAGTTTGTGTTTAGATATAAAATTTTGTGACAGTTTACTATCTTGATTTCTTTCTAAATTATAAAAAATTAGATTCTGTGTAAAGTACATTTTATTATATTCTGCTATTTGAATATTTGTGATTTTAAAAGAATTCTGTACATGTATATATAAGATATACATGTATTTATATACATTCTAGTAAATATATTTTTAAAATATAGATATATAGTCTCCTGACTTAGAAAGAAAAGCTTCCTTGAGATGGTTTACTGGGATTGATTTTATTTATGACATAATTTAAACAAATTAATTAGGGTTAATATGTAGGAGTACTCATGACTGTCATTTTAGTGTTTTATATTTAACTTATGTTATTATTTGGAATAAATGATTAATGAATAAAACTGCATTTAAAATATTTAGATTCCCTATATAACTTAGGGTCTTATTTTAGACTCTTTGGGAACATACATTAATACATAAATTGATGACTATTAGTTCTCTCATTTTTCTGTACTTCAGAAGTCCTTTGTTCCCCAAAGATTTAGCAATTTGTACATGCTTAAACTGTTCCTTAAATAATTACTTTGGATTTTGGAAACTTTCACAGAAGTAAAAGTTATACAAACTATGCAAATACAGTTGATCATTTTGATAGCACAAAGAAATGCCTCAATTTGCTTTAAGAAGGACATATAGGCGCTGGTGAATTTATAAATCTGCCTTGTGAATTTAGAAAGTCAAAAGTAATATAAAATTTTAAAAGAAAGAAACTTTTATTGGATTAAATGGAACTCTTCATGAAGTTCATGAAAATGCTTTGTTCTAATTCTAGTGTTTATTCTTAAGTTCATTGTGAAGTTTGTCATTTTAACACATGATAATTTATGTTAATGTTGGATCTGGACACTTAAAACTTTTTTATATGAAATACCAGAGAGGAATTACAGCTTCCTTTGTGGTACAGACAGCATAGGTTTTTTTTTTCATGATTTAGACATATGATAAAATATGTTGCTATTTCATGCAGTGTTTGGACTCCGCTCAGGTCCTTAGAGGGACTGGGCTCCTTCCATAAAGCTGATGCCGCCATTTTCAGTGTGCGGCTTCCAAGCTTCCACTAAAGGAAGAGAGATCATAGAGGATCATGTGAGAAATTTGTTAGCCAGAATGTTTTCAAATGACTTTAACTGCAGAAGTCTGAGATAAAGAGTTTAGTGTGTTCTAAGGAAGGAGAAAGGCACACAAGTATTAGGGGGTACTGGCCGTCTGTGTCACATCTTATATTTATAATTGCTCTTTCTCAAATGTCTATGAGTTCCTCCTCTTTCCACACCCCCTTGCTATTCTCCAGAATTTCATCCTTGTTTCATTGTTTTTTTCCATTCTTTCTTTTCCTTGGGCATCTTATACACTTTTGAGTCTCAACTGCCCTTGTATTCTAATAATTCAAATATGTATCTCTAGTGCTGACTTCCAGCTTATACATCCATCTGCTTAGTAGATATAGCCATTTGGATCTTTACAGGCTTCTCAAACGACTTCACGTTTCTAACTTCTTTTCTCCTGCTTTCCCAGCCCTCACCTCCCCAACCTCATCCATAATATAATCCTCCTCCTTTATTTCCATTTGCAGATTCTAATATTACCATGTACCTAATTTCCCAAGCTAGAATCTAGAAGTAACCCTAAATTCCTCTCTCTATCACCTTCCACATCTATCAATCCCAAAGTGTAGGTAGGTTTTATCATCTAAATATTTCTTCAATCTATCCCAGTTTTTTCTTTCAAACTTCTACTGTTCTTTTGGTTTTTTAAATATTTATTTATTTACTGATTATTTTTGGCTGCGTTCGGTCTTCGTTGCTGTGCGTGGGCTTTCTCTAGTTGCGACAAGCAGGGGCTACACTTTGTTGTGGTGCATGGGCTTCTTATTGCTGTGGCTTCTCTTGTTGCGGAGCACGGTCTCTAGGCACGTGGGCTTCAGTAGTTGCAGCACGTGGGCTCAGTAGTTGTGGCTCATGGGCTCTAGAGCTCAGGCTCAGTAGTTGTGGCGCACAGGCTTTGTTGCTCCGCGGCATGTGGGATCTTCCCAGACCAGAGATCGAACCCGTGTCCCCTGCATTGGCAGGTGGATTCTCAACCACTGCACCACCAGGGAAGTCCCCAAACTTCTACTATTCTAATTCATATTCTTGTCATCTCTTGCCTCAACTCTAACAGTAAGTTTGCTTCCAGTGTTGCCTTCTTCAAATTCATCCTCTTCACTATAGCTATGGTTGGTTATTAGAAAGGCACATTGAACATGGCATTCTCTTACCCAAACCCTTTTCTACTGCCTCAGTGACTTAGCTAACTTACTAATTCCTTTTTCTGACCTTATGCTTTGTCTTCTAGAATTACACAGTGTCTTACTTCTTCCTGTGTATATTCTTACTTGTTCTTTACTTCTGAGTTTTTGATCAGAGCCCTTGATCATATTTATCAATTATAGTCTTCCTAAAATGATTTTCCCAGCTTTCTTTATCTCATTGACTTTTAGTAATCTTTTAGTACTCAGCTAAAGCAGCCTTCCCCCATCTCTGGCCTTCCATTGACCCATAAATTCTTGCCTTATTAAAGAGGAAAGGTTGTGTTTTATTTATCTCTGTGTTCTTACCATTTAGCCCTGTGGCTTGCAAATAAAAAATCTCTCTCTTCCTGCTCCTGCAGCCCTCCGCCTAAAAAAGAAGCACAAAAAGGATTTAACTTTTAAGGATATTTGCTTTCTCTGTTTGGATTATGAAAGTATATGTGCTGTTTTTAACCATAATTACATTTATTTTAGTGAAGAAAAATAAACTGATGTTTATCTTTAAATTGATAGCTTATTTTTCCTCTGACCACACTAGAATGAAGAGTTGCTAGTTAAGAAGAACTATATATTTTCTCATTTGCAATTCTTGTGGAAAAGTTTCATAACTTATGGAAAAGTTTCATAACTTGAAAGAAGAGTCAGCACACATAATTATTACAGACCATATGGCATCTGCTTTATTGGAAGGAAGGCTTTTGCAAAGACGTACTCCTCTCAAATAGTTGTTTTGTTTATTTTCAGTGGTTGGAGATGAAATGGGTGAAACCAAAATATAGAAAATTGTGTTAGTAATGCCCATTTGGTAGATTTGTGTACTTTACAATATTCTACCTTATTCCACAAAGTATTGGAGATAAGAGTTCCATGTTGTATATTTTAATGACTTTGGAATATTTCTGTTTAGGGTAGAGGTTTTCTAAATATTTTGATATAAGTGGAGAATATTTTTTTGTTTATTGCTTTAAAAATCTTTTAGTGTTGATAAAAATATTTTGATATATTCTTTATATTTAAAATTAGTTCCATACTTTTCTTGTTCTGTTATGCTTTTACTGTACAGAACACTAACATTCAAGAGAGAGGTAGTTTGAGACTGTACAGATTCTGCTATAATGTGAACTAGTCCTCATTTTTTAATGGATCTAAAGCTATTTTATGGCTCTAAAACTGTTGTTTTCTTGATCACTTCACTTTCATTACAAGCACTAATGATTAACTTTTTGAGAAAGACCACATTTTCTATTTTCATTTAAAAAAGTAAATTTTTACTGCATTCACTGAAGACTAGTATAAGGTAATAAAGCTCCAAAATTTTGTCTTGCGAGTGGGTGACTGAACTTATTACTAGCTAAATGACTGACTGTAGAACCATGTCATAGTTCTTTACTGACAGTTAAAATCACAAATATCAGGGGTCTGCTTTACCTTATTTTTGAAGTATTCATAAGGTGAAAACAGTAAAGAGAATTCTGAGCATCTCACACTAGCTTAATTTTCCTAAAGATTAGGAAGGAATACAAGATGTTTTTCTTGTATTGCTGCCTATCTTGAAATTCTTCACTGACTCCTTCAGTATAGGATAAAGTCAGTAGACTAAGCACTCTATGGTTCTTCTACAAATTTATTTTTACCTATTTTTCCAAACTAATTTTGAACATTTGTTCAAAAAATAATAGTATTTACTATGTACTGGGCAATATACTAAGCTCTCAAAATATAACACTAAATAAGAAAGACTTAATCCCTGTCCTCATAGACTTGCCTAATTGCTCCAGCCTAACTGATGAGCATGATTTAAATAATAGCGTGCATCGTTATGCCTTTTTATCTTTGCTTACTTCATTGTTTTTTCCACAAAATCCTTTCCCTTCAGCATCAAATTTTACCCACATTTCAAACTTCCACTCTGGTGATATCTCCAATATCACTATTCTTCCTGTTCATGCCAGGTCATTTTAGTCTGTTTCCTCTAAATGGCTGTGGCAACTAATTCATACTGTTCAGTTACAACATTCACTTATAGTTATTAATAAATTCTAATTTTTAACTTCTCATGTGTGCATCTCCCCAGATAACCTATAAGGTTTTGGATGGCCAGTCTGTTCTCTGCAACCCCTGCAAGTGATTCGGGTCCTTCCCACATGCAAAACGCACTCCCTTCCTTTCAAGGTTCCCAAAGTCTCATCCCATTACATATCTCCTCAGAGTCCACAATCTCTACATCAAAATCAGATCCAGATGTAGATGAGCTTCCTTGGGTATAGTTGCTTAAATATAACTCAAATATTGTTCTTCTGAATCTGAAGACCTGTGAACTGAAGAGACAAGTTCTTTAGCCCCCTCAACCCACATACACCACCTACACACTCAGAATACAAGGATGGGATATGCATAGGATAATTTCCATAGACTTTCCTGTCCAAAGAGGAGAAAATAAGGGGCACAAAGGAGTCATTGGTCCATAATGATTTTGAAATTCAGGTGGGCAAACGTTAGAGGTTACTTGATTAGATCTCAAGGCCTTGCGATAATTCTTCAGGGTTCCAGACTTTGCACTCTGAGTCATCCTTCCTTTTTCATGAAATGTAGCATGTGTTTGCAGCTGAGGAGTTTCCTCAGTCTGCTTCCTGCCAGCAGAATTTTGGGGGTTGAATGGTCTCATTTCACTTTGTACTGTCACTGTCCCTCTCAGTCGAAGTTAGCAATGTGTTTGCTGATACACTTCTCTCAAATATTTTGTCAGCCTCCTGTGAATCATATTGGGGTTTATTCCATTAGATAAAAGCCACAGCCAAGAATCTCTTCAAAATATGGACTTCCGCAGAGTTATTAAGATACAGTACTCTCAAGCTTTCTAGAGGACCTATTGTTTGACTGAGAGGATCTGTGAGATACCCATAATCTGTTTAATGGACGTTTTGTATAACTGATTAATACTGTGAGGTATTACCCTTGAGCTTTCTGGATTCTTAGCAAAAGATTTTACAGTCAATCCACCAGTTTTATTTTTAGACCGTGTTCTGGCCATGCCCTGGATTCAGACTTTGTATAGAAGCCATTCTTACCTTTAGCATCTTTGGCCGTCTTGAGAAGCTCAGACTTTTCAAAATCATTCATGTCCTGGTCTTTTTGTTGTTTAACAGTCCTTTCTTTAGTTTAGCTTATCTTTCTTCTCTTGCATTTTACTGAAGCGCCAAGGAAAAATAGGCAGCACCTACCACACTTTGGCTCTGCTTGGCAGTCTCTGTGGCTAGATCATTCAGTTCATTAGGCACATTTCCTACTTTCCCCGTTACTGATAGTAACAGTGTTGCAGAGTTTCCAATACTACATAACAGGGATCTGCCTTCCTCCAGTTTCCAAAAACATTTTCTTCTCTTCCTTTTGAGCCTTCATGGGAAGTAGACGCAAAGTCCAGCTTTCTACTAACACACTGTTCAAGCAATTTAGGTTTTCTCTACCATGCTCCTAAAAATCCTTCCAGCCTATGCCTACTATCAAGTTCCAAAGCTATTCCAATATTTTTAGTTATTGTGGCATCACCCCACTTCCAGCTTTCAAAATCTTTTCTAGTTACCTCGTCCTGTGTAACAAATTTAGCAGCTGAAAACAACAAACATTTATTTTCTTACACTTTGAATGGTTCAGGAATCTGGGTGTCGCTTAACTGGGTCCTCTGCCTCCAGATCTCTCTCAAAGTTGTAATCAAGGTATCAGCTGGGGCCATGGGCTTATTTGAAGGTTCAGCCAAGAGAGAATCTGCTTCCTGGTTCACTCATGGTTGTTGGCAGGATTCAGTTTAGATTCTCTTGGCTTGGGGCCTCTTTCAGGTCCTTGCTCTTGGTCCTTTTTCATAGGGCAGTTGACAACATGGCAAGCTGGCTTCCATCAGAGCAAAAGACAGCTGGCAAGACAGAAGCCAGACTCTTTTTGTTACCTAGTCTTGGAAGTAACATCCCATCATTTTTGCCCTTAGTATTCTCTTTGGTAAAAACAAAGCAAATCTCCTACACATGAGTGGAGGAGATTATACAAGGGCATGAATACCGGGAGGCAGGGATCATTGGAAGCCATCTTAGAAGCTATAAGATCTTTGGCTACTACTTGCGTGTGAATCTGCATTTACTGGGGTTGAAAATTGGAAGAGTATCTAGAGCACACCAATGAAATAATATTTATTTACTTAACCATTTAACAGGAGGTTCTTCACAACCTTGTAACTTACTGAAACTTGAAAATAGTTTTATAAGCTTAACTTCACACAAGCCCAATTTTTTTTTTTTTTTTTTTTTTTTGCGGTATACAGGCCTCACTGCTGTGGCCTCTCCCGCTGCGGAGCACAGGCTCCGGACGCGCAGGCCCAGCGGCCATGGCTCATGGGCCCAGCAGCTCTGTGGCACGTGGGATCCTCCCGGACCAGGGCACAAACCCGTGTCCCCTGCATCGGCAGGCGGACTCTCAACCACTGCGCCACCAGGGAAGCCCACACAAGCCCAATTTTATTCATATATTCACATGAAGTATGATGGAATATAAAACTTTTAGAGCACATTTGACTTTGGACAAATGAATCAAGTGCCTTTTTTTTCTTTTCCCCGGGTACTGATACATGTCAGTATTTACAAGATGCATGAAATGAAGTAAGTGATTTCACTTACTCTAGATTAATTCTGAGATAAGTTATTCCTTTACTTCTTACTGTAGTTTTGGAATTATGGTAGAAGAGATAATATTGCCTACACTTTCAGTGCAGTAAATATAGGTAGTATGACTCTAGGAGTAATTATACATGCAAACACATATGAAGAAAAATCCTACTGTTTTTGGTATTGGAGGAAGGGGCTGGGAAGAATGGTTGTAATATCCTATATGTATCCTGGAAAATGTATTTTCATTGAAAGGTGGAAATATTTTAAGATTTTTTTCTTTGTTGGTCATATTTCAGTGTTTTCATTATTACTGCCTCAAAACTTTTAAACTCTTGGCACAGAAACCACTTTAATCTAACAGATAGACATGCCAAACTGGCCTGAAAAATAATAGTAATTACTTTTTTCCATGGATTATTTTAGTGTTATTTGGTTCAAAACTTGTCTTTGTGTGGTCTGATAAATTTTGTGATGTTTAGATTGAAAATGAGTATTGAGCACATTTAAGTAATTTTTTCATTTTAGGGTTTTAGAAGAATCATTATTTTTCTTCCATGTTTCCTGGAAAGTATGGGGGTTTGTTTTTTAGTTATGCTATAAAAGATTAAGGTGGGGTGGAGGAAGGGAATTTGTATAGTTACCTAAATCTGTTTATTTTCGAGTTGCAACTGAATCTCTCACTAGGTTTGTGATCTGAGAAAAATTGCCAACAATAATAACAATGTTATTAAATAACGTTGTGGGTATCTAACCATGTTTTAGGATACCATTAACACAGTTCCTTTTTAGATTATCCCTAATGTATAAAGTTGCCTTTTTCTCTTTTACAGGTAATATAACATTACAAAGCAAGATGGGTAACATCACAGTAGGTATGTGCTAAGCGGTTGGTAAATTTTGTGTGCTTTTTAAAATAGCTATATTTGTGATATTTAATTAGAGTAAATAAAGTCTACAGTTTAGCTGATGAACCTAATAGGATCCAAATATACCTATTAGGATTCTGCCTAGTCAAATATAGGCAGACCCAGTATAGGAATATGTGAAATTATTTCTGCAAGTTCATTGGTTCATCATCCTATAAATACTGTATAATTATAGGTTTGGTATCAATCAGAATACTGTTAGAATTCTGATTTCACCACTTTCTACACATGGGCAAATTACCTAACTTCTCTGTACCTCAGCTTACACATCTGAAAAAAATAGAAATAACAGTAAGTACCTATCGTATGGGGTTCTTGTAAGGATTAAATGAGGCACAGTGTCTGACATATGCTTAAATACTCGATAAATAATAGCCATTTAAATTATAGTAATTGTTCTAATCCTAGGCCAGAACTAATAGTGGCTAGTGGTACTTTAGACCTAATCACCACATGTGATGCTGTGCCTGTGGGAGCAAAAGTTCACATTTCCAGATTGTTTGTTTGTTTGTTTGTTTTTGGCTGCGTTGGTTCTTCGTTGCTGCACGTGGGCTTTCTCTAGCTGCGGTGAGCGGGGGCTACTCTTCGTTGCGGTGTGCGGGCTTCTCATTGCGGTGGCTTCTCTTGTTTGCGCAGCACGGTCTCTAGCACGGGCTTTAGGTGCGCTGGCTTCAGTAGTTGTGGTTCGCGGGCTCTAGAGCGCAGGCTCAGTTTGTGTTGCATGGGCATAGTTGCTCCGTGGCATGTGGGATTTTCCCGGACCAGGGATCGAACCCATGTCCCCCACACTGGCAGGCGGATTGTTAACCACTGCGCCACCGGGGAAGTCTCTTCCAGATAGTTTAGACAGAGCTTTTCTCTAACCCAAATAGCACCTGCTTGCCTGTTGGGTGAAGGAACACTGTGAGCTCTAAGAGTGGTGGTGGTTTTCTAGGCCTTAGAGGGTGGGGATTTGGGGATGGGAAGCTCCCTCTTTATTGAGCAGCTGTGGCTTATTGCCAGTGTGAATGCCAGGCCTCCTGGTTTTGTCCTTTTTGACATTTGACATTTGCTTTTTCTTTGTGCTGACTGAAATAGTGAATATACCCAACAGTCCTTTTCACTATCATTCCTTCTGGATTCTCTGGCTTAGAGTGCACATCCTTTTTTAAGTTTTCTAGACATTATAACTTTTATGTTCCGTGAGGGATAAATAGAAGATAAAGGCTTCCTAAGTGATGATTATAAATCATTTTAACTAAAACATGACAGGATTTACCTGTTTTCCAGTGAGAAAGCAAAATTCACTGCTGACTCTTCAGGCCATTTCATCAGAGGGTACATCTGGGGATAGTAAGGGAAGTTTCTAGGGTGAAAAAAAGGTACACTAGTGAGAAGCTGAGCTAGCTGAGGAGAGAAAGTCCTAGACACGGGTGGAGTTTGTAGCAGTAGGGAAGGAGGAAAAAGAAGGGGAATATTCCAAATTGGGAGGCATAAGAAGTTTCATTACCCACTAGCAGGCCCTTTAGGCAGATGTGAATTTGAGGAATACTTAAAATCTAATATAATACGATAATGCTAGTATTATTGTTGGATGGAATTGTGGGAACGTAAAGGGAAAACCATTCTCTCTAAAACTGGAAACAAATGGGTTATTTATCCAAACTGAAAAAGAATAGTAATAGCAAGGATGAAATGATCAGTAATTTACATCTTTGAAGATGGTTTTGCACTCTGTATAATTGATTAACATTATGAATTCCCCTATAAACTTTCCCCTTTTCCCACTATTAAGTATTAGAGAGATTTTAAGGCAAAGTGTTTTATTTTTCTTAAATAAATCTCTGTTCATTCAGAGAAAATTACCTGAGCTCAGTGTTAAGAAGTATAACTGACCACAATTATAGAAGTATTTAATGAGCCTTTATAATTTTCTTCAGTGAAACATAAATGGCATCTGTGGCTTTAGGTTGCTCTTAAAAATTCCAAATAAGTGAAGGTAAATAAAGGTTGAATTTCTAATTTTGTAAACGTCATTGATAAATTTTGAGTCCTATTTTGGAAGAATCTTTTAAAATAAGAGAAAAAGTATGCATTTATTAAGTTATCATGATCTGTGATAGTGTGGAAAAGCATGGACTTTAGAAGACTGTGAATTTTGGTCCTACCACATGTTAGCTGTGTGGCTTTGAAAAAATTACTAAATCTCTCTGAATTTGCATTTTTATACATGGTTACCACCCATATAGCCCAAGGTTTTTGAGAAATTAAATGATGTAAAGCACAGCCCAATGCATGGTAGTCATTCAATGTTTAACCTTAATAATAAGGGAAGTGTTCATTTCTTAAATTCCTTTAATTCTTTGAATGTCTCTATTAAGACTTTGGAAGAAAGTATAAACTATGTCACTGTTTATATTGATCTTAAGATTGTGTTAGCATTTGAAGACAACCCTGAATATGGCAATAACTAGTCGACATATATTTACTGAGTGCCTGCTTTATAATAGGAACTTGTTTAGGTACTGAGGAATATGTTGGTCAACAAGATGTCTTTATGCTCACCTTCGGGCTGAGAAAAAAAAACAGTCGGTATGTAAATAACAAAAGATAATTTCACATAGTACAATGAATAAATAAGAGAGGGTAATGGGATAGAGAGAGGGGAAAAGAAAGCTACTTAGTTTAGCAATCAGGGAGGGTCTGGAGAAGAGATATTTGAATTAAGCCCAGAGTAATGGGAAAGAGGCATGTAAAATTCTGGATGCACAGCTGCCCAGATAGAGGACAGCCAGTGCAAGCCCTTAAAATGGAATTAGTTTATAATTTTTGAGATATAGAAGGGAGACTTCTGGAGAAAATGGTGTGAGGTGAGGTAAGTGAGAGCTAGATCACAGGGCCTTGTAGATGTGGTAGGAGTTGGGACTTTATTCCAACTACAACAGGGTGGTAGCAGGGTGTATTTAAATACACTTTGTATTTAAAGAGAACAACCTAGTTGTTGTATCAGAGGGGTGCCAACGTGGAAGCAGGTGACTAGAAAGCTTAGTTTGTTTATCCATTCTCCTGTTGGTGGCTACCTGAGCTGTTTCTAGTTTTTGGCAATTGTAAATAAAGCTGCTATGAACATTCTTAGACAAGTTATTTTATGGATATGGAGATTTTATATATATATTTATTTTTATATATATATTATATATATATATATTATATATATATAATTGACCCTTGAACAGTGCAGGAGTTGTTTCAACCCTCCCTGCAGTCAAAAATCCACATATAACTTTGCAGTTGGCCTTCTGCATCTGTGATTCTCCATCTACGGATTCAGCCCACCTTAGATTGTGTAGTACTGTAGTATGTATTTAGTGAAAGAAATCATGTATAAGTGGACCTGTGCAGTTCAATCCCATGTTGTGTGTATGTATTTATTTTACATGTGTGTATATATGTACGTATATATATATTTATTTTATTTATATGTGTATATATAATATATATGTGTGTATATATCACACATACACACATATATATATATGTATTTTTTTTTCCTTCTTAATACCTAGGAATAGAATTGCTGGTTTGAGGGAATTCCCTGGTGGTCCAGTGGTTAGGACTCCACGCTTTCACTGTTGAGGGCCTGCATTCAATCCCTGGTCGGGGAACTAAGATCCTGCAAGCCACACGGCGTGGCCAAATAAATAAATGAAGGGGGCAGGTGAGGGGGTGACAATAAAATATGGATTAAATTCTAAAATACCAAGTAAAATAATTTTTAAAAAGGAGAATTGCTGGTTTGAGTAGGTATGTTTATGTTTAGTTTTATGATGAACTACCAGACTTTTCCTAAAGTTCCATTTTACATTTTCTTCTACAGTGTATGAGAATTCTAGTTGCTCCATATCCTTACCAACATATATTATTGTCAGTCTTTCTGTTTTTACCCATTCTGGCATGTGGATAGTAGTATATCTCTGGTATTAATTTACATTTCCCTAATGGCTAATGGTGTTCAGCACTTTTTTTTTTTTTTGAAGTATAGTTGATTTACAATGTTGTGTTTGTGGTGTACAGCAAAGTGATTCAATTATACATATATATTTTTTCATATTCTTTTTTCATTAGAGGTTATTACAAGATAGTGAATATAGTTCCCTGTGCTATATAGTTTTATCTATTTTATGTATAGTAGTTTGTATCTGCTCATTCCAAACTCCTAATTTATCCCTCCCCCCCGTTTCCCGCTTGGTAATCTTAAGTCTGTGAGTCTGCTTTGTAAATAAGTTCATTTGTATCATATTTTAGTTTCTACATAAAGTGATATCATATGTTGTCTTTCTCTGACTGTTTTGCCAAAAGCCTGCTTTCGGTTTTAAGGTTCATTGGATTCGCTGCCAAAAAAACCACTCGTCTCACACAAAGTTTTAATCAATTCTTTAATGAGAGGTGATTTAACTTAATTTTAATATAAAATCATTAGAAGGAGAAGAATAAGAATATTAGAAAAACGTTACAGGGTATTTACATCACCGAACTGGGCCAACACCTACTTCCAGATCCAGACAGCAGCTGGGAAGTCCCAAGTAACAGCAATCTGGAGCCCCAGTTGGCAAGGGTCCTGGGTGGTACGTGCATCACACAGGTGAGACTTCAGATTGGAGTTCTGGGGGCTTCTGTTTATAATTAAAGGCAGCAAACTATTAGCAGTTTTTGCTCAAAAATTCAGCTCTGGTTCAGTTGTAACGATGCTGTTAATTTCATCATGTGAGTCACAAGATTTTCCAGACCCCAGGGGACTGGCCAGGTCCCCAGGGCTCAAGAAATTCCAAGACCCATTCCCTTTCTTATCGTAAGTGCTGCTTGACTTGCTAGCAGCAGTTGTTAGGTGTGCAAGCAGGCATGCAGTCCAGGCAGGGTCACAGGTTGATCAGAGGCCTGCTTCTGCCTCTGAAGCCTGAAGAAGACCATTTTACTAGTTTTCCCAACACTGACTTACTTCCCTTAGTATGATAATCTCTAGGTCCATCCTTCAGCACTTTTTCATGTGCATATTGGTCATTAGTGTATCTTTTGTGAAGTTTTGTTCAGATCTTTTGCCCATTTATTTTTTCCATTGGGTTATTTCTTTTTATTATTGAATTGTAGGAGTTCTTTATATATCCTAGGAACAAGTCCGTTGCCAGATATTGTTTTTCTGTATTTTCTCTCAGTCTTTGGCTTGCCTGATTATTTTCTTAACAGTGTATTTTGATGAGAAGATTTCCATTTTGATGAAGTCTAATTTACCAGTTATTTTTATGGTTATTGCTTTTTGTGTCCTTAGAAATCTTTTGTCTGCCTTCAATCATGAAGCTGTTATCCTTTGTTTCTTTTAACAGCTTTAAAATTGTTGCTTTTACCTTTGATCCATCTCTGATTTTCGTATTTGTTGTGAGTTAGGAATCAAGATTCATTTTTTCCCATATGAATACCTAGTTTTACATCACCATTTGTTGAAAAAACTTCCTTTCTCCAATGGATTACTTCCACATCTTTGTCTGAAATCAAATGACTGTGTAAGTATGGATCTATTTCTGTTCTGTCTCTCCTGTTTCATTGATCTATTTGCCAGTTCTTAGGCTAGTACCACACTGTCTTGATTATTGTAGCTTTATAACAGTAAATCTCTTTGGGATTAGCAGATGCAAACTAGTATATATAGGATGGATAAACAAGGTCCTACTGTATAGTACAGAGAATTATATTCAGTAACCTGTGATAAGCCATAATGGAAAAGAATATGAAAAAGAATATATATATATGTATAACTGAGTCACTTGACAGCAGAAATTAACACAACATTGTAAATCAACTGTACTTCAATAAAATAAAAAAAATAGTAAGTCTCTAAAATAGGTAGTTTTCCAAATTTGTTCTTCTTCGTTTTTTAAATTTATTTTATTTATTTACTTTTGGCTGCGTTGGGTCTTCACTGCTGTCTACGGGCTTTCTCTAGTTGCGATGAGCGGGGGCTACTCTTTCTTGCAGTGAGTGGGCTTCTTATTGCAGTGGCTTCTCTTGCTGTGGAGCACAGGCTCTAGGTGCACGGGCTTCAGTAGTTGTGGCTCGTGGGCTCTAGAGCACTGGTTCATTAGTTGTGGTGCACAGGCTTAGTTGCTCCATGGCATGTGGGATCTTCCCGGACCAGGGATCGAACCCGTGTGCCCTGCATTGGCAGACAGATTCTTAACCACTGTGTCACCAGGGAAGTCCCTGTTCTTCTTTAAAAGTGTTTTGAATTTGATTTTCTATATAAAATTTAAGATTAGCTAGTCAATTTTTTACCAAAAATTTTTTACCAATTTTTTACCAAAAATCCAGTTGCAATTATATTTGGAATCAGTTTGGAGAGAGGAGACACTCACAAAAATTGAGTCTTTCAATTCATGAACATAGTGTAATTCTTCATTTATATATATCTTTAATTTCTGTCATCTTGTTTTGTAGTTTCCAATGTAGAGGTCTGACACATCTTTTGTTAAATCTATTTGTTTTTGACCCTATTATAAATGGAATTTTAGAAAATTTCTTTTTCTAATGGTCTGCTGCTGGTATATACAAAATACAATTGATTTTTATACATGTACCATATATCTTGTGACCTTGCTAAATTTATTTATTTGTCCTAATAGTGTATTTTTTAGAATCCAGAATTCTTTTCTATGTAGGCAGTCACTCCATTTGCAAATTAATACAGTTTTACCTCTTTCTTTCCAATCTGTGTTCCTTTTTTTTTTTGGCTAGGTTCTTCAGTACGATATTGAATAGTAGTGGTGAAAGTAGGATTCCTTACTCTTGTTCCCAATCCTAGTATACAATATTAGGGGGAATGCATTCATTGTTTTACCTTTTAGGTATGATGTTAGCTATACAGGCTTTTTCTAGATGTTCTTTACCAGACTGAGGAAATTCTTTTTTATTATTAGTTTTCTGAAAGTTTTTTTCTTTTCTTTGATCATGAATGGTTGTTGAATTTTGTCAAATGCATTTTCTGTATTTATTGAAATGATTGCATGTTTTATTCTGTTTTTACTCTATTAATATGATCAACTACATTGATTTTTGCATGTTAACCAACCTTGTGCTCCTGGGATAAACCGTACCTAATCATGATTTATTATCCTTTTTATACATTGTTGGGTTTGGGTTGCTAATATTTTGTCAAGGATTTTTGCATTCATGTTTATGATGAATGTTGATCTGTAATTTTTTATTTTGTAAAATCTCTGTAGGTTTTGCTATTAGGATTATGCTGTCCTTATAAAATGAAGTTGAATAGATTCCCTCCTTTCTCTTTTCTAAATTTATGTAAGATTGGTATAATTTCTTCCTTAAATATTAGATAGAATTCACCAGTGAAACCTTCCTTGCAAATAGGAATGTTGTTGATAATGAATTAAATTTTGTTAATAGATATTCTGTTATTCTATTTCTGTTTTATCTGGTATTACATTTTGGTAAGTGGTATTTTGAAGGGGTTTGTCTATTTCATTAAATTGTCAATTTGTTCACATAATGTTCATAGTATTCCCTTATACTCATTTTTATGTCTATAGGATCTATACTGATAACCCCTGTTTCATTCCTGATATTGATATTTATATTCTCTTTTTCCTGATTAATGAGGCTAGACTTTATCAATTTTGTTGATCTTTTCAAAGAACCAACTTTTTACTTGGTTAATTTCTCTGTTGTTTGTTTTCTAATTTATTGATTTTTGCTCTTTATTTTGTTCTTCCTTTTATTTACCTTGAATTTCCTTTGCTCTTCTCTAGCCTCTTCAGGTAAAATGTTAGGTCATTGATTTTAGATTTTGTTAATATTAGTTTTTAAATGATAAGTTCTTTTAAGCAGTGCGTCCCCCAAATTTTGGAATGTTGCATTTTTCATTATTATTCATTTTAAAAGATTTTAAATTTTGCTTGTGATTTCATCTTTGGTCTGTACAAGTCTCTTGTTTAATTTTCATATATTTAAGATTTTTCTAGATCTTTTGTTTTTATTGATTTCTAATTAAATTTCATTCTGGTTAGAGAACATACTCTGTGTGATTTCAGTTGTCTTACATTTATTATGATTTATTTTATCATCCGGCCTGTGGTTCTAGCCTAGTGCTACATGCCCTTAAAATGATGTGTAATGCAATGATTTTTTTGTTGTTGTTCTAGTTGTTGTGTCAGTTGCTGAGAGAAGGGGTTAAAGTTTTCAACTAATTCTGTCAGCTTTACGTTTGGCTTTTGAATCTCTGTTATTTAGGTACATACGTATTCATGATTGTTATGTCTTCCTGGTGAATTAAACCTTTTGTCATTATAAAATGTCTTCCTTTATCTTAGGTAATATTTGTTGTCTTGAATCTACTTTGTCTAATCATAATAAAGGCACTCTTTCCTTCTTATGCTTAATGTTAATAATAATAAAGGCACTCTTGCCACCTTATGCTAAATGTTAGTGTGGTGTATCTTTTTCTGTCCATTAACTCTCAATCGGTCTTTATGCTTAAAAAAGCATCTTTTATACATAGCATATGGTTGGAACTTGCTTTTTTTAAATTCATTTTTTAGAATTCTGTCTTTTTTAAAAATTTTTTTAAATTAATTTATTTTTGGCTGTGTTGGGTCTTCGTTGCTGTGTGCGGGCTTTCTCCAGTTGCGGTGAGCTGGGGCTACTCTTTGATGTGGTGTACAGGCTTCTCACTGTGGTGGCTTCTCTTGTTGCGGAGCATGGGCTCTAGGCATGCGGGCTTTAGTAGTTGTGGTTCGCGGGCTCAGTAGTTGTGGCTCGTGGGCTCTAGAGCGCAGGCTCAGTAGTTGCGGCGCACAGGCTTAGTTGCTCTGCAGCATGTGGGATCTTCCCAGACCAGGGATCGAACTCATGTTCCATGCATTGGCAGGTGGATTCTTAACCACTGTGCCACCAGGGAAGTCCCTAGAATTCTCTGTCTTTTAATTGGAGTGTGTAGTCTATTAGCATTTAATATGATTATTGTTATGGTTGGGTATTGGTCTACCATTTTGTTATTTATTTTATTTTGTCCCTTCTATTTTTGTTTCTTTCTTCCTCCCTTTTTTTGACTTCTTTTGCATTAATTGGATATTTTTCAAAATTCCATTTTAATTTTCCTTTTGACTTTTTAGCTATACCTTTTTGCATTTTTTATCGGAGTTTCCAGTGATTTCAATATAGAAATTTAACCTTTCTCAGTCTATTTAGAATTAATATTATGCCACTTCATATAAAATGCACAAGACTTGCAACCAGATAGATCCATTTACCTGTTCTTGTTCTTTATAGTATAGGCTATCTTATATCTACATATATTATAGAT
This sequence comes from Aethalodelphis obliquidens, assembly GCF_003676395.1. Lineage (NCBI taxonomy): Eukaryota > Metazoa > Chordata > Mammalia > Artiodactyla > Delphinidae > Aethalodelphis > Aethalodelphis obliquidens. The sequence continues at coordinate 5,352,488 of NW_020837971.1, forward strand.
CACTTAATATTGATTCATTGATAAGACTTTTACTTTATATTGTTATATGTATTTTAAAGAACTTAAAAGAGAGGAAAGTAATATTTTATATTTATCTAGATATTTACCATTTCCAGTGCTCTCTATTCTTCCTGAAAATATGATTTTACAAGTGGTATCATTTCCTTAGCATTTCTTATAGTCAGTCCAAGTCTGCTGGCAATAAATTCTCTTGTTTTCTCTCATCAAAAACGTCTTCATTTTGGGGCTTCCCTGGTGGCGCAGTGATTGAGAGTCTGCCTGCCGATGCAGGGGATGCGGGTTCGTGCCCCGGTCCGGGAAGATCCCACATGCTGCGGAGCAGCTGGGCCTGTGAGCCATGGCTTCTGAGCCTGCGCATCTGGAGCCTGTGCTCCACAACAGGAGAGGCCACAACAGTGAGAGGCCCACATACAGCAAAAAAAAAAAAAAAAAGTCTTCATTTTGCCTTCTTTTTGGAAGAATATTATCATTAGGTATATAATTCTGAGTTGATTGATTTTTTTTTTCTGTATGAATAAAATATAAACCAGAGGGCTTCTCTGGTGGCGCAGTGGTTGGGAGTCTGCCTGCCGATGCAGGGGACACGGGTTTGTGCCCCGGTCCGGGAGGATCCCACATGCTGCGGAGCGGCTGGGCCCGTGAGCCATGGCCACTGAGCCTGTGCGTCCGGAGCCTGTGCTCCGCAACGGGAGAGGCCACAACAGTAAGAGGCCCGCATACCGCAAAAAAAAAAAAAAAATATATATATATATATATATAAACCAGAATAAAAGACAGATAACAAACTAGAAAGATATCTGATACATATATATAAAATCTCCATCCATATGTACGTACGACAAATGAGAAGAAAAGGAACAATCAGTGGGATGGGAACATGGATAAACATGAACAAGCAGTTCACAGGAGAAATAGTCCATATACATGTACAATGTTGTTCCACCTTACTGCTAATCCAAAACATCTAAATATAAACAGTCATGATTTAAAACATTGATAATATCCATTGTTGAGAAAGTTATGGTGAAACAGAGATTCCTATCAGTTGTTAGTTCAAGTATGAATTGATCAACCATTTTGTAGGTCAGTTTGGAAACATATATCAGGATTGGAAGTATCTACATTTGCTTTGCTCTAGCACTTCCTCTTTTAGAACTTTATCTCAAGGAAAAATCTGGTAAGGATATAAAGATATACGCATGAGGGCATTTATCTCTTTGTTTATGATAGCAAAAGAGAGTATACATTTTAAGTTGTTCCCAGTAAGAGAATAATTATAGTATGGTACATTCATAAAGTGAATATTACTCAGCCTTTAACAATAACAATAACCTAGCTCTATAGTATACAATATAGAAAGACATTCCTGACATTTTATTAAATGAATAAAAAAGAATAAAACATTGTATTATCATTTCAAAATATTATGTATTTTTTCTTATCAAGCATTAATTCAGAAAAAGAAGGGAGGAAAAGAGAATGGGAGAAGAAGTGAGAGAGGAGCACAGCAGAAATCATCCAACATTTATATAGAAATCAAAGCTGTTTAGATCCTGTGATAGGTTTCTTCCTTTGAATATATCTGGACCTAAGTCACTGATTTGTGGGAATACGTCCCATTTCTGCTGACAACTGGGTCAGGAGATGCCATACAATTTTTCAAGAACCCATTCGAGCTCTTTCATAAGTCAAAAAACATTGCTAAATTTTTTGTTTAATAATAGCATACTGCTTAAGAGGTTAAACAAATAAACAGAAAGTTGACATAATATTTAAGCAAGTCAGCAAAGTCCTAGTTATCTACTTGGTGATGTGCTATTTCTCACTTTAGTAAATTGGATGGAAGCAACTCTATTACCCCTAGAAAACAGTAAGCAATCAGGTCAATGAAAAGCTTGAACTACCTTAAGACAACAACTTTTTTCATTTCTATAAGCAAGAATTGTATACCTATCTGTGTACATTACTGAAGCCTTAGAAAAAAGGGCGGGTTTCATTCGTAAATCTCTTTGTCTTAAATAGAATCAAATTTTACATTTTGGTTTTTTTGGGGGAAAAACTCAAAACAAAATGTTTTGCTCTAGGAGCAGCAGATTTTATCTATAAAAGGCCAGATAGTAAAATTTTTAAACTTTGTGAGCCACACGGTCTATCTGTACTATGGACCTCTCTCACTTTAACATGAAAGCAGCCATTGACAATATAGGAACTAATAGTTGTGTCTGTGTTACAATAATACTTTATTAAGAAAAACAAGAGGGGGCTCTAATTTGGCGACCCTGCTGTAGAGTCTAAAAACCATTGTTGTTATGAATCTGGAGAAATTTGGGGTTTGATGCCTTAATCCCAAAGATGACAAGTGGGTAATGTTTATTTGAAATTTCTTGATTGATTGGTTTGTGTTTTCCTTAGAGTAAAAGATCTGCTGGAGAAAGTTGAAGGCAACTCTGCAAATCATGACACCCTAATTAAAGTCAATTGAGTAACTTGGATTTTGAGAAATTGAGATCAGTAGAAGTAAAACAATTACAAAGAAACAAAAAGTGATTTAGGTACCTGAGAGGGAAATTTGTTAGATTAGCAGAGGCTTCAAAATACTGGAATGGATATAGAGAAAAGGCCATATAATAGTATCAAATTGGAATACTATGAGACTAGAGGTGATTTAGGTATTATACTATCTGATTTCAGGAAAATGGATTGTGTCATCTCCATGATTCCTTTAAGAAGAATATGTGTAATTATCGTTCTTTAATTCTAGTTTAGATAATATAATTGATTAGCTTCTTAGGTAATCTCATCAGTCACTTGGATTTTGTAAATACATTCTAACCTACATCCCTGTTCTTCCTAATTTCCATAATACATATAGAGGTCTCTTAGAAGCTGAAGTGCTATAAAAATTTTGATTATGTATATCAAAACCCTGATTTTACCTAGACTCATATTTTTTAAAAATAATATCTTCTTCTGGAATACCTGGTCATCTTCCATTTAAAAAAAGTCAACAGGAGAAAGCAGAGCTTGATAGTAGATAATGGTGGAACAGAAGTTGCTCACCCGGCTTTACTTTCCCTGCCCTATGTTGCCTCTTTTGGAAGGCACTGCCCAAAGCTGTATACTGGTAATTATATCTTTTAAAAAAGAATATCTTCATAGGTTTTTCTGGGGGGTGTGGGGAGCAGTAGGGGTTGCCTTGTGTGTCTCTCATAAGCCCAGCCTCCTATATGCTATCTCCCTAACATAGAATACCTAAGCAGGACATTAATTTAGAAAACTTTCCTTGAAGTGACCTTAAAATTCTGCCTTTGCAAATCCTTTACATCCTATATATAAAATTTGTTCCTTGTTCTTGCAATTAGTGTAGCTTTGGAAGTGTAGGAATCAAGTTGCAGAAATCAAGAGATATCTTTTGTGTTGCTGTTCCTTAGTTATCTACATGTTGACACTTGAGGTGAAATTATAAAAATGCAGAAGAATTTTCTGAACATGCTTGAACAATTTCAAGAGAATTCTCCCTTTATCTGAAGGAAAATAGAAAAGTTTGGAATTTTAGCCTTTTGAGCTTAGCTGTTATTCTTTGCTTAATAGCAGAGTATATATCACAAATATCTATTTATTTGGTTATATATAGTTTTAGCTGGTAGTTGACATCAGTTTTTCTCTTTTGTCTGTGTAATTTTCCAGGGAAACTCAGTGGTCTCTGTCAGATGAACAAAATCTTTGTCCAAAATTGTGGTGATAGAAAACTCTCTGTAGGAGTTTATTCCAGTCACTGTCTGGACTAATAATTTTCTGTTTACTTCTTAATCTCTAATGCATATTTCCCTTAAGTCTTCCTCCAAGAGCTATAATAGAATTTTTCTGTTTTGTGAGTCTCCGAAAAATGAAATTCTGTGAATGAAGCCTTAATTTGACTCTTGATAAGTAATTTTTCTTTCCAATCATTTGTATTATAGAATACAAAAGAAAATTAGTATTTGTCTTGCTACATAGCTTTTAAAATACCACGTTTGCTTTCTCTTTTGAAAACACATCTTGAGTTTTAATTTTTTTGACAGCCTCCAGTGGATGGTCCATGATTAGAGCTCAAGACCGATAACATGAGGATGTAATTAATTAGTGGCTTAGGATATAATTATTTAGGTGTTGTTTATGGGCCATGATTAGAACTCAAGACCGATAACATGAGGATGTAATTAATTAGTGGCTTAGGATATAATTATTTAGGTGTTGTTTATGTCCCATGTGAAGGGGAAAAGAAATAAAAAGTATTGTTTATGAACCATATAAAAATCTTGTGGGTTTTTTCCCCCTAGAGAAAGCAAGAAATTAAACTGTTGTTTCAAATATTTTACTTTGTTCAATTTGGGATAATAGACACTTTGTAGTTCACATTATTTTACTGTAATATATATTTACTTGACTTATTTAGGATGTAGTAAGAGATTTTTAAAGGAGTTTCTCTTGGTGCCTGAGAAGAGAAATATTCATCCTTGTCCAGCTGTTCTGTCATTTATATCCAGTGACTTAACTTCCCAGCTTCAGTGTTCGGTTTTGACACTTAAAAATTAAATACACTGGATCTGATAAATGGCATTTTGATTATAGGTTAGAGATAAATTATCTTGAAGTTAAATTTAAACAGTTTCTTCGCAAGTTTTTGTCTTTGTTTACAGTCATTTAACATTTATTGTAAAGAAGAATGTTGGCTCCTTTGTGAGTGTACAAATGTTTTTTGCTTCACATTTTGCAAAAAAGTACAATGTAATTTTTGGCATTATTTTCACCATACTCCCTACTTGGTTTCTACTTTGAAGTAATAAAACCTCCTGATAAAATATGCTTTTTAAGAGATCTCTCTAAAAAAATATGCTTTGCTCTTTTCAGGGCAATCAGATAGAATATTGAACTGAAAGTTCTGTTGCTGTGGGAGAGGAGGAAAAAGGAGAAGCTACCTAGCACTGACTCTTCAACATAATTCTCTTGTTTATCTGACTCAGCTTTCCCTGGAACTTGAAATGTTGGCTGATTGAAAACTGGGTTGATTGTTGACCTAGGGAAATTTGAGTGTCAAATCAGGACCACCTTAATTGTAATTTTCTTCCCCTGACTTAAAGATAATCTGTTCAATTCCAGAAACTTGAAATATTTAGATATTAACAAGCTTCACCCACTTTTCAGGTCATTCCTTCCCTCCCCGCCATCTCTGTCCCTCTAAGAAATGCAACAAAACCTTATCTAGAGTAATCTTTCACTATTAGCCGCACTTTTTAGTACTAGCAAATTTGCTAAAAGGAGAAAATATAAGAGTTTTGATTTTTGTTAACTTCGCTACTACTTATATGTGACTGTACGTGAAATAGAGTTCTTTAGTAAATATTGAAAGTTGATAATAAACTAGATGTATCAATGGTGCTTAATGGTCTTGGCTGTCATTGCTTGTGTACTGTCCTTCCTACACATTAGGTTTTAGAGTAAACATGTTTAGAGTTAAGTTTTGGAGATTACTACAAGCGTAGGGATTTTCTTATTAGTTATCCAGCTGTAGATTTCTAGATTGCTGATTCTGTTTTCATTTTAAAGCAAAAGATGGTATAGTTATAAGGAAAATACAAAACCTTGCAGGACTCTTAGCTCCTTATCCTAATGCTGAAGTAGAGCCTTTTAATTCAAGTTTATAATTTCAGTTACTCAAATAAGATGATTATGCTTATGGTTCTTCCTTCCTCCTAGATTCGTCTTCTGGATGTCTAAGTGCCTCGACTTATCAGGGTGCCATAGATGTTTATGTCAGCCAACTGGGAAAAGTGGAATTGAAATCCCATAAAGGTTAGCCAAGTAGAATGTTTTATTTTGACATATGGTGTAAGGAAGGTTTTATGTAACGTTCAGGAAACAGATGGTCAAATTATCTTATCTACACTGACATAGAGATTTCAATAAAATTTTTCTCTGTTCGAACCCGATTTAAAGACTGGAATACTAGCCCTCTAGACCAGTGATCTTTGAAACTTTTGGAGCAGATGGCCATGAAGACTATCTTTCCTTTTGTAATACAAACAAAAATGTTGTAATTTATTGACTGTTATTGTGGAATTTTCTAGTGTTAGTGTTTGGGTTTTTTCAGTTTAGTTTTATGTCGGAAATAGAATATTCTTTGGAGGGAAAGTGCTCTCATACATTCTTTTGGAAGCTTTCCTGCTAACTTGTAAGAGGACCTTCTCAGGCCATTACTCTAGAGTAATACTTTTAAAAGTGTGATCTTGCAATAAAGGTATCACCAAAAGGTCCTCTAAAGTGATTATTGACTTGGTCTCTTGTAGTATCAGGCTTATGATGTGTCTCTTTCTGTAGTCTTATTTCTAATACAAATAGCTTATTCTAAGAGTCCAAGTCTTTCATTAATAATTATACACTTTTTAATCATCTGAAGGCTGAATATACAAGTCTTTGTGTGCGTGCATGCACATAGATGTACACGTGCATGCTGGCAAGTGACTTGGGTACTTGGAGTAGCTTGGCTATAGTGGCTTAAGTGACCTGGGTTCAGAAAGTTAAGAACCATAGCTCTGTATAAAAAATGTTTTAGAGAAAGTCTGGAAGCTCTTGCATATGGGCCAGAACAAGGCTATGTGTATAACAGGGAAAAAACCTCCACAGAGACCAGTTGTTCCTGCTGTTAGTAATTTCTTTGCCATGTTGGCAAAGTTTAAATACTTTAAACCTTAAAGTTTAAATTTTAAATACTTTAAAATTTAAAGTTTTAACACTTTTTAATAGCTTTTTGCCCAGTGAGGCTCTCTTGTCAATGTCAAAATAAAACTACAAACGCAGACGTCTGAAACTGAAGTTATTGCTGAGACACAGGTATTTTTTGATTTCTCAAGATCATATATTTTTTTCCTTTTAAATAGGATAATATTATGTTCTCACTAAATTTCTAAGAGCTTCAATAATACTATTCAGGGTATTTTGTAAATGTCAAAAAAAGGTCACATAACTGCTTTCTTGTATTATGAAGACCCAAGGAGAAAAAACATTACTACATTTAATGTAACTAGTAACAGAGTAAAAACAAAGTTTTGAATAGCAGCTCTTACATGAAAATTGTTTCCTGTTTTGTATGGATGGGCAAAAAAGTAAAACAAAAAGCATTGCTAATCTTCATCCACTTTAATTATTTTTAACTATTATTTGGATTGTTGTTCCAGTAACTTATTGAAATAGCATATGATGTTGCAAGACTTGATTGGGATTACAGTTTTGTGTTTTCTCCTATTGGGACCATGATACTGGCAGGAGCTTAAAGATAACTGGAAACAAAGATTTCTGTCTTAATTCAGGTCTCTAATTCTCACTACACTTGGGAACAGTAACTTTCTGGAGTGATGGAAAGTTATTCAGGATTCTACTGCTTAATAGTAAAGACATCTGGAATCCTTTCCAACTCTGCCACTGTCTTGCTGTAGGGTTTAAGAGCCAGCTACTTGAGTCTCTTAGGCTGTCCTTTCAGCTCCTATGGCCATTTTGCCAAGTGAAAAAGAATGTCACAATGCTTGTTTCCTCTCTTCCTATGAAACTTAACATAGTGACCTTATTCATTCATTCAGAAAGGCTGTGTTATGGCTTGAGAGTCAGAACTGCTTCTGAGTACTGACTTTTCCACTTAAAAATTGTCCTTGATAAAGCCACTAATCTTAATATATAGTATCCCTTCAATTAATGATGCTGTTGTTAGTATTAGTTCACTTTTTAATTTTTTAAAAATGGTATTGATGTCAATAACCGTGAAGCAGTTTTTGAAGTGAAAAGAGGTTGAAGACATACAGGAGCTCTCCTTTCTAAAGAAGATAGTCTTAGAGATGGGACATTTGGGAAAGCTTTCAAGTCATGAGAATTCTTCATTCATAAATAGGAATGGAGTTTTAATAGTGATAGTTTTTGCTTTTTAAGGATGTGGAGAGAGATGGGGATAGAACTATCTGCATTGCTTAACATTTTTAAAACTCTGACAGGGCTTCCCTGGTGGCGCAGTGGTTGAGAGTCCGCCTGCCGGTGCAGGGGACACGGGTTCGTGCCCCCGGTCCGGGAGGATCCCGCGTGCCGCGGAGCGGCTGGGCCCGTGGGCCATGGCCGCTGGGCCTGCATGTCCGGAGCCTGTGCTCCGCGGTGGGAGGGGCCACAGCAGTGAGGGGCCTGCGTACCGCAAAAAAAAAAAAAAAAAAAAAACTCTGACAGATTTAAGATCCCTTATTTAAGAACAGAAAAGAAAGATGTTCATAAAATTATTACATTTGATGTATGTAGAGGTAATGTCCTAGAAAAAGTTTTTAAAATCTGTTATTTTCTACTTTTTAAAGTATGTTTGGTAGAAAAAACATGTATCTTCTGTTCCTCCTGACATTTTCCAGGTTTGTTTCTGTTTTGTATTTTCCTAAAGCTCTCATATCTGTTTTTATGGGCAACTCCTGTTAGTAGTTTACATTTAAACCCTGAAAAGCAATTTATTTTTTAAATAAGATAAACCAATTGTATTTATGTGCTTTGTTCCCCCCTTTTTGAGTACTAAATATGAAACTTCATCATTCTTAACCCCAGATTTCCAGCTCCCATTAGAAAGGCTGAGAAGACGTGGAATTATTTACTGAAACTTAAGCTGATGTTAACCAAACTAGAAAGCACACAAAGACCCATAAATAAATGCCTTCTAAAAGGAATCTTTACAACATTCACAATGGATGTCATCCTGACCATCTTTGTCCACAGAGTTGGGGTTACTGTTTTATGGGAAAGGCCTCTCTTATTTATTTGATATATGAGAAATAGAGAAAGAAAAACTCTTGAAACAGGAGTGTACTGGTGAGTTTGCACTGCAAACCACATAATTGTTTTGAAAAATGATTCCTTCCTAACAGAGTACTTTTTCTTATTTCGTCCTTTAGAAGTTGAATTATTGTAAGATTGTAGATGAAATAAAGTTGAGTGTCTTGCTTCAGGTACCCAAAAAGTCTGTAATCCATTAAAAAGAAATGTTAGTCAGTTGAAATTTAAATATTTCCATTTTAAATTTTTGTTATCGCCCTCTCCACACCCCCAACCAAACAAGGTACCACTGAAAGCACAAGAGCTCAGTGTTCTGGTTGTATTATAATGATCAGTGAGGTTACAAGTCCTGTAATACAATGAGGTAGCAGTGTATGAAACACGACAATGGTTAAGAGCATAGGTTTGTTGTCATTGAAATGGATCTTGATTCCAGCAGTAGCTGTAGTGGAAACTTGAGCAAGTTCTTATCTGTAAAATCGGAATTATAATAATACCTCATAAAGTTGAGAGAGAAATTAAAAGATAATATAACGAAGGTGTTTGGCTCTTAGTAAATGCCCAATTAATGGTAAATTCTGTCTATAAGCTGCATGTGTATTAAACTCTTCACTTTTCTGGTATTGGATGAGCTGACAAGGGCTATTGGCAAAAAGAGAAATAGTAGTTCATGATGTCCTAATGACTCATATTCTTGATAGAAGATACTGTGAATGCCTTGGGAATACCTGGGAGTAAGGAAAAGGTACAGCTATTTAAATAAAATAAGCTGATGAGTAAAGACAGTGTATCAGGAGCAATGCTACCTGTTCAATCATTTTTTATAATAGGCTCTAGTACTTTTTATTTCTTTGCATTAATAAGCTCTCCTTTAAATTTGTCACAGGATCTGTTCTTGTCAAGGTTGCATCTTCTCTTCAAGCTTATTTACAGTTATCAGGGAAAGAGATTGATGTGAACTCAGAAGTCCATGTTGAAGAAATGGATGAAGCTCATAAAGATGACGGTATAATAATTACTGGTAAGGAGGCTGCATTTTGCTATGTAAGGTGAATAGTCATTGTCCATCTATGAGTAGAAATATGCTACATTTAACTGAAGTTTTAGTCTTTATTCCTTTCCATTGTCACATGTTGGCGTTTGACACTTTTTTCTTCCAACTGCTTATCAGTAACACAATTGCAGACATTTAGTTTGAAGCACTCACTATTCCTGGATAGTGAATAGTCATTGGATAAAATTTATTTGAAAAACTTCCCTATCAGAGAGAGATTTGCACACTCATATTCATAGCAGCATTATTCACAGTACCAAGAGGTAGAAGCACCCCAAATGTCTATTGATGGATGAAAGCAAAAATGAAATGTGATATATAAACATACAATGGAATACTGTTCAGCCTTAAAAAGGAAGGAAATCCTGTCACATGCTACAACATGGATGCACCTTGAGGACACTATGCTAAGTGAAATAAGCCAATCACAAAAAAGACAAATAATGTATGATTGCATTTATACAAGATATCTAAGGAAACAAAGTAGGGGGAGAGGAAAATGAGTTGTTCAGCAGGTATGAAGTTTCAGTTTTGCAAGATGAAAAAGTTCTGGAGATCTATTGCACAACAATATGAATATACTTAACACTACTAAACTGTAAACTTAAAAGTAGTTAAAATGGTAAATTTTATTTTATGTGTTTTTTACCATAATCAAAAATCTGAAAACCATTAAAAAATTTTTTTCTTTTTTGGCACAGCTGCTTTCTAATTCTTGAACTTGAAAATCAACTACAGTTGACCCTTGAACTACAGGGGGGTTAGGGACACTGGTCCCCTGCCCCAGGGCAGTCGAAAATCCACCTGTAACTTTGCAGTCAGCCCTCCATATTTGTGGTTCCACATCTGTAGATTCAACCAACTGCAGATCGTGTAGTACTATCGTATGTATTTATTGAAAAAATCTGTGTATAAGTGGATTTGCATAGGTCAAACCTGTGTTGTTCAAGGGACAACTGTAAATACATATATTACAGTGTAAGATATAAAGTTAATTTTGTATGATTATAATAAATAGGAGTTTGGTTTGGTATTATGCACATTGTAAACTTGATCTTTTAGTACAGCCTGACCTTTTAGTACAAATTCTCAATTCCAGAAATGTGAAGAGCTTTTCCACATTTTTTCTAATTACCTGTGGATATATTAATGGCTGATACTACTTAAAAAAATATTTATGGTATAGATAATATATTTATATAGTAAAAAAATTAATACTGGCAAACTTTTTAAAATCTTAACCAGAATGGCATTGAGAAGGACATTGAAATTACCATGAGGTTTTGATATAGCAATCTATGTATATATACAAGATTGTTTTAAGTTTCTGATCTCTTAGTTTCAAATGTATTTCCAGTATCCTGAATTTGTACTGTCCTCTTCTCACAATTGCTGGTTTTGATGTCATATTTGTGTGTGGATGATTTCCTACCTTTATTCTATGTTTGCCTTTCCCATTTGTTAGTTTTCTTGTTTCTAGTTGTGGCCTTTTCTTTTCTGTATACAGAAGTTCCTTTAGCATTCGTTGCAAAGCTGATCTAGTGGCGCTGAATTCCCTTAACTTTTGCTTGTCTGTAAAGCTTTTGATTTCTCTGTCAAATCTGAACATATGTATCTTAAGTATATCATGCCACTCCCCTTCTGGCCTGAAGAATTTCTGCTGAAAAATCAGCTGATAACCGCATGGGGATTCCCTTGTATGTTATTTGTTGCTTTTTCCCTTATCTTTTAGTATTTTAAAAGATTTAAAAATTTTTCTCTTTGTCTTTAATTATTGTCAATTTGCTTAATAGGTGTCTCAGTGTGTTCTTCCTTGAGTTAATCCTGTATGGGACTCTGTGATTCCTGGACTTGAGTGAGTGTTTCCTTTCCCATGTTAGAGAAGTTCTCAGCTATTATCTCTTCAGATATTTTCTCAGTCCCTTTCTCTCTCTCTTCTCCTTTTGGGACCCCTATGATGCAAATGTTGATGCATTTAATGTTGTCCCAGAGGTGTCTGAGATTGTCTTTATTTCTTTTCATTCTTTTTCTTTTGTTCCGTTTGGCAGCAGTGATTTCTACCAGTCTGTCTTCCAGCTTACTTATTCGGTCTTCTGCCTCATTTATTCTGCTATTGATTCCTTCTAGCGTATTTTTCACTTCAGTTATTGTATTGTTCATTTCTGTTTGCTCTTTAAAGCTTTTAGCTCTTTATTAAACATTTCTTGTATCCTCAGTCTGTGCACCATTCATTTCCTGAGATCTTGGATCATGTTTACTATCATTACTTCTGAATTCTTTTTCAGGTAGATTGCCTATCTCTGCTTCACTTAGTTTTTCTTCCGTGGTTTTATCTTCTTCCTTCATCTGTGACCTATTTCTCTGCCATCTCATTTTGTTTAACTTCCTCTGTTTGTGGTCTCCATCCCTCAGGCTTTAGGATTGTAGTTCTTCTTGGTTCTAGTGTCTGCCCCCTGGTGGGTGAAGTTGGTCCAGGGGTTTGTGCAGGCTTCCTGGTGGGAGGGGCTGGTGCCTGCCCACTGGTGGGTGGAGCTGCATCTTGTCCCTCTGGTGTGCAGAGTCGTGTCAAGGGGTGTGTTTCTAGGTGGCTGTTTGCTCAGGACAACTTTAAGCAGCCTGTCTGCTGATGGGTGGAGCTGTTCCCACCCTGTTGGTTGTTTGGACTGAGGCGTCCCAGCACTGGAGCCTGCAGACTGTTGGTGGGGCTGGGTCTCGGTGCCAAAATGGCGACCTCCAGGAGAGCTCACGCTGATGAGTGTTCCCTGGAGCGTCCACCACCAGTGTCCTTGACTCCACAGTGAGCCGCAGCTGACCCCTGCCTCCACAGGAGACCCTCCATAACACGCAGGTAGGTCTGGCCCAGGTTTCTATGTGGTCACTGTTTTGCCCTGGGTCCCAGTGCATGTGAAAACTTGTGTACATCCTCCAAGAGTGGAGTCTCTGTTTCCTCAGACCTGTGGAGCTCCTGCACTCAAGCCCCACTGGCCTTCAAAGCCAAATGCTCTGGGGGCTCCTCCTTGCGATATCAGACTCCCAGGCTGGGGAGCCTGACATGGGACTTGGAACTCTCACTCTGTGGGAGGACCTCTGCAATATAATTATTTTCCAGTTTGTGGGTCGCCCACCCAGTGGGTATGGACTTTGATCATATTGTGAAAGTGCCCCTCCTACTATCTCGTTGTGGCTTCTTCTTTGTTTTGGGGTGTAGAATATCACTTTTGGTAGGTCTGAGTCCTTTTTGTTGATGATCATTCAGCAGTTAGTTGTGATTTTGGTGTTTTCGTGAGAGGAGGTGAGCTTAAATCCTTCTACTGCGCCATCTTGTCTCCAGCCCAGAGGACATTGAAATTAAAGTGTGTACGTGCACGTATGCCACAGGCTTACCCATGAGATAGTCTCAAGAAAAAGAAAGTGTGGTGGTGGTGTGTGCTTATGGTGGCATTGGGGTATCTTCATAAGACCAAGTTTCACAATTATTAACAGCCACTATATTAAATCTTGGCAGAGAGTAAAGATTATTTGGGGGAGGCAGTATTTTTTTGGTCAAAAATAAAGTAATTTATTTAATGACCAAGAAAAAAGATCAAGTTTCAGTTTTAAATATTCATTTTATATATTGTAAAGGTTAAGAAGTCAGTCTTAAAAATCATAGAATATTAACAAAAAGCACAGCAGTAATAAAAATAACACCTGTACACTTTCAGATTAACTCAGTGCCTAATGGGCAGACTCTTAGTTACGCAGAGAAAATTTGATGAAAATTTAAGTGTATTAAATGTGGTAAGAATCAGTTTCTTGCGATCTGATATCTTGAATTTGATAGAGAGCCAATAGAGTTACCTTTTTTGGCCCTGGTAATGTAAAGTAATAATACAAATTTGTTTAATAATGCTCTGAATATTAGCATAATCAAATTATTTTACATAAGTTAAGAATGTTTGAATTATAAATTATTTTTTCATTTTTCATTCTGTAACTCGTAGAATCATATGCCTTTTTAAAATTTAGATTTAGTTTAAGTTGCATTTCAAAACCCTGTTCTCATCATTCCAACCATTAAAAAAAAAAAGACCTTATTAAATCCTCTAAGAACAGTTACTAGTCCTGTCATTGGATAAAATAATTATCTGCAGACCCAATCTCTTTATTTAGTCTTGCCCATTTCCATTCCACTAAACAGGTACCACCTCAAACTTAATATATTTGAAAACAAATATTATCTTTTCTTAGCCTAGTTCCTCTTCCACCTGTCATCTCTGTTTTCCTTTATTTGTTCAGTCAGTCCCTCAGCAAACATTTATTGAGTCGGGTACTGCTAGAAACTAGGAGTGCAAAGATAAGATAATAAAGTTTGGTCTCTCTGCCATCTGAGGAGGTTACATTCTAGTGAAGCAAGACAGACAAACCAGTGAATACAATACAATAAATGTTATAATAAAGGTATGTACATGGTACTGTGACAGCATGGAGGTGGCGCATCTAAATTACACTAGCATTGTGAGTTTGAGGAAGTGAGACAAGTCCAATATAGCTAGAGTGTAGCGAGTAAGGGGCACAGTGGTATAAAAGGAGGCTGGAGAGTTCGATAGGGATCAGATCATATAGGGCAGATTTGGCTTTTATACTCAGTGCTTTGCAAAGGCACTGAAGGGTTTTAATCTGGGGTTCATATAATCAGATCTGTATATTAGAAAGATCACTAAATGTTGAGTGGGGAAAAATTGGAAAGGACAATGGTGGATGAAGGAAAAGTTAATTTTAATTAGCAGGTTACTGTAGTAATTCAGGAGAAAGAGTTCAGTGCCCTCGACTCCACAGTGATCTATTTTAAACTAAACAAATAAATAAATAAGCCTTGGATAAATTTCGGTGGAAAAAAATTGATATAGGTGTACCTCATTTTATTGTACTTTGCTTTATTGCAGTTCACAGATACAATTTGTGTTTTTTTGTGACAACTGTGCATGGAGCTTGTTTGTTGGCGCCATTTTTCCAAGAGCATTTGCTCACTTTGCATCTCTGTATTTCATTTTGGTAATTCTCACAGTATTTCAAACTTTTAAAATTATTATTTGTTTTGTTGACATGTGGTCAGTGGTCTTTGATGTTACTGTTGCAGTTGTTTTGGGGCATCATGAACGACGTTGCCCATATAAGACATCAAACTTAATTGATAAATGTTCTGTGTCTTCTGACTGCTCTACTGATTGGCTGGTCCCCTGGTTCTCTCCCTCTCCTCAGACCTCCCTATTCCCTGAGACACAACAATATTGAAATAGGCCAGTGAATAACCGTACCATGGCCTCTAAGTCATCAAGTGAAGGGAAGAGTTGCACATCTCACTTTAAATCAAAAGCTAGAAATGATTAAGCTTAATGAGGAAGGCATATTGAAGCCAAGATAGGATGAGAGTTAGGCCTCATCCAGGTAGCCAAGTTGTGAATGCAAAGGAAAAGTTCTTAAAGGAAATTAAAAGTGCTACTCCAGTGAACACGTGAATGATAAGAAAGTGAAACAGCCTTATTGCTGATATGGAGAAAATTTTAGTGGTTTGGATAGAAGATCAAGCCAGCCACAACTTTCCTTTAAGCCAAAACCTAATCCAGAGCAAGGTCCTAACTCTTTCCAACTCAGTAAAGGGGGAGAGGGATGAGGAAGCTGCAGAAGAAAACTTTGAAGCTAGCAGAGTTTGGTTTAAGGAGGTTTAAGGAAATAAGCCATCTCCATATCATAAAACTGCAAAGTAAAAGCAGCAAGTGCTGATGTATAAGCTGCAGCAGGTTATCCAGAAGATCTAGCTAAGGTAATTAATGAATGTGACTTCACTAAACAACAGATTTTCAATGTAGAAGAAACAGCCTTATATTGGAAGAAAATTCCACCTAGGCCTTTCATAGTGAGAGAAGAGAAGTCAGTGCCTGGCTTCACAGCTTCAAAGGACTGAATGACTCTGCTTAAGGGCTAATGCAGCTGGTGACTTAAAGTTGAAGCCAGTGTTCATTTACCATACTGAAAATCCTACACACCTTCAGAATTACGCTCAATCTACTCTGCCTGTGCTCTATAAATGGAACAACAAAGCCTGGGTGACAGCACATCCGTTTACAATGTGGTTTAGTGAATATTTTAAGCCCACTGTTGCTACCTACTGCTCAGGAAAAAAAAAAAAAACGAAAAAAAAGATTCCTTTCAAAATATTACTGTGCACTGACAATGCAGCTAGCCACCCAAGAGCTCTGATAGAGATGTACAATGATATTAATGTTTTCATGCCTGCTAACACAACATCCGTCCTGCAGCCCACAGATCTGGAGTAAATTTGACTTTCAAGTCTTATTATTTAAGAAACACATTTTGTAAGGCTCTAGCTGCCATAGATAGTGATTCCTCTGATGTCTGAGCAAAGTGAGCTGAAAACCTTCTGGAAAGGATTCACCATTCTAGATGCCACTAGAACATTTGTGATTTATGGGAAGAGGTCAAAATAGCAACATTAACAGGAATTTAGAAGAAGTTGAGTCCAACCCTCATGGATGACTTTGAAGGAAGTCATGACTTTGGAGGAAGTAACTGCAGATGTGGTGGAAATAGCAAGAGAACTAGAATTATAAGTGGAGCTGGAAGATGTGACTGAATTGCTGCAATTTCATGATGAAACTTTAATGGATAAAGAATTGCTTCTTATGGATGAGCAAAGAAAGTGGTTTCTTGAGATGGAATCTAGTCCCGGTGAAGATGCTAGCAGATTGTTGAAATTATAACAAAGGATTTAGCATATTATACAAATTTAGTTGATAAAGCAGCAGCAAAATTTGAGAGGATTGGCTCCAATTTTGAAAGAAGTTCTACTGTGGGTAAAATGCTATCAAACAGTATTGCATGCTACAGAGAAACAGTGAAAGGAAGAGTCAGTCAATACACCAAACTTCGTTGTTGTCTTATTTTAGGAAATGGCCGTATCCACTCCAGCCTCCAGCAGCCACCAGCCTAATCAGTCAGCAGCCATCAACACTGAAGCAAGAGCCTCCACCAGCAAAAAGATTATTAATTGCTAGTCAGATAATGGTTAGCATTTTTTGTTTTACTCTTTATAAATTTTTATTATATAAAAAATTTATAAAATTTTAAATTATGCTTGTAAATGGATGCTATGAGGAAGATGCATGCTTACCTCATTGGTTATTATGAAGCTTCTTAGGCCATTTAATTATTTTTCTGTTATTTGTTACCATATCTTATACTCTAGCCCCTATTTCCTAAACCAGGAAGGACCAAATTTTAGAGCAAAGTTTATTTCCTGCCCACAGTCCAAGAATCTGGGTACTGATCAGCAGATTTCTTTTGGAGAGTAGCACATGATATACGATGAGGTTGGGCCCCAGGTTGTCTCTGATAGTAGATTAAATCCGTTAAAGTAATCGTACAGAGAGACTTCAGATAAACACAACAGTCTCCTGTGGAGAGAGCTGTATGAACAAGTTATTGAGTTTAGAGAAACTTTTGTTTAATTTTGATTCCAAAACTGGTGCCCAAAAGGCCACAGACCTTATTTATCAAGTGGATATCAAGTGGAATAATTTGAGGCCTAGAAAGTTAAAGCAGTTTGCTTTTTCTATGGAGATTTCCAATCTGAAACCCAAGTTTGGAAGTAATGAGCAACTTTATGTGTCAGTTGTTATTATAGGCAGCTGAGCTCAGCTCTTTTGGGCCACCATACAGAGCCTATGAGGCATAGAAACAGAAATACTCTCACTGGTAAGAGGTCTGGATTGTATCTGTAGCATGATTTCTGCAAGAAACCATGCCAATAAACTTTAGTTCTTGGGGCTCAGGCTTCCCACAGGATTTGATGTGTCAGCCCTGTAATTTTATTTAAATTCCTGCTCCATGGTTTCCCTTGTTGTTGCCGTCACTGGTAAATAACTGTGTGTTGTATAATTCTTTTTTTTTTTTTTTGAATTTTATTTTATTTTTTTATACAGCAGATTCTCCAATTTTATACACATCAGTATACATATGTCAATCCCAATTGCCCAATTCATCACACTACCACCCCAACCCCTGCACCGCTTTCCCCCCTTGGTGTCCATACGTTTGTTCTCTACATCTGTGTCTCAGTTTCTGCCATGCACACCGGTTCATCTGTACCATTTTTCTAGGTTCCACATATATGCGTTAATATACGATATTTGTTTTTCTCTTTCTGACTTACTTCACTCTGTGTGACAGTCTCTAGGTTCATCCAGGTCCCTACAAATGACCCAATTTCGTTCCTTTTTATGGCTGAGTAATATTCCACTGTATATATGTACCACATCTTCTTTATCCATTTGTCTGTCGATGGGCATTAGGTTACTTCCATGACCTGGCTATTGTAAATAGTGCTGCAATGAACATTGGGGTGCATGTGTCTTTTTGAATTGCGGTTTTCTCTGGATATATGCCCAGTAGTGGGATTGCTGGGTCATATGGTAGTTCTATTTGTAGTTTTTTAAGGAACCTCCATACTGTTCTCCATAGTGGCTGTATCAATTTACATTCCCACCAACAGTGCAAGAGGGTTCCCATTTCTCCACACCCTCTCCAGCATTTGTTGTTTATAGATTTTCTGATGATGCCCATTCTAACTGGTGTGAGGTGATACCTCATTGTAGTTTAGATTTGCGTTTCTCTAATAATTAGTGATGTTGAGCATCTTTTCATGTGCTTCTTGGCCATCTGTATGTCTTCTTTGGAGAAATGTCTACTTAGGTCTTCTGCCCATTTTTCGACTGGGTTGTTTGTTATTTTAATATTGAGCTGCATGAGCTGTTTATATATTTTGGAGATTAATCCTTTCTCCATTGATTCATTGGCAAATATTTTCTCCCATTCAGAGGGTTGTCATTTCGTCTTGTTTGTAGTTTCCTTTGCTTTGCAAAAGCTTTGAAGTTTCATTAGGTCCCATTTGTTCATTTTTGTTTTTATTTCCATTACTCTAGGAGGTGGATCAAAAAAGATCTTGCTCTGATTTATGTCAGAGAGTGTTCTTCCTGTGTTTTCCTCTAAGAGTATTTATAGTGTCTGGTCTTACATTTAGGTCTCTAATCCATTTTGAGTTTATTTTTGTGTATGGTGTTAGGGAGTGTTCTAATTTCATTTTTTCACATGTAGCTGTCCAGTTTTCCCAGCACCACTTATTGAAGAGACTGTCTTTTCTCCATTGTGTATCCTTGCCTCCTTTGTCATAGATTAGTTGACCATAGGTGCGTGGGTTTATCTCTGGGCTTTCTATCTTGTTCCATAGATCTATGTTTCTGTTTTTGTGCCAGTCTTAATTACTGTAGCTTTGTAGTAGAGTCTGAAGTCAGGGAGCCTGATTCCTCCAGCTCCGTTTTTTTCCCTCAAGAATGCTTTGGCTATTCGGGGTCTTTTGTGTCTCCGTACAAATTTTAAGATTTTTTGTTTTAGTTCCATAAAAAATGCCATTGGTAATTTGATAGGGATTGCATTGAATCTGTAGATTGCTTTGGGTAGGATAGTCATTTTCACAATGTTGATTCTTCCAATCCAAGAACATGGTATATCTCTCCATCTGTTAGTATCATCTTTAATTTCTTTCATCAGTGTCTTATAGTTTTCTGCATACAGGTTTTTTGTCTCCCTAGGTAGGTTTATTCCTAGGTATTTTATTCGTTTTGTTGCAATAGTAAATGGGAGTGTTTCCTTAATTTCTCTTTCATATTTTTCATCATTAGTGTATAGGAATGGAAGAGATTTCTGTGCATTAATTTTGTATCCTGCAACTTTACCAAATTCATTGATTAGCTCTAGTAATTTTCTGGTGGCATCTTTAGGATTCTCTATGTATAGTATCATGTCATCTGCAAACAGTGACAGTTTTACTCTTCTTTTCCAATTTGTATTCCTTTTATTTCTTTTTTTTCTCTGATTGCCATGGCTAGGACTTCCAAAACTATGTTGAATAATAGTGGTGAGAGTGGATGTCCTTGTCTTGTTCCTGATCTTAGAGTAAAGACTTTCAGTTTCTCACCATTGAGAATGATGTTTCCTATGGGTTTGTCATATATGGCCTTTATTATGTTGAGGTAAGTTCCCTCTATGCCCACTTTCTGGAGAGTTTTTATCATAAATGGGTGTTGAATTTTGTCAAAAACTTTTTCTGCATCTATTGAGATGATCATATGGTTTTTATTCTTCACTTTGTTATTATGGTATATCACATTGATTAATTTGCATATATTGAAGAATTCTTGCATCCCTGGGATAAATCCCACGTGATCATGGTGTACGATCCTTTTAATGTGCTGTTGGATTCTGTTTACTAGTATTTTGTTGAGGATTTTTGCATCTATACTCATGAGTGATATTGGCCTGTAATTTTCTTTTTTTGTAATATCTTTGTCTGGTTTTGGTGTCAGGGTAATGGTAGCCTCATAGAATGAGTTTGGGAGTGTTCCTTCTTCTGTAACTTATTGGAAGAGTTTGAGAAGGACAGGTCTTAGCTCTTCTTAAATGTTTGATAGAATTCACCTGTGAAGCCATCTGGTCCTGGACTTTTGTTTGTTGGAAGATTATTAATAAGCGTTTCAATTTCATTACTTCTGATTGGTCTGTTCATATTTTCTATTCTTCCTGGTTCAGTCTTGGAAGGTTATACCTTTCTAAGAATTTGTCTGTTTCTTCCAGGTTGTCCATTTTATTGGCATAGAGTTGCTTGTAGTAATCTCTTAGGATGCTTTGCATTTCTGTGGTGCCTCTTGTAACTTCTCCTTTTTCATTTCTAATTTTATTGATTTGAGTCCTATCTCTCGTGTTCTTGATGAGTATGGCTAATGGTTTTTCAATTTTGTTTATCTTCTCAAAGAACCAGCTTTTATTAGTTATATTGATGTTTGCTATTGTTTTCTCTGTTTCTATTTCATTTATTTCTGCTCTGATCTTTATGATTTCTTTCCTTCTGCTAACTTTGGGTTTTGTTTGTTCTTCTTTCTCTAATTCCCTTAGGTGTAAGGTTAAATTGTTTATTTGAGATATTTGTTGTTTCTTGAGGTAGGCTTGTATTGCTATAAACTTCCCTCTTAGAACTGCTTTTGCTGCATCCCATAGGTTTTGGATTGTCATGTTTTCACTGTCATTTGTCTCTAGGTATTTTTTGATTTCCTCTTTGATTTCTTCTGTTATCTCTTGGTTATTTAGTAATGTATTGTTTAGCCTTCATGTGTTTGTGTTTTTTACATTTTTTTCCCTGTAATTGATCTCTAATCTCATAGCATTGTTGTCAGAAAAGATGCTTGATAGGATTTCAATTCTGTTAAATTTACTGAGGCTTGATTTGTGACCCAAGATGTGATCTATCCTGGAGAATGTTCCATGTGCACTTGAGAAGAAAGTGTAATCTGCTGGTTTTGGATGGAATGTCCTATAAACATCAGTTAAATCTATCTGGTCTTATTGTGTCATTTAAAGCTTGTGTTTCCTTGTTAATTTTCTGTTTGGATGATCTGTCCATTGGTGTAAGTGAGGTGTTAAAGTCCCCCACCATTATTGTGTTACTGTCGATTTCCTCTTTTATAGCTGTTAGCAGTTGCCTTATGTATTGAGGTGCTCCTATGTTGGGTGCATATATATTTATAATTGTTATATCTTCTTTTTGGATTGATCTCTCGATCATTATGTAGTGTCCTTCCTTGTCTCGTGACATTCTTTATTTTAAAGTCTATTTTATCTGCTATGAGAATTTCTACTCCAGCTTTCTTTTGATTTCCATTTGCATGAAATATCTTTTTCCATCCCCTCGTTTTCAGTCTGTATATGTCCCTAGGTCTGAAGTGGGTCTCTTGTAGGCAGCATATATATGGGTCTTGTTTTTGTATCCATTCAGCAAGCCTGTGTCTTTTGGTTGGAGCATTTAATCCATTCACATTTAAGGTACTTATCGATATGTATGTTCCTATTACCATTTTCTTAATTGTTTGGGGTTAGTTTTTGTAGATCCTTTTCGTCTCTTGTGTTTCCCACTTAGAGAAGTTCCTTTAGCATTTGTTGTGGAGCTGGTTTGGTGGTGCTGAATTCTCTTAGCTTTTGCTTGCCTGTAAAGCTTTGATTTCTCCATCGAATCTGAATGAGATCCTTGCCTGGTAGAGCAATCTCGGTTGTAGGTTCTTCCCTTTCATCACTTTAAGTATATCATGCCACTCCCTTCTGACTTGTAGAGTTTCTGCTGAGAAATCAGCTGTTAACGTTATGGGAGTTCCCTTCTATGTTATTTGTCGTTTTTCCCTTGCTGCTTTCAGTAATTTTTCTTTGTCTTTAATTTTTGCCAATTTGATTACTATGTGTCTCGGAGTGTTTCTCCTTGCATTTTCCTGTATGGGACTCTCTGTGTTTCCTGGACTGGGTGGCTATTTCCTTTTCCATGTCAGGCAAGTTTTTGACTATAATCTCTTCAAATATTTCTCGGGTCCTTTCTCTCTCTCATCTTCTGGGACCCCTAAAATGCGAATGTTGTTGTGTTTAAGAGGTCTCTTAGGCTGTCTTCATTTCTTTGCATTCTTTTTCTTTATTCTGTTCTGCAGCAGTGAATTCCACAATTCTGTCTTGCAGGTCAGTTATCCATTCTTCTACCTCAGTTATTCTGCTATTGATTCCTTCTAGTGTAGTTTTCATTTCAGTTATTGTATTGTTCATCTCTATTTGTTTGTTCTTTAATGCGTCTAGGTCTTTGTTAAACATTTCTTGCATCTTCTCAATCTTTGCCTCCATTCTTTTTCTGAGGTCCTGGATCATCTTCACTGTCATTATTCTGAATTCTTTTTCTGGAAGGTTGCCTGTCTCCACTTCATTTAGTTGTTTTTCTGGGGTTTTATCTTGTTCCTTCATCTGGTACATAGCCCTCTGCCTTTTCATCTTGTCTATCTTTCTGTGAATGTGGTTTCTGTTCCACAGGCTGCAGGATTGTAAGGCTTCTTGCTTCTGCTGTCTGCCCTCTGGTGGATGAGGCTATCTAAGAGGCTTGTGCAAGTTTTTTGATGGGAGGGACCGGTGGTGGGTAGAGCTGTGTGTTGCTCTGGTGGGCAGAGCTCAGTAAAATTTTAGTCCACTTGTCTGCTGATGGGTGGGGCTGGGTTCCCTCCCTGTTGGTTGTTTGGCCTGAGGCCACCCAACACTGGAGCCTACCCGGGCTCTTTGATGGGGCTAATGGCAAACTCTGGGAGGGCTCATGCCAAGGAGTACTTCCCAGAACTTCTGCCGCCAGTGTCCTTGTCTTCACGGTGAGACACAGCCACCCCCGCCTCTGCAGGAGACCTCCAACACTAACAGGTAGGTCTGGTTCAGTCTCCCCTGGGGTCACTGCTCCTTCCCCTGGGTCCCGATGCGCACACTACTTTGTGTGTGCCCTCCAAGAGTGGAGTCTCTGTTTACCCCAGTCCTGTCGAACTCCTGCAGTCAAATCCCGGTAGCCTTCAAAGTCTGATTCTCTAGGAATTCCTCCTCCTGTTGCCAGACCCCCAGGTTGGGAAGCCTGACGTGGAGCTCAGAACCTTCACTCCAGTGGGTGGACTTATGTGGTATAAGTGTTCTCCAGTTTCTGAGTCACCCACCCAGAAGTTATGGGATTTGATTTTATTGTGATTGCACCCCTCCTACTGTCTCATTTTGGCTTCTCCTTTGTCTTTGGATGTGGGGTATCTTTTTTGATGAGTTCCAGTGCCTTCCTGTCAATGATTGTTCATCAGGTAGTTGTCAGTGTGTGTTGTATAATTCTTAAAGTGATTTACAAATATGTGCTATTCTGAGGTCAAAAGAAAGCCTGGAACTCTCTTAAGGTAAAACATTTACCTACTAAAGAGTTGTGCACAGTGTGTATTCTTTGGGATGCATTCTCTAATCCTTATGAGATCCTTGATTCTGAGTTTTGTGCTCTACCCATATATGGCAAATTGGATAGGTGGTGAATACCTTAGATAAGATATTTCTGGGAATAAGTTGACTTCTCTGTTAAGTTTTAGACTGGGTTCATCAACTTAGATATGAAACCTCACCATTGTATATCAAGCCATTTTTAAGACCAAAAATGCAATTTAGATGATTAGAGATAAAGTATGTTGTCAGCCAAATGATTGTTGTTTGTCATTGTCTGCATGGTAGGGAAGGTGGTATTACTGGGTTCACTTTATTTTAGTCAAACTGGAAATGTAAAGCATAATAAAAATAAGTTCATTTGGTATCAAAATAAACTACCAAGTCAGAAGAGAGTTCTCAGCTTGTTTGTAGGCTGGAGACATACATTTAATGGTATTGTGATTTATAATGGAAAACAGGTTCATTTGTTGGAAAAGATGTTGAAATGGGACCAAGCCCACAGGATGCCATTTTAAGAGCTAGAGACAGTATTTTCTCTCCAAATGGGTGAAAAAAATCTAGTCTTTTGATATGACTCATAGAAATAACTTATTTTTAGAACACATTTAAGTTTTGGTTTTCTCCAAGTTTACAGCATATGGATTTGTCAGTCATGTAGATGTGCTTCCGGATGACATGGAAGAAATTTGGTAGCAGAATGAAGAATGCTGTAGGTTTCTGGCTGTCTACTTAAAAATACTTTGACAGGTAGTTAATGTAGGAACTGCCTTCAGATCATTTGTGCTTTTATGGTGTTTTTGTTTCTCCATTTTGTTAAAGTGTAAGATCCTGGGAGAGTGTAATAAGTAGACATCAGCTTTGTTTGTTAACGTTTCCCAAAAAAAAGGAAGATCAGGTTTTGTTTCCATTCACCTGAAAACTTTATCTGTTAAGGACAGATTGTAAATGTTAGACTTTGCAGGCTACATACGGTTTCTGTTGTTTACTCTCTTTTTTTTTTTTTTTATAACCCTTTAAAAGTGTAGAAGTCGGGCTTCCCTGGTGGCGCAGTGGTTGAGGGTCCGCCTGCCAATGCAGGGGACACGGGTTCGTGCCCCAGTCCGGGAAGATCCCACATGCCGCGGAGCGGCTAGGTCCGTGAGCCATAGCCGCTGAGCCTGCACGTCCGGAGCCTGTGCTCCGCAATGGGAGAGGCCACAACAGTGAGAGGCCTGCATACTGCAAAAAAAAAAAAAGCGTAGAAGCCATTCTTAGCTCTTAGGCCATAAAAACAGGCATCAGGCCAGATTTGGCCTGTGGGCCGTAGTTTGCTGATTCCTAGACTAGAGATCAAAGTACAGACCCCAGTCTTGAGCATGTGAATTCTGTTTATAATGCCTGGGTTTTTTATTTTATTTTTAGTTTTTGTTTTCATGTTTATTTTGGTCATATACGAAACACTGAACCACAGCCAAATCTTACCCTGAGGAAAGTCTTCCCAGTAATGAAGAAAAAAGATTTGTGCACCTAAAAGTGTAATCATGTAAAATTTAAGAAACAGTACAGCCGTAGAAGGTATAAGATGCCAAGTAAAAACACAAAAACCTGTTCAACATCACTAGCCATTGGTATGGTACAAATTAGAACCAGAATGAGATGCTACT
The DNA here is from genome assembly GCF_003676395.1 of Aethalodelphis obliquidens. NCBI lineage: Eukaryota > Metazoa > Chordata > Mammalia > Artiodactyla > Delphinidae > Aethalodelphis > Aethalodelphis obliquidens. The sequence continues at coordinate 5,377,898 of NW_020837971.1, forward strand.
ACATACCTATTAGAATGGCTAAAATAAGAAATACTGATAATATCAAATGCTGGCAAGGATGTGGAGAGATTGGATCTCTTCTGCATTGGTATTGGGCATGGAAAATAATATAGCCACTCCTGAATTCAGCCTGGCATTTTGTTAAAAAGAAAGTACCATATGACCCAACAATTACATTCCTGGGCATTTATCTTGGAGAAATGAAACTTAGTGTTCACATAAAAACCTGTACATAAGTATTCATAGCTTTATTTATAATAGCCAAAAAATGGAAATGACTAAAATATACTTCTACCAGTAAATGGTTACACAAACTGTGGTATGTCCATACGGTGGAGTAGTATTCAGCAGTGAAAACGAACAGTCTATTAATACACACAACTTGGATAGAAGTTAGGGGCATTATGCTGAGTGAAAATAGCCAGTCTCAAAATATTGCATACTGTATGATTACATTTATCTAATGTTCTTGAAGTGACATTATTACAGATATGGAGAACAGACAAGTTGTTGCAAAAAGTTAAGAAAGGAGAGGGAAGATAAAACTATAAAGAGATATCACATAGAACTTTCTTTGTGATGATAAAACAATTCTGTATCTTGATTATAATGATGGTTATGTGAATCTATACATGTCATAAAATCTCATAAAAGTATACACAAAAACGTGTAAAAGAGTGAGTGCATGTAAAAAATGGTGAAGCCTGAGTAAGCTCTGTAGTCTAATTAATTGTATGCCAAACAATTACCTATTTTTGATAATGCATGATGGTTATTATAAGATGTCAACATTGGAGAAACTGGGTAATGGGTGCACAGGACCTCTTTGTACTATTTTTACAACTTCTTTTGAGTCTTTAATTATTTCCCAACAAGAAATTACAGAGAGCATGATGTAGGGAGGGGAAAAAAGATGGGGAGAGGGAGAAAGAGAGAAAGATAGAAACAGTGAGGGCTTCTAGGCTAGAAGTAGAATAAAAAGGACTGAATTACCCTTCTACTTAAACCAACAACAACAAAAATTTTTAAATAGACAAAATACATGAAAAAACAGTTTCCAAGATACTGTACATCAGGCAATGAAAGAAAGTGATCACTAAGAGCTGGGAAGCAAGCAAAATGAGTCCCTGCTTACTCCCTCGAGAGAGTCTTCAGGCTGTAGTACATGGAGAAGGGACTAATGTAGAGCCCAGCAGACTCCTTGAATTGAGGAAACCATAAGGAGAGTCCACAGAGATTGATAGCTAGAGTTTATAAAGTACCAGAAGGAACAGAACCTAATGCTCACACAAGTCCAGGAAAAACGCCTATCCCACCTGCCAGACTGGAAAATACCATAACTCATGGAGCACTGGGTAGAGCACTTAGTAGTTGGAAAGAGCCCTAGACTGCACATTCCTCCAGAGCTGCCTAACAAATCATAAAACAAGAGATGAAAAGTTGAAATTGTTTCCAAGTACTTTAACTGCACAAAGCTTGAGATTTATAGAAATACAAAAATGCCTGGAACCCAACAAAATAAAATTCACCATGTCTGGCATCCAATCAAAGATTATCAGACATGCAAATAGGCAAGAAATCATGACCCAAGATGAAGTGAATATCAATCGAAACCTATACAGAAAAGACACAGACGTTAGAATTAGCAGAGAAGAAAAATAAAATAGTTATTATAACTGAATTCCACATGTTGGGATAAAGTTAAGTAAGACATGGAAGATATAAAAAAGACCAAAATTGAATTTCTAGAAATGAAAACTACAATATCTGAGACGAAAAATACAGAGGATGTGATTAGACATAAAAGGATATTTCTTGGGCAAAACTGATTAATTGCATACTTGCTCAAAACCTAGTGTACTGTTGACTTTTTCATTATTCCAAATAATTGAGAGAAAATATAATGATGGGCAGCATTATAACTAGCTCAAAAATATTTGCTTGTAAAAATTTGTTGCTAAGATGTCCTGGGTTGCACTTTTGTCAAGGGAAGAACAGATAAAAAATGTTGACATTAAAATATTTGGTTTTACGGGATTGTGTGTGGTGTTAGAGCTTTTGTTTGTGAAAAACGTGCATTAAAACTAAGACTTCAGGGGCTTCCCTGGTGGCGCAGTGGTTGGGAGTCTGCCTGCCGATGCAGGAGACACAGGTTTGTGTCCCAGTCCGGGAGGATCCCATGTGCCGCGGAGCGGCTGTGCCCGTGAGCCATGGCCACTGGACCTGCACATCCAGAGCCTGTGCTCCGCAACGGGAGAGGCCACAGCAGTGAGAGGCCGGCATACCACAAAAAAAAATAATAAAAATAAATAAATAAATAAGATTTCAGAGTAGTTATTTAAATCCTTTTTCAAAAGTGTATAATTTATTTTCCTAGCCAGCTGGTAAGCTTTTTGAGGGCATTACCATGTCTTTTTACATGTTTTGAACCTCCCTAAAATACTTAGCATGATGCTTCCCATAGTGGGTGGTAGTGTTTATAATGTAAAAGAGGGAATCCTCCAGCTGTGATGCACTGAAATTTAACCTGTTCCTAATAAGACAGCACCAGAATTATCCCTCAGAATGTAAGTAAACAAAGTCTGTTACAAGGTTTGGAGTGGGGAGTGGTGGGGTGGGGGGCAGGAAGAAGCTCACCATAGCCAAGAGGCTTATTTTTAAACAAGGCTATTTTTAGACAAGGAACAGAAATTCTGCCAATTACTCCTTAGAGCCCTATCTTTGTCCATGGCTAGAGCTGACTAGATCAGGTATATTTTGGGTTAAATAATGAGTAATGCTTATCAACCAGGTATTTGGAAATCACTCAGTCAGTCAAACTTGGATATTTATATACTTGAGTAGATTTGGACATGGCAGATTTTGAGAGCAAATGCTAGAGTTTAAAAACATGTCCTGAGAAGAAACTTTTCTCTCACTTAAAGGAAGCGAAGCCACACGGGGATAGGTTAGTCATTTCCCATTTCTTGATCAAAAAAATATTGTCTGATTTTCATTGGTAAAGGGGATTAAATAAGGAACAAGGTTTCTGCAGCCCCAAGTTCCAATCTCTGTTACAAGATTTTTGTAGGAAGGAATTTATAAACTTTACAAATAAGAATTAGAATCTCCACAGATTCAACCCAAAGTACAAAGCTTTCAGTAAATTTCTTATTCGCAAGATAAAGCTATTTTCCAGCAACTTAAATGGAACTTTACAAACTGTCTTGCTTGTGAGTATTGTCCCTAAGCTAAAATCACTTGTGTGTTCATTTTGTTAGTAACAATAGTACTGTGCATGGTCTCCTCTGCTGTAGAAGGAAATGGGTAGATTTGGCTTCTCCTTCCGTAAGCAAGAAACTCATGATTGAGGAGGTAAAAGATCTTAGATATTTGGGAAACCCTTACTATTGTTGATGCTTTACTATTGCTATTAAAATGTGTAAAAAATAATAGAACAACCAATATTCAGGATTACCAGTTCTTTCCTCTACGTTTATTTGAATTACTAGAAAAAGAAGTTCTGTACTATACAAAAGCTATTGGTTGTAGATACCTTGAAATCCTGACCTGCTAAATGTGGTAAGGCACAAAAAGATGAACAGATTAAAATTGATAAAGTTGAACCCCTTAATGATGAAGATTGGGGGAAAAGAGAAGCTTCTGATACAGGGATTACTAGTTGGAATGAGAGAGATTTTAAGCAGTTTACTGAGAAGTGGGTTGTGATGATACTGAAAATACAGCAAGAGAAGTGGAAGGAAAAAGAAACTCTAGAGGAAGTCATTGAATATGCTGCTGTCTTTTGGGAAGGATCCAGTGAAGATGTAGATAGATAAGATTATGGCTCAGATTAAAGGGGAGAGACAAGAATTCACAGGAGAATTTGTATCACACAAAAGCACGTGACACAAAGATTGAATGGTACAAAGCACCTTTTCAGCAGCTGGGAACATCATATGATACTAACAAAGGAGAAAACTGTCCTAGAGAAGAGAGTTGTTTCCTGATTTGTGTGCTTGGATTCAACAAAGAAAATGTATATGATGAATTGAGCCAGTGTATTCACAACATTCATCAGTTCAGATTTGACTGGTCTCTTAAGTTCAGAATTGCAGTGGATCTCCAGAGGAGGTGTAGCATCTTAACTACCTTGATTGAAAGAAAAAACAGAACTAGAAGACTAGAGATGGGAAACAAACCAGGTGAGCTCAATGATTGCCATAGCCTATTACCTTGAGAGTGTTTCCAGGCTGCAGGGCAGGGATGGGTATCGTAGGCAGAGCCCAACAGACTCACCAAGTGGAGGAGACCAGGGCTGCTAGAGTTAACAAGAGAAAGTTCCAGAGCAAACAGAGGTACACAGGGTGCCCATGACTGTTCAGCAAAGTACGGATCAGCATCTGTGTGAGGAAACCACCTGATACATGCTACAATATGAATGAACCTCATAATAATTATGCTAAAATAACGTAGATATTTTTTAAAAGACTACGTATTGTATATTTTGTATGACTCCATTTATTAAAATCTTAGAAAATGCAGCTAATCCAAAGTGACACAAAGTAGATTAGTAATTATCGAAGGATTGGTGGGGGTCGGGGGGGTTGTAGAGGTGACAGGCCGGGTGGGGCATGAGGGAAAGATTACAAAGGGGCACAAGGAAACTTAGGAGTGATGGATATGTTCATTATCTTGATTGAGGAGATGGTTTTGCAGACTTTTACATATGTAAAAACATTACATTACATACTTTAAATACATGTATTATTTTGTCAATTGCACTTAAATAAAGCTCTTTTTAAAACCTGCATCCAAAAAAAATACAAACAAAAAACAGAGTAGTTTCCCTTTCAGAGTTGTTCTGAGGAAAAGAAAGGAGAGAACAAGCCCAAGTAACCTATTTGCAACTCTCTTCCAACTCAGGTTGTCTTTACTAAGATTTTTGCAGTTCAAAAGTGTTTTTCAGTTTTAGAGATGTAGTGTTAGGATCTGTGTAGTCAAATATTGCTCTTGTCAATCAAGATATAACTTTATGCAATTTTGTGTTTCAGGCCTCCTGAATCAAGCAAGCAAACATGAAAAATGGATTAAGGCTGATGCTCCAAAAGGCACTGTAAGCTTTAGAAGCCAAAGCTGGTTTCAGTCCCTGAAACTGCAGGACTGAGAATGGTTTGAGTTATGTTTCTAAATTTTAACAATGATTAGTAGATCTGTGACTACAAAAACTCAAATACCACTGTTCATATAAATGTTGAAAACAATAAATTGGGATGTCTTGGGGCAGCCTTTTCAAAATTTGTACTTAGCTATTAGTTTTCTTCTGTAACAAATTACCACAAACTTATTGACTTAAAATAATACCTGTTTGCCATGGGATCTCCTGGACCCTGACTCCACCCAGCAGTAACCCAGCACTAGCCCCAGGGCCTCCCAGGGTTCTGCCATCAACCATCAACCAGTGGCCAGCAGCATCTGCACAAGGCAGGACCTGGCAACCAAGCAGACCAGGGGCCAACCTAGCCTATCAGACCACCTATATAGTCAGCCTGCCAAAACAGAAAGACCCACACAACCCTCATAGGAGGAACCCCTAGAGCATATAACTGTTGAGAGGAGAGTGCACTGCTGGAACACAAAAGGTCACTTCTTCAAGGTTGGGAAACATAACCAACCTACCAGGTACATAAAAATAAAAACAACTAGTTAGGCAAAATGAGGCAACAGAGGAACATATTCCAAACAAAGGATTAAGATAAAACACCCGAAAAAGAACTAAGTGAAGTGGAGATATGCAATCTAACCAAGAAAGAGTTCAGGAGTGTGATTGTACAGATGATCAAAGAACTTGGGAAACAAATGGATGCACAGAGTGAGACATTAGAAGTTTTTAACAAAGAGTTAGAAAATAGAAAGAACAACCGAACAGAGATGAAGAATACAGTAACTGAAATGAAAAATACACTAGAGGGAATCAATAGTAGACTAAATGATACAGGGAAATGGATTAGTGAGCTGGAAGACAGAGTAGTGGAAATCAGTGATGCTGAAGGAAAAAAAAATGAAAAGAAATGAGGACAGTTTAGGAGACTTCTGGGACATCAAGCTCACTAATATTTATATTATAGGATTCCCAGAAGGAGAAGAGAAAGAGAAAGGGGCTGAGAACATAATTGAAGACAATAGCTGAAAACTTCCCTAACCTGGGAAGGGGAAACAGACATCTAAGTCCAGGAAGTGCAGTGAGCACCATACAGGATTAACCTAAAGAGGCAGACACCAAGACACATTGTAATTAAAATGGCAAAAATTAAAGATAAAAGAGAATATTAAAAGCAGCAAGGGAAAAGCAACCTGTTACATAAAAGGGAACTCCCATAAGGCTATCACCTGACTTTTCAACAGAAACTCTTCAGGCCAGACAGAGCAGCATGGCATGATATATTTGAAGTGATGAAAGGGAAAAACCAAAACCCAATAATACTCTGCAAGGCTCTCATTCAGATTTGATGAAGAGATAAAAAGCTTTACAGAGAAGCAAAAGCCAAGAGTTCAGGATCACCAAATCGGCTTTAAAGAAATGTTAAAGGAACTTCTGTAAGCAAAAAAGGACACAAGAAACATGAAAATCATGAAAGGAGAAAGCTCATTGGTAAAGGCAAACATAGTAAAGGTAGGAAATCATTCATGCACAAAGCTAGTAGGAAGGTTGAAAGACAAAAGTAGTAAAATTGTCTATATCCACAATAAGTAGTTAAGGGATACACAAGACAATTATATGTAAAAAATGATATCAAAAACAGTAATCATGAGGGTACAAGAGTACAAATTCTGCGTTGTTAAAATGCATTGGAAATTAAGAGATCAGCAACTTCAAACAATCGTGTATATATAGATTGCTATATGTAAATCTCATGGTAACCACAAACCAAAAATCTATAAAAGATACACACGCAAAAAAGAAAAAGGAATCCAAACATAACACTAAAGGTAGTCATCAAATCACAAAAGAAGAGAACAAAAGAAGGAACAAAAAAGACATACAAAAACAACCCCAAAACAGTGAACAATATGGCAATAAGAATATACATATCGATAATTACTTTAAGTATAAATGGATTAAATGCTCCAATCAAAAGACATAGAGTGACTGAATGGATTCAAAAACAAGACTCATATATATGCTGCCTACAGGTGACTCATTTCAGATCTAAAGACACACACAGACTGAAAGTGAGAGGATAGAAAAAGGTATTCCATGCAAAGGGAAATCAAAAGAAAGCCAGGGTAGCAATATTTATATCAGACGAAATAGACTTTAAAACAAAGACTGTAAGAAAAGACAAAGAAGTACATTACATAATGATCAAGGGATCAATCCAAAGAGAAGATACAACAATTATAAATATATATGCACCCAGCATAAGCAAAGCTAAACACACAAAGCAAATAATAACAGACATATGGGGAGCAATGGACACAGTATGTAGTAGTAGGGAATTTAATACCCCATTTACACAGTAGTAGTAGGGAATTTAATACCCCATTTACATCAATGGACAGATCATCCAGACAGAAAGTCAATAAGGAAACACAGGCCTTAAATGACACACTAAACAAGATGGAACTTATATAAACATTCATCAGAAAGCAGCAGAATACACATTCTTTTCAAGTGCACATGGAACATTCTCCAGGATAGATAACATGCTAGGCCAGAAAACAAGCCTTGGTAAATTTAAGAAAATTGAAATCATGTCAAGCATCTTTTCTGACCACAATGCTGTGAGACTAGAAATCAACTACAAGAAAAAAGAAAAACCTGCAAAAAATATAAACATGTGGAGGCTAAACAATATGATACTAAACAACCAATAGATCACTGGTGAAATCAAAGAAGAGATAAAAGAATACCTGGAGACAAATGAAAACAAAAACACAACAATAGAATCTCCGGGATGCAGCAAAAGCAGTTCTCAGAGCACAGTTTATAGCAATACAAGCCTGCCTCAGGAAACAAGAAAAATCTCCAATACACAACCTAACATTACACCTAAAGGAACGAGAAAAAGAAAAACAAACAAAACCCAAAATTAGTCAAAGGAAAGAAATCATAAAGGTCAGAGCAGAAATAAATGAAATAGACTCTTAAAAAAAAAAAAGAAAAGATCAGAGAAGCTAAGAGCTGGTTCTTTGAAAAAATAAAGAAAATTGATAAACCTTTAGCCAGATTCATGAAGAAAAAAAGAGGATCCAAATCAATAAAATCAGAAATGAAAAAGGGGAAGTTACAACTGATGCCATGGAAATACAGAGGATCATAAGAGACTACTAGAAACAACTACGTGTCAATAAAATGGACAATGTTGAAGAAATGGGCAAATCCTAGAAATGTACAATCTTCCAAGAGTGAACCAGCAAGAAGCAGAAAATATGAACAGACCAATTAGAAATAATGAAATTGAATTAGTAATTAAAAAAACCCTTCCAACAAACAAAAGTCCATGACCTGATGGCTTCACAGATGAATTCTGCCAAACATTTAGAGAAGAATTAATACTTACGCTTATTATACTATTCCAAAAAATTGCAGAGGAAGGAACACTTCCAAACTGATTCTACATGGCCAGCATCACCCTGATACCAAAAGTAGACAAAGATATCTCACACATACACAAATTACAGGCAATTATCACTGATGAACATTGATGTAAAAATCCTCAATAAAACATTAGTAAACCGAATCCAACAATACATCAAAAGGATCATATACCATGATCAAGTGGGATTTATCCTAGGGATGCAAGAATTTTTCAATATCCACAAATCAATCAGTGTGATACGCCACATTAATGAAGAATAAAAACCATATGATCATCCCAATAGATGCAGAAAAAGCTTTTGGCAAAATTCAGCATCCATTTGTGATTAAAAACTCTCCAGAAAGTGGGCCTAGAGGGGACACACCTCAACATAATAAAGGCCATATATGACAAACCAATGCTAACATCATACTTAGTGGTGAAAAGCTGAAAGCATTTCCTCTAAGATCAGTAACAAGACAAGGATGCCCATTCTTGCCACTTTTATTCTGCATAGTTTTGGAAGTCCTAGCCACAGCAGTCAGACAAGAAAAAGAAATAAATGGAATCCAAATTGGAAAGGAAGAAGAAAAACTGTACTGTTTGCAGATGACATACTATACATAGAAAATCCTGAAGATACCACCAAAAACTACTAGAGCTCATCACTGAATTTGTGAAGTTGCAGGATACAAAATTAATACACAGAAATCTGTTGTGTCTCTATACACTAACAATGAACTATCAAAAAGAGAAATTAAGAAAACAATCCCATTTACCATCACATCAAAAAGAATAAAATACCTAGGAATAAACCTACCTAAGTAGGTAAAAGACCTGTACTTGGAAAACTATAAGACACTTAGGAAAGAAATTGAAGGCAATCCAAACAGATGGAAAGGTATGCTGTGTTCATGGATTGGAAGAATTAATATTGTAAAATGACCATACTAGCCAAGGCAATCTACAGATTCAATGCAATCTATATCAAAATACCAAGGGCATCTTTTTCACACAACTAAAATAATTATTCCTAAAATTTGTGTGGAAACACAGAAGACCCTGAATAACTAAAAAAATCTTCAGAAAGAAGAACAGAGCTGGAGGAATCATGCTCCCTGTCTTCAGACTATACTGTAAAGCTACAGTTATCAAAACAGTGTGGAATTGGCACAAAAACAGATATGTAGATCAGTGGAACAGAATAGAGACCCAGGAAATAAACCCACACACTTACAGTCAATTAATCTATGACAAAGGAGGCAAGAATATATTACAGTGAAAAAAAGTCTTTTCAATAAGTGGTGCTGGGAAAACTGGACAGCTACATGTAAAAGACTAGAATTAGAATATTCTCTAAAACCATATGCAAAAACAAACTCAAAATGGATTAAAGATCTAAATGTAATACCAGAAAGCAAAACTTGTAGAAGAAAGCATAGGCGGAACACTCTTTGACATAAATTGTAGCAATATTTTGGGAGATCTGTCTCCTAAAGCAAAGGAAATAAAAGCAAAGATAAACAAATGGAACCTAATTAAATTTAAAAGCTTTAGCACAGCAAAGGAAATCATCGACAAAATAAAAAGGCAACCTACTGAATGGGAGAAAATATTTGCAAATGATATGACCCATAGAGGTTTATATCCAAAATATACAACAGCTTTTACAACTCAACATCAAAAAAAAAAAAGAAACCTGATTAAAAAATGGGCAGAAGACCCAAATAGATATTTTTCTAAACAAGTCTTACAGATGGGCACAGGCACTTGAAAAGATGCTCAACATCATTAATAATCAGAGAAATTCAAAATAAAACCCCAGTGAGATATCACCTCACATTTGTCAAAATGGCTATCATTGTAAAAGATCACAAAAAATGTTGGCAAGGATGTGGAGAAAAGGCAAACTTCTTACACTTGGTGAGAATGTAAATTGGTGCAGCCACCATGGAAAACAGTATGGAGGTTTATCAAAAAAACAAAAAATAGGACTAACATACCCAGCAATTCCACTCCTGGGTATTTATCTGAAAAAAACAAAAATACTAATTTAAAAAGATACATGCACCCCAGTAGTCATAGCGTTATTTATAATTGGTAAAATATGGAAGCAACCTAAGTGTTCATTAACAGATGAATGGATAAAGAAGATGTGGTACGTATACACACACACACACACACACACACACACACACTGGAATACTACTCAGCCATGAAAAAGAATGAAATTTTGCCATTTGCAGCAACATGGATGGACCTGGAGGGTATTATGCTAAGTGAAATAAGTCAGAGAAAGACAGATACCGTATGATATCACTTGCATGTGGAATGTAAAAAATAAAACAAACTAGTGAATATAACAAAAAAGAAGCAGACTCATAGAGAACACACATCAGTGGTTACCAATGGGGAGAGGGAAGTGGGGAGGGGCAGGATAGGGGTAGGGGATTACGAGGTACAAACTACTATATATAAAATAAGCTACAAGGATATATAGTACAACACAGGAGATATAGCCAATATTTTATAATAACTATAAATGGAACATAACCTTTAAAAATTGTCAATCACTATGTTGTACACCTGAAACTTATATAATATTGTATATCAACTATACCTCATTAAAATGTTTTGAAAAATAAAATCAGTTGTAAAGCTGAAAAAACTAATACTAACACCTATTTATCAGCTCATAGTTCTGTATGTCGAGCTCAGCATGGTTAGATTCTCTGCTTGGGTTATCCACAAGGCTGGACTTAAGGTATTGTCCAGGCTGAGGTCTCATCTAGATGATCTGAGGAATAGTCTACTTCCAGGCTCATTCGTATTGTTGGCAAAATGCAGTTCCTTGTGACTGTGTGACTGAGATCTCTGTTTCCATGCTGGCTGTCAGTTGGCAATCACTCTAAATTTCTAGAGGCCACCTGCATCTCTTTTATATGGCCTTCTCTTCAGGCCAGCACTAATGCAATCAGTCCTTGTCATGCTGTGAATATCTGAGCTCTTTTTCTGCAGCCACCTTGGGATAACTCTGCTTTTAAAGAGCTCAGAGGATTAGGTCAGGCCTACTCAGGATAATCTTTGTTTTGCCATATAATGTAACAGTCATGGAGTGATGTCTCATCATATTCATAGTTTCCACTTATACTCAAGAAGAAGACATTTTACAAAAATATAGGTAATAGGGGGCAGCTATTTTGAAATTCTTTGTACCAGAGCTCTTGTGTAACATGTTTTCTACTTACTATTGTGCTTACTATGACAACAGTATAACTTTAAGCTGTGAAGAAAACACATCACAAATATGATGCAGTTGCTACTGATTCTTATTTTTTGTATGTAATTTAAGACATAATGCGTTGCGGGGAGGGGGCATTCAGCTACTTTATAGCCTGGTGTATGAAGACAGATTTTCACTTTTACAATGGCGTACTATATAAAGTTATTTTATGAATTCTCTTTCTTTCAAACCTTGTATGTTTATTCCTGGAATATTTAAATTATACAACACTGAATAGACCTATCTACTGAACTGTATTTCTTATGCTTAGGATAAATCAGTTCTTAAGCTCCGATTTTCTAATAAGCCTTTCCAAATATGACTTGTACTAGACTCTTTTTGTTAATATTTTATTTGGAGTTCTGTCTTTAACTTCTTATTTATAAAACAAAAAGTCAGCTTTGCGGGGTGTCTCAAAGTCACTTTTTAGTTCACCCTTCATGAAATCAAAATTTGTATGAGTTTGGACAACACTTACATGTTAGTATGTTTGATGTGGTTGTGGTGTGTGTGTGTTAAATTATTAAGTAGAGGAAACTGGGAAGCAATGAGGCAATTTTTATAATCTTTTTCACCTTATGCAATTATATAAATACTTTCATGACTAAAAATAAAGTTTATGAAGTTTGTCAAAAACAGCCAGAAAGGTCATGAGCATAAACAGCAGTCAACTGTATTTAAAATTATTAAAGGAATGGTACATCTTTGGATAACATAGTCAAGTCCAAACAGAAAGGAAATGTGACATATTTTACTCTCTTGAACACAGACCTATATATTTCAAATGCTTAAGATCTGAAGACCTAAGTAATATTTTGGATACCTTGAGTACTTTGCACTGAGAACTTAAAGATTTCACCACCTGTTCTCTCTACTCCTTGGTCCCCTTTCATAGCCCACTTTTTCTAACACCTACCCTTTTTCTTTCATTTCTGTAACTATAAAATGTGTCTCCTCATAATTAACAAATGTGTCTCCTCTTTTTGTTTAAAAGAAGACCTTACTCAAAGAGTTTTTGGAGCAGACTTTGACAGTTAAATACCCTGCCTGGTTTCTAGAGAACATAACGGGGTATGTTTCTCCTTAACCCTGGTCTTCCCCATGCACGTGTTTTTCCGCACGTGTTTTTCCTTTAGAAAGCAGTTGCCTCCTGTATAGGTCTCTCCAGTTTTGTGCTTGTGACAGTTAGGGGTCAGAAGCCAATTTATATGCAGCTGCCAGAATCTCCAAATTTAGTTAAAAATCACCCTCTGGAACAGTCATCTTATGTCTGTTGGGTTAGGTCTTAAAATTTCCTACTCGGCTGATTCCCCTGTCTACTTCCAGGAGCCATTCTACAGCTAAATGATACTACGTACTTCAAAAACTTTCAAAACCAACTTAAGAAAGGGGAGAATTACTAAAAGCATTTAGCTGATATCAGAATACCCTATAATAATACCTTGTAAAATACCTTTTAAAAAAATAAGACCTTTAAAAACTTTTCAAAATAACTTTCATATCTTTTACCTTAAGTTTTATCCTTACTTCACATTTGTGGGGTACAAAAGACAGTAACCCCATTTAAGAGATGAGTAATGGAGGAAATAGAAAGGTTAAAAGACTGATCTAATATTACCAACATTGTTTGTGGCAGTCAGAACAGATTTCTTCCTTTCCTGGATTCTATAAACATCAGTGTTACGTAGTATCAAATAATGATACACTGGCATGTGATCATTTGAATTCTGTTAAAATCCAAAAGGAGTTATCTTTTACCAGAATGGTAAAAATTCATAGATTAAAGCTTTTAAAAATTAATCTGTAGATACACAATCAGTAACGCGTATCTCCTAGCATAAAATTGGGAGCTTTTTTGATATACCATAGTTTGAAAAATTCTTCCATAGTGCAAATTTGATCTTTCTGTTTTTTAAGGAGCCTCCATACTGTTCCATAGTGGCTGTACCAATTTACATTTCCACCAACCGTATAGGAGGGTTCCCTTTCTCCACTCCCTCCCCAGCATTTATGACTGTAGCCATTCTGATCAGAGTGAGGTAATACCTCATTATAATTTTGATTTGCATTTCTCTAATATTTAGTTATGTTGAGCATTTTTTCATGTGCCTGTTGGCCATCTGTATGTCTTTTTTTGGAGAAATGTCTATTTAGATCTTCTGCCTGTATTTGGATTGGGTTGTTTGGGGGTTTTTTGATATTGAGCTATATGAGCTGTTTGTATATGTTGTAAATTAATCCCTTGTCTGTTGCATCATTTGCAAATATTTTCTCCCATTCTGTAGGTTGTCTTTTCATTTTGTTTAAGGTTTCCTTTGCTGTGCAAAAGCTTTTAAGTGTAATTAGGTCCCATTTGTTTATTTTTGATTTTATTTCCATTACTCTAGGAGATGGATCCAAAAAGATATTTCTGCAATTTATGTCAGAGTGTTCTGCCTGTGTTTTCCTCTAGGAGGTTTATAGTATTTGGTCTTACATTTAGATCTTTAATCTACTTTGAGTTTATTTTTGTATATGGTGTTAGAGAATGTTATTTCTTTCTTTTATATATAGCTGTCCAGTTTTCCCAGCACCACTTATTGAGGAGACTCTTTTCTCCATTGTATCTTCTTGTCTCCTTTGTCATAGATTAATTGACCATAGGTGTATGTGTTTATTTCTGGGCTTTCTATTCTCTTCCATTGACCTATATTTCTATTTTTGTGCCAGTACCATACTTTCTTGATTACTGTAGCTTTGTAGTATAGTCTGAAGTCAGAGAGTCTCATTCCTCCTGCTCTGTTTTTCTTTCTCAAGATTGCTTTGGCTATTCAGGATCTATTGTGTTTCCATACAAATTAAAAATTTATTTTTGTTCTAGTTCTGTGGAAAGTGCCATTGGTAAATTGATAGGGATTGCACTGAATCTGTAGATTGCTTTGGGTAGTATAGTCATTTTAAAAAATATTGATTCTTTCAATTCAAGAACACGTTATATCTTTCCATCTGTTTGTGTCATCTTCAATTTCTTTCATATGATCCAGCAATCCCACTCCTGGGCATATATCCAGAGAAAACTATAATTCGAAAAGATACTTGCACCCCAATGTTCATTGAAGCACTATTTGCAATAGCCAAGACATGGAAGCAACCTAAGTGTCCATCAACAGATGAATGGAGAAAGAAGATGTGGGGTGTGTGTGTGTGTGTGTGTGTGTGTGTGTGTGTGTGTGTGTGTAAAATGGAATATTAGTCTTAAAAATAATGAAGTAATACCATTTGCAGCAACAAGGATGAACCTAGAGATTATCACATTAAGTGAAGTAAGCTAGAGCAAGACAAATATCATATGACATCTCTTATACATGGAATCTAAAAAAAGAAAAGATACAAATGAACTTATTTACAAAACAAAAATAGACCCACAGACATAGAAAGCAAACTTACGGTTACCAAAGGGGAAAGGTGGTGGGGGAGAGATAAATTAGGAGGCTGGGATAAACATGTACTGACTACTATATGTAAAATATATATAGATCCTTGAAGTCATTGCCCTTACTCAAACTCTTACTCTGATTTATATAGCCTTCTGCTTTCTTTTCTAAAGAGAAGCTTCTAAATTCCTTGTCAATAACATCACATTTCTCAGGATTGTTTCGTACAACTGTAACCTTAAATTTGATAATCTCATCAAAACTATTGGTTTGATTAAGGTAAATTTAAGTGGAAAATTTACATAGTAGCAGTGCTTGATTTGGCTTTTTAAAATCATGATTATTAGACAGAAGAACTTATAGATGTATTTAGAAACATCTGTAGCTGGAATAAGAATCTGGAGATGATTTGCTGTTTGTTTACACAGTTAAGATCCAACTAGTAAAAATACTTGGACGAAATGAAGTTGCCAAGTTCTACATTTTTTGTTCTTCCTGCTTGAGGTTGAAGGTCATGCTGCTTCCTGTTCACTACTGTATGTTGACTCTTCCGCCATCAATTCTGAATCTTTAAGTTGTGTTATATCTTGTTGCTCTGGAAGAGGCTTGCCTTCGCAATCATAGCCAAACCAAAGTGGAGGGTCAGTAGCATTATATTCCTGCTGCTGAACTATAGATGACATTCTCTTAGCTGCTTCTCTGTAATAACAGTGATGAGCATTAGCTAGTTGCAGAAGTAATCACTAGTGCAGAATTTTCAAACTAGATCACATTTGGAATTAAAGAACTCACTGTCACAACTTGAATTCATTTCACATCTCTCTTGCCTTCCTGATGGGGAGGGTGTGGGTAAATTGTGCTAATAATCAGGATCCCAAAGCTTAAGTAGCTCAATAGTTCTCTGGTTCATCCAGTTCAGAGATTAACAGATACAGTAAATGGGTAAGGAAACTGCATGGCCATGGCGTAGGAACACTGAGAGCACTCTATAGCACTCTTAAATGAGCACTCTGCCTGATATTTCCAGTTTCTTTGATGAGGGAGTATCCTAACCAACCAACCTGTGAAGGCTGGCCATGCAACAGAGCAGGAGCTCTTAACCTAGAGTCCACAGATCCCTGTTGGATACATGGATGAACTTCAGGGAAGCCCATGAACTCCCTGAAAATTCATGCAGTTTTTTATCTACTATGTATTTTTTTGAGGGGAGGGTTTGTGACTTTCATCGAAGTCTCAAAAGGTGTTCCATGGTCAAAATGACTAAAAATATTGTTACTGTCTCTCTTAGGAGGAAGGAAGCAAAGAAGTCATGTAAAAGTTGTTCAGGACCCCAATTCCAACATGGTGGGAGGAGGGCATTCCCGACACCACCAAGCAATTCTCAGACACCAGCTGGATGTCCTATAATTCAACTCAATTATGATGCTATCTACCTGGAAATCACGTTAGATTCCACAAATTAAGGGCTCAGTTCCACAGATCACCCTTCACTTCAGATACCAGGTTGTTACCTGGGCTTCTGATCTACCAGCTAGAGCTGCTCACAGGACACAAACATTTTACTTGCTGGATCACTGGTTTATTAAAGGATATTACTCAAGAACAACCAGGTATCAGAGATGCATAGGGCAAGGTACAGGGAAAGGATGCTGAGCTTCTGTGCTCTCTCCAGGCATACCACTCTCCAAATATATATGAGAAATATATTTTGATCATCTGAATGACCAAATGTATATGTCTTATAAAGCACAGTATTGCAGCATCAGGAAAAAAAAGTATATCTAACTTGAAAATAATGTCATTTCCAAGACAGAAGGATTTTCCTAGAAAGTTGTTTTGAATCTTCAGACCAGTACCAAACAGGAAATGAGTAACTGGCAGCTTCCCTAGGATCAGAAATGAGTAATGTTTGCCCACATACGGGCTACTTTGCCTGTTTTTGCTGTATATTACGATGAGTTATTAATTGCAGCAGTTTGGAAACAGTCATTGATATGGAGGCTGATGTTATCATATACTTTGGCTTAAGTCTGTGCTCAATGGCTATATGAGTTCTAGTAGGGTAATGAAATCAAAAAGGCTAAGGTACATCAGTTGTTTGAAATACTGTTTCACTTGAATCAAATCTTAGGTGTTTTAAAATAACTGTAAGCAAACTCAGCAGGGAGACAACCAAAGCATTGCCAATTCTGTCTCTTACCACATTGCTTTTTGGCTAATACATTTGCACTTGCAAAACTTTAAAGAAGTTTAAAAAACAATTTGAATAAAAACAATTGTTATACTAATTTCTAGTTCTGAGCCACCAATCCTTGCGGATTAAAACTTGGCAAACAGGTGTCTTCTGTTTCGAGAAATACTTATTCTGAAATTTGAAAATGATAAGTTTATAGTCAAATCTATAAAATTTTACATTCTGTTAATTTTTTAATCTTTTTTTAAAAGTTTGATCCTGGGCTTCTCTGGTGGTGCAGTGGTTGAGAGTCCGCCTGCCGATGCAGGGGACACGGGTTCGTGCCCCGGTCCGGGAAGATCCCACATGCCATGGAGTGGCTAGGCCTGTGAGCCATGGCCGCTGAGCCTGCGCGTCCGGAGCCTGTGCTCCGCGACGGGAGAGGCCACAACAGTGAGAGGCCCGCGTACCGCAAAAGAAAAAAAAGTGTGATCCTATGTTTTAAACTTCTTGTATAATCTTTCTATGTCCTCTAAGTAGGATATTATTTTTGCATAATGTAAACACAAGCATTTTTGAAAAGTATCAGGAAACTTGAAAATGTAGAAACTGAATGCTCCTGCCAGAAACATGTCTGTCTGTTTGTCTCAAACTCCCTCTCTCTCTTTTAATAGCTTAATGCTCTAGTATAGATGGGAGCTGGGAAATATTGAAAAGAAAATGTCTACTTAGGACTCACTGTGTGTTCTAAGTTTCTTCAAGTGCATGTGGGATCCTTTGAGTACCTTCTGCTCAGGTACTTAGGCCTGAGTGACTCCAAGAACTTGTAGGAAATGATTTGGGAATTGAAGCCATCTACTGCAATGGTTAGTCTTTACACATTTAACCTGGCGAGAGAGGATTCTTTGGATCAGTATAGAACAATGATTTTCAAACACGATATGCCACACAGTTGTAAAGTATCAGATGGTTAATAATAATGATATTTTGAAGTTTGTAAGTGATTTTTGTTTTTTATAAATTAAAGGGGATTCAAGGTTATCCCTGTAATAACATCACTTGCCCTCACACTTCCTTCTAGTTTCTTGAGTAAGCTAAAAGAAAGGGGAATTTGGAGCCTACGTCAAAGACTACTTGTAATCAGCCTCTTATTTATGCATCAGCAAGTAAATTGGGCAAACAGTACTTGTCTCCCCTTATTGATCAAATCTCTTGAATGTTAGAGCTTTAAAAAACTTGAAAATCACTAATCTAAAGATAAAAGAGCAGCATAACAGTGATAAGATCTAGGTACAAAGTATGGCTCTTTTATTTGTATGACTTTGGGTATGTTATTTAAGCTGCTTATACCAGTTTCCTTATTCATTTTTATGGTAATAGGGTATTTGTGAGGATTAGATAATAAACATAAAATAAGATTTAGCACATACATGGCAAGTGATAATTGTTAAGTAATATTATTTGTTCATATTAATAATAAAATTCAGTAGGTCCAAATTACAAGGGCCTTACCACAAAGACCTTTCCGTGAGCTAGAGAGAACTCTGAGATTTATTTCCTAACAACACAGATCTTAGAGTACCTAGGTAGTAATTTATGCTGCCAGGAACTGCTAAATAAGGTCCTCAAGGAATCTCTATACTGCTGTTTGGGGCTCTGAAGACCACCTAGACTTTCTCTACTCATCTCTCTAAAGTTTAAAGTTTTCGACTCCAGACACAAAAATATCAGAAAGGTCCCTTTGCTCTTTGCTAATTATAGACTTAATGGCTCTTCTGCCTCTTTGTGATTCAGACCCTCCTGGGTTGTGGAGACTATTGTTTGGGTCTTTCTCCCTCTTTTCCACTATGCTTTTCTTCATCTCCATTGCCTGTCTTGCTTTCCCCACAGAGGTCCATAAATTGAAAGGTTAGTTGAATACAACTGCTTCAAATGTAGACAGCTAGATTTTCCCCTCAAATTTATAATCTCAGTTATTACTTATTTCTCCTTGAATTAAAGGAGCCTTTATTATGTCTCCACATGGGACTTCTGGAATCACTTCCTGGGATCCCTTCAGGCTCTGGGGTTGTAGAATAACAGCATATCTCATGCTGGAAGCACTTCAGCCAATTTGCTCATTGACCAAAAGTTTGCTACTCCCCTAGTTCAGATAGGGTGGGCTCAACAGACCTCTTTGATTTGTAAAGCTGGTGCAGTGTTTTCAGATTCCATTGAGTATGGGGGAATTTGTATATAGAACAGTTTCTTCTGAGGGCTATAATTGGATTTTAAGGGCTGCATTGTATACTTTTATGTCCAAATGGAATCAGATGTGTGGGAATATATTGCTTTGTGATTCAAAGTCATTGAACCTCTTCCCAAGAAAAATCTCTTATATCCTAACTACCAAATGTTCCATTTCACCCAGACAAAACAAAGCTCTTGCTGTTTAGGGAGCAAGAGCAAACAACTGTGCTTTTTTAGAGTGAACATAGGTAGGGGATTAGATGTCATCATGAGCTTGTGTCTTGAAGGGTCCACATTCTCTGCAGCACTTCCAGTTCCACCCAAGAATCCCATGGATCTAAGTGGAGAAGAAGATGCTCTACAGTCTCTAGAGCTGACCCCAAACAGCAGAATGTGGCCAGGCCTTACCACTTCTCTAATCAGTTTTGAAGCCCAAGTATCTTGGGCTTGACTGACAAACAGCATCCTCTCCTAGAAGCAGGATGTCAAGAACAGATGCTCCTGGAGCCTAACTAGTCTAGCCACCCTGCTGCGGGGATAGCCCTTCTTCATTGCTAGACAAGGATAGAATCAGAGAATTCTAGGCCTCTTTCTTGCTGGATCTTAGTAGGAGTGGAGCTATAAGGGAGAGTACAGTGGTTTGGCCTCTTTAGACAATGAGATGGGCAGACAAGCCAGCTCCCTTCTAGGTATTAGGGCCAAGTCTCTGCTTCTTGCTCATAGGGACAGGCAGGCTTGGTGGTAGAAAACAAAATAGGCCTTTTGGCTGTCCTGGATTAGGTAAAGGAATTTTCCATAGATTCAGTTAGTTAACTAGAGTTTTGCATTGGGTTTTGGGGGCCAAACCCTAGTAGTAAAATCTTACTTGTTTTATTTTCTTTGCGTATTTTTATCTAAGGACCTTGGAAGAGGAGTGGGTAGTCAAAGGCAGGAATTGGAAATTACTAGATATCTTGGGTCTTCTTGACCAAGCACCATATTTATTACACTTTAACATCCCATACCATGATTACGTTCACCATGTTTAGGATCAGAGAGGCCCTGGCTAGAAAGTCTTCATTCATTCTACTTAAAATCCTACGTTTTAGAAGTTCAATAATATTACCTCCCGAAAATAATGATCGGCAAAATAAAGTCAAAAGATTAGAAGCTAAACTCCTTTGTGTAATATATTAATTCATTTACTGTCATCTTGCCCAAAGTTGGCTGTTTAACGATATGACAGGGTCAGCAGGGACTCGTAGGACCTCATTTCATGGTATACACTTTAAATGAAGTTAATAACGTCCATGTCAGTCGTCTCCAGACCTATCAAGAAGGGCTGAGTCTCTACTCCTCTCCAAAAATTTTTAAGAACCTGCTCCCTTTTTTCTGATCCAGCTTCAGTTGGCTGCCCTCCTCCCTGGCAAGCCTGGGCCCAGTGCGAGTGCCTATTTTACAAGTAATAGTTTTGTTTTTGTTTTGTTTTTCATTTCATTTTAGCACACACATCCTTAGATCAGAAATCATTTTCTTCCTCAGGCATCAAGTGACCAGATCTCATGGTTCAGCTCATGCCAGGGCTGCTTAATTAAGCAAGTTCTTCTGTGAAATCTACATGCTTAGAACACATTATGTACTTTGTACCTTGATAATATTAATTCTTAGTATTCATTTTTCCAACCTTCAGAAAAGAACCTGACCTTCAGGGATTGGTCAAGAATTCTCATTTGAGAATTCAAGAGGTCAGTTAAAATACTTGCACATTTTTACTTTCAGTCAATAGGAAAAAAAAAATGAACAATGGAGCGAATAACTGCTTTCTATCTAAAAACTCACAGGGTGGACACCTAATACCTTCTACCTTTATAGATTGCTGGGCTTCCCTGGTGGCGCAGTGGTTGAGAATCTGCCTGCCAATGCAGGGGACGTGGGTTCGTGCCCCGGTCTGGGAGGATCCCACATGCTGTGGAGCGGCTGGGCCTGTGAGCCATGGCCGCGGAGGCTGTGCGTCCGGAGCAAAAAAAAAAGAAAACTCAATGATATAGATTGCTTATTTACCCAACTGTTATTTCATTGGAAACATTTTGTAAATTGAGTAAATAGGCATTTGGCCTGTAGCAGTCATCAGAATACCTTACTCTGAGCTCTAGATCTTAGTTAAATAACAACTGTCAAACAAATAGCTTTGGGAGAGATGGGGCTCTTAGGATAACTGTTAATAATTTGTCCATAGTTGTGAGCTAGTTTAGTCTGATTAGTTTCTTAACCCCTAGAGGAGATTAACTGAATGGAAATATTTTGAGAGAGGAGTAGAGGAAGAGCTAGTGATTATTCTATGAGGAGCAGAGTTAAGGCTTTGAGCATCTGCATGGTCAAAGAAGGGGAAGTACTAAGAGTAGAAGGGCTACTGGGAAAGGAATGTGAAGCCACAAAGACTATTTTAGAGGGAGCTTCCCTTGGTTCAGCCCAAAATATTGGCTTCAATTAGGTAAAAAATAAATGAAACCTTCCTAACTCTGAAAACCACTATGTATTATGAATGCTGTGGTGACATATTCTATTTTCTCAGAAAGTAGTTCTCAAAGTTTTTCATATTCAGGTACATACTTACTTGGAAATAAGTCTGCAGTATAGCATCTTTAGGATCCGGAGTTGTTTGCAGCCCATCTGAAGGTTCACAAGCATTTGGTCAGTAAGCAGGATACAACCGGAAACATCCAAAATGTACAGGTAATGGCATTTTGCCGATAACATCTCCAATGCTGAGTCAGTAATCTAAACACACAGCCAAAGTAACTCTGATTATTCCAACAAACTCCATCCCAGGGAAGAATAGTGTATTGGTCAGTTTGGGCTGCTATAAAAAAATACCACAGACTAGATGGTTTAAATAGCATACATTTATTTCTCACAGTTCTAGAGGCTGAGGAGTCCAAGATCAAGTTACCCACAGGTTCAGTGTCTGGTGAGGGCCCTCTTCCTGGTTTGCAGATGGCTACCTTCTTGCTGTAGCCTCACATGGCAGAGAGTGAGCTCTAGTTTCTTCCTATTCTTTAAGGACACTAATTCCATCATGGGGGCTCTACCCTTGTGACCTCGGTCTAAACCTAATTAGCCCCCCAAAGCCTCACCTCCTAATACTATCACATCAGGGATGAGGGTTTCAACATACAAATTTTGGAAGGACATAAATACTCAGTCCATAACAAATAGAATCAGAACCATTGCAGATTCTCTTTAACTAGCTTGTCACGTGATGAGCCTATATAACTCAAGTTAGTGATTTAAGTCTGTTTCCAGAACAGTAAGATGTCTGTTTCAAGTGGCACTAATAGAATTTGTGATCTTGCTGTTATTTTCATTTTAGAGTTGTCTGTTTGGGATTGGAAACTTCATCAAAATTTCCCTAGTAATACCTGTCACACCAATATGAGCAGTTTATGAAATGCTGCAGTAATGGGATTTAACTTTAAACTTGAAATCCACTGTAAGGCATCATCAATTTGAGAAACATAAGTTTAATGACATCACATCTTACAAAACTATAAAATATATATATCCACTGAAGTTAACCTGCAGACAGGATCAGATTGCTGTGAGAAGGGATCTGGACATCTCTGATGATTTGTGTATGGAGTAATTGGTTCTGGAAAGGGACAAGTAGGTAAGACAGATGTTTGTAGGCAGCAGGGGAGAGAAGAGTAGAAGCCACAGAGACTGCATGAATCTCACTCTGAGAATTTCTGCTCAGGGTTCCAGTATCTTGAGAGTTTGCCCAGATGTTCTGCAGAGGTAATTCAACTCCACTTCTTGGATTACTTCACTTACTCAAGGTTTAGCTTTTGAATTTATAGCTGAACTGGGACTTGCTGCAAAATCAACTAGATTACTCTTCCCAAAGGAATTTTTTTCCAACTGGATTTAATTTCTTATTTTAAATGTTTGAACATTCTAAAAAACATGCCATGAGGCTAAGCTCTTGTTTTTAACATAAAATTGAGAGAATTATGCTGAAAAACCCTTCAGTTTGAAATGTATACTTTTTATGTTTGGAAAAATAGATGTCATTGTCTAAGCATGCCCTGTTTCCAGAACTTGCTCAGAACCAAGGTTTAATATTGTATCTGATTCTCACAAAAATGCTTCAGACATTTTTGCCATTCTTTGTGGGTCTCTGAAGATCTAATGTCACTGGGGGTGGGGGTTAACCCTCAGAATTGTAGAGAAAAGGAAAGACAATGAGATGATGGAAAAATCCTGGATAGGTAGAGCTCAGAGTGCTAGGTTTTATTGATACCGGGGGAACTGAAAAGGATCCCAACATTTCCTGTAGATCAGAATCCCAAATGTTCAGTGACTGAGGTGATGTTTTGGGGACTTATGGGAGCTGGAAACTGGAGGTGGAGATGACTGGCCATGTTCTTAACTCCCAGATACATGGTCTTGATCTCAGTCCTACTGAGCAGAGATTATGTTATTCTTATTTTAGTGCTGGGTGGGATGAGGTCACAGTACTACTCACTGACCTTGGCGGCGAGCTGGTTGAAGGGACCTTCCAGGAGGTGGACAAGATGGCCATTCAAGATTGACCCATGGGCTTTTGGGAAACCTAGCCTGGAATGATGAGCCAGACACTAATGTGTTTCATGGCTCATCAGAAGCATTGGAACTGAAATATATTAGACAGGACCACAGCCTTATGATTTCTGAGGCTGTGAGGAGTGTTCACATTGGCCCAACTTAAGGTCACTACATCTTCTGAATCAGGATACTCATTTCACCTGCATAGATGGTAAAGCTAAATGCTCCCTTACATTGAGGTTCTGAAATAACTACTCCCCTTCCTTTTTCTCAGCGTAGATCTTCAGTGTAGAGTGATTCATTTTATAATATCTTACTTGTGTGATATCCTCCTTAGCTTCTAGGCTGCAAGACAATATCCACCGCACGATTTATAGAAGGAACTCTCAGTTTTTCCTTACCAAAAAACAAACCAAAGTGAAACGAAACAACAAAAAATTCTCTGCCTCAATTCCTGTTCTCATTGGAGTCTTTCCTTTTCTCATTCTCCTACTTTCCTCCCTTATTAGTGGAGCCTCTTAAAAGCCCAGTCGACATCTGTGCCTGCTTTACAGCCAAGGCAGTTCCCAGTGAGCCATGTGTTACCCATGTGTCCGTGTGCAGTGGAAGCAAGGACCCTGCGAGCCATGACTGCTCAAGCTGCAGAGGGTTCATGGTCAGTGCTGCTAGTGTCCTGAGTTCCTTGACCCAGCTCACTTCTAGAACCAGATGATGTTGACCGGAAAGGCATCTGGTTTCCCTAGTTCTAAACAAGTCACTATTGAACAAAGAGAGTTTTACTGTGAATTTTTCAGATTAATGTCATGATTCACCATGTCTTTCCCACCACTGCCTCCTTTTCCTTATTGTGGCACAGTTAATGATGGAGGAATCAGGAGTTCCTAGCATCACTTTCTTAATCTACTCACCACCCAGACTAAACAACTGAGAAGCTGAATTTTTAGACTAGCTAGAATGAAGGCATCTTGAAATGTCAGGTGATGCTTTGGTAAACAGAAGCCCATCAGTGTGCACAATAGAAGAGGACAAGGTTGTTAATAACCTTGCAATTTCTGAGGATTTTTTTAAAGTTTTTTTAGTTTTCTTCCCTCTGAGTATTTTACTTCCTCTGAGTTTTTCCTGTTAATTTGGTTTGGTCTTTATCTTCCACTTTAGAGGCTTTTCTTTTAAGTCTAGTCTCTTATGTCCTTGATGTCTGCTCATGATTAATAGTGGAGAGCTAAAAGCTGATTGGAAGGTCTGAGTGCATGATATGGGCCTTCTCTACATTAAACTTCAATGGCTTAGATGGCTTATTTGTTGGAAAATCCACATATGTCAGTATTTTTCAATCTTTCATGTTGGGCTAGTCAGAGTCCCCAGAAAAGAGGCTTCCAATCTGCTGCCTGGAGGCAGAGATCTGGCACCCATATTCTGAATGCTCTGTTGGAAAAGTGCTGAATGTCTCTGCGTTCAGCATTTAGTCACTTAATTCCCATTTTCACTTTTGTACCCAAGCTCTCAATTATACATGAGTCTCCCAGGTCAGCAACCTTCTGTTTTATTATCTGGAGAGCAGATAGTAGAGAGATTTCAGTCCCCCCCTCCCAGAGGACATTTAGCAATATCTGGAGACATTTTTTATTGTTATGACTGGAGGTGTGGGGGGCTAGGTGCTACTGACATATAGTGGATAGAGGGCAAGGATGCTGTTAAACATCCTACAGTACACAGAACAGTCCCCCACTACAAAGAATGATCTTGTCCAAAATATCAGTAACGCCAAGGCTGAGAAATCTGGCTGTAGGAAATACATCTCAAATCTGGTGAGAGTGGGGAGGGGCAGTTGCCCAGAGGTATGGAGTAGAGGAGCAGATCTAGAGATCTGTCTACTTCTCAAGAACGTTTAACCCAGTCTTCCTTATTCTAGCCACCGTCTTAAGCTAGTTCCAGAGGTACACAGTATTGCCAAGTTTGAAGATTATGGTGTAAATCCACTTTTTTCCCAGCTTTCTCTATGTTGTCTTAGGATTCAAAGCTATCTCTGGTATGCTAAATTCGTCCATCTACTTTCAAGTTTCCAAAATTTTGTTGCTCTTGTCTCCTCTACTGTTTTCCCTATCAAAGTGGCCCCTCACCCTTCTTCTGCAGTTTTGGTAGGGTTTCAAGAGGGAACAAAATTATGTGTGTATATTCAATCTGCCATATTAATCCAGAGCCAGAGATCTCTATTTCTTGACATGGGGATATATGCATAGTATATTAAGAGAAAAGAAAGTAGGTTACAATGTATTATAGAAAGTATGATTCTGTTCTTTAAAAAACAAGACAAAGCACAAACCTGTAACTATTTATAATCTCTGTACATAGAAAAGAATTCTAGAAGAATAAGTATAAAATGCAACAGTGGTTATGTCCTGGTTGGTGGTATGACTTTGAATTTTTACTTTGTCCTTCACACTTTTATATGTAGTCCAAAGATTTTGCAATGAGTATATATTCCTTTCAAAGAAGATGTCAAGAAAAATTATCCAACACTTGAAAATAAGACAAAAGATGATTGCATATCCTTTCACTGTCTTACCGGAACATTGTTTTAACAGGTCCAACTGAGAAATTCTATAAGGAATTATGCTTTTGTTTGACATACTGTTTAGTACTGATTAGGGCCCAAACTCTGTTATATTTTTGCCCAGGAGAGATGCAAATTATTTCTGTCTGGTAGAAACTATAACTCCAGGGTTATGGATTTATTACCTTGTAGGACATTAACCAATTTTGGATTTAACCTAACAATTATATTCCAACATTCTTTCTTTAGTTCCTATATAAATACCCAGTTTGATCAAATGCTCTATGAATTGACTTTACCATTTTGCTGGTTCTCTCATTGAATTAAATATTTGACACATTTTTATATTTGTATAAGAGTTGTCTTTAACTTCTTGCAGATTCTACTTTGACACAAATGAAATCATAAAGCTATTTCCAATTTGGGGAAAGAAGAGAACTCTAATGAATACCACAGACATGGCAAAGAAAACAAGTTCTCTGGTGAGTCCAACTGCTAATTGCTACCCTGCCTGGGTTCTTTGGCAATACTTCAATCTGATATGTCTAAGCTGACTCCTGCACATACCTTTGGACAGCCAGCAATGCTGAGAGATGTGAGATTAATACAATAAATGGCCAGTGCTTTAATAATCTCATCTGACAGCTGGGGGCAGTAAGAGACATCCATGTTCCAAGATCAGTGAGCCTTTGCAGAATGCCTGCAAGAAATTCCAAAGTTAAAGGTTTTTTTTCTTTTTCTTAGTCTTTATTCAAATGTTGTGTACATCTATAGCCATCTTACCCATAGCAATTTACCTAATATGCATTTCAGTTTCTGAAATATAGATGTGTTACATTTTGTTGCAAACAAAAGCCATTATGTCCAGAATTTCTTTATAACAAAAGATACTCACACATCAGTTAACAGTTCAGTAATAATCAAATTCCTGCTAACAGAATTTGGTTTTCCTGAGGTTAGCGCAAATGGAATTTTACCCATGTGGTTAGTAATTATTAGAGTTATATTCAGTCCAATGAGTGGAGGAAAAGAAATCTGGAGATGAGAATTGGAAAGCAAACACTCTGGGGTTGACAGTATAATATAATGGAAAAAGCACAGTCTTTGGAACCAGGCTGACCTGAGTTTTAATTTCATTCTACCACCTTATTAGCTTTGAAACCTTAGCAAGTCACTCAATCTTTCTGAACCTCAGTGTCCTCTTCTTCAAATTAGGGAAAATATCTACCCTCCAGCATTGTTCTGAAATGCCAAAATGTTCATCTGAAATTTTTAGGGCTAGAAAAGGTCTGGAAATCATGGAAATTCTTCCCTTTATCTCAGGAGTTCTTAATTTTCATTCCTACTTTTCAGTAAAAACAAAAAACAAACAAAAAACCTGAGTGATAAGAAGAATCCATGAGGAAATAATGGTCAAATTTTATAGTTCAGCAGTTATACAAGAACAAAATGACCTGCAGAAGTAAACTAACAGTAACTGTAAAAATATCTTAAGTCGGGCTTCCCTGGTGGCGCAGTTGTTGAGAGTCCGCCTGCCGATGCAGGGGACATGGGTTTGTGCCCCAGTCTGGGAAGATCCCAGATGCCGCGGAGCGGCTGGGCCTGTGAGCCATGGCCACTGAGCCTGCGCGTCTGGAGCCTGCGCTCCACAATGGGAGAGGCCACAGCAGTGAGAGGCCCACGTACCGCAAAAAAAAAAAAGAAAGAAACAAAAATATCTTAAGATGAGTAGAAATTGGAAACCATGACCAATTCAAGATAACCTTAATACTAGTAAGAAAAGTCCATCCCTCAAATTACAAGAATTACAACTATCAACGTGTGCTGAGTCACTCTAAAGGTTTAGCCTCATTGTGAAGCAGCTCAAATTCTTAGAGTACTAAATTAGAGACTTCGGTATATGATAGTTTACCATTTTTAGTTACAAGTGTTAAATTTTAGTAATCCTAGGGGATTAAGGCATTCCTTATTTATATGTAAAAATGGATGTCTATCAGACATTTTCCTCTCAGACCTGAGGGAAGGACCTGGGCTGTTGGATCAGTAATGGCCATTAGGATGACTCCAGAGGTAAAACTACCAGTGGGCTTCCCTCTCATTGAGTATGCCAATTTCCCCTTATTTTAGCCCTAAGGAAGACTGGAAAGAACTAGTCAGCCACCTGTTTTCTTTAATAAGTTAATAGAAGAGGGAAAGTTTCCTGGAGGGGCAGTTTAGCACGGTAGATAAGACTAGGACAGTGGCATCAGATATAGTGGGTTTAGAAGCCTTGCTCTGCCACTATGGGTTACTGAAACTCGCTGAGCCACAACGTCTCTTCGGGTAAAATGCAAATGATAACACCCATATCAAAGTTTAGTTGTGCAGATTATATGAAATAATATATGTACCTGATATAGTTCCTAGAACAAAGTAGATTCTCTAGCTAGCTATAAAATTGTATATACAGTGTTACTTGAGAGACAGTATAACATGCTTGGCATGTAGTAAGCACTCAGTAAATGTTAACTGTTATGGGGATTTGCATATGATAACAGTAATAATAAAGATGCACATTTGTATTGTACTTTGGAGAAAACTAAAAGATATTGGTTATTTTACCCTAAATCATCTTTTTCTGACCACAGCAACCAACAGTGATTCCTCTTTCCTTTGACCTCATACAGAACTTGTCTTTTTCAGCTGATTCAGCACTTACAGTACTTCACTCATTCCTGTTTTGTGGCTAAATTTATATGGAGATTTGTTTCCTCTAGCAACTAAGTGATGTCAAAAATTGGAAGCAGCAGTTTTTCAGGAAACATTGAGGTCCCTGTCATTGGAGATAATCAAGCATAGAGGGCACAACTAGTGTGGTGCAGAGGGAAATCTAGCTTTAAAGGATTGGAACTGGTAGTCTTGAAGCTCAGCTCAGATTCAACAAGTTTTTCAATTAGAATGCAATAAGTCTCTCAGAGGTACTGTCTGGAACCCTGCTAGCTTTTTATACCCCTTTCACAAGCATCATATTTAGAATACAGTAAGTTCTCAATAAATACTAGCTGCTTGCTCAACCCTTTATGGGTATCTTCAAGGATATAAAGAATTGTTTTAAGAATACAGGAATTCTTATGTTGCAAGGGGTAGGATAACATTGTTTTCTGCTTACAGAATGGTTAGAGTTCAAGGAACCAGAGAAAATGTAAAGCAAGAAGGAATATTTTAAACAATAAGAATAGTTTATTGAAAGATGAAACAAGCTTCAAAGGGAGATTCAAGGCTCTTGGTGTGTGCAAACCCTTTTCAGTAGCATCTGTCAATATCTTGGACTGCTTGAATCACTTCTGCTTTAAGCCTTTTTTTAAAGCTCTGATATTCTTTGAAGTTAAACTTTCTCAGAGGTTTTAAATTAAGAATAACTTATAAAAATTATTACAAGGTCTATGATACATTCATGGTAGCATTCTCACTCATGGAAAATCTGAGGCACAAAGATGAGTCCAAGGCATTATGCTTGGCATAAATCAGTGCAGATCTGAGAAATAAGTCAGAACTTTTCCTCTTTTATAATTCATATTTTCCTTTAGAGACATGTAAGTTGTATTAAGTACTTAAGTCTGCAGGCATTTTTCAACATAATCATTCATGAAATTCCATTTCCCCCCTACTGATAAGATTATTATATGCTCTTCTGGCTACAGTGTTACAAAATCACACATATATCAATGCTGTTGATTTTCTTTTCTCAGAAAATGTTAGACTGAGATTCTTAAGCTTTTATAGTGAAAATGGAGAGAAAATTAAAAATTACCGATTTTGACTTCCATCCCATGTATCAACCAATTTTGCTGTGGGTTAACAATCTTGAAGACAACTTCCAAATCGCTTAGTGAGTTAAATAATTTCTTCTCTGTATCTTATGAGCTGAGTCACAGTATGGGGGCTTAATGACTGCATTCCTAAGTTGGGTATGTAGAAGAGACTGATTTTCACTAACATTTACTGACTGTCACAGTAATGTGCTTCTGCCAAAATCCTGATTTAAACCACCTCGACAGGTGGCAGCTCCCAGTCTCAAAAAAGCTCACCTCATGGTGCATACTCATAACACCATCTCTTGACTATTTGCCTCATTACATTCTGATTAATCCTGCTACCAACTTCTGTTTGGGGGTGGGGTGGGGTTTCCTATTGATAATTACAGAAAAATCTTGTGCTACCAAGAACTATTTTCTATAATGAAGACTATTTTGTGCTGCTTCAAAGGCTGAAATACAACTTTCACAATTCTAAGTTATAAACTGAGTTCATAACTACAGTATCTCAAATATCCTTTCTGACCACAACATTATGAAACTAGATATCAATTACAGGAAAAAAAACTGTAAAAAATATAAACATATGGAGGCTAAACAATACACTACTAAATAACCACGAGAACACTGAAGAAATCAAAGAGGAAATCAAAAAATACCTAGAAACCAATGACAATGAAAACACGACGACCCAAAACCTATGGGATGCAGCAAAAGAAGTTCTAAGAAGGAAGTTTATAGCAATACAATCCTACCTCAAGAAACAAGAAACAGGGCTTCCCTGGTGACGTAGTGGTTGAGAGTCCGCCTGCCGATGCAGGGAACACGGGTTCGTACCCCAGTCCGGGAAGATCCCACATGCCGCGGAGTGGCTGGGCGCGTGAGCCATGGCCGCTGAGCCTATGCGTCCGGAGCCTGTGCTCTGCAACGGGAGAGGCCACAGTAGTGAGAGGCCCGTGTACCGAGGGAAAAAAAAAAAACAAGAAACATCTCATGTAAATAACCAAACCTTACACCTAAAGCAATTAGAGAAGGAAGAACCAAAAAACCCCAGAGTTAGCAGATGGAAAGAAATCATAAAGATTAGATCAACAATAAATGAAAAAGAAATGAAGGAAACAATAGCAAAGATCAATAAACCAAAAGCTGGTTCTTTGAGAAGATAAACAAAATTTATAAACCATTAGCCAGACTCATCAAGATTTTTCTTGGGTCTTGGAGAAGACTCAAATCAATAGAATTAGAAATGAAAAAGGAGAAGTAACAACTGACACTGCAGAAATACAAAGAATCATGAGAGATTACTACAAACAACTATAGGCCAATAAAATGGACAACCTGGAAGAAATGGACAAATTCTTAGAAAAGCACAACCTTCTGAGACTAAACCAGGAAGAAATAGAAAATATAAACAGACCAATCACAAGCACTGAAATTGAAACTGTGATTAAAAATCTTCCAACAAACAAAAGCCCAGGGCCAGATGGCTTCACAGGTGAATTCTATCAAACATTTAGAGAAGAGCTAATACCTGTCCTTCTCAAACTCTTCCAAAATATAGGAGAGGGAGGAACACTCGCAAACTCATTCTATGAGGCCACCATCACCCTGATACCAAAACCAGACAAAGATGTCACAAAGAGAGAAAACTACAGACCAATATCACTGATGAACGTAGATGCAAAAATCCTCAACAAAATACTAGCAAACAGAATCCAACAGCACATTAAAAGGATCGTATACCATGATCAAGTGGGGTTTATCCCAGGGATGCAAGGATTCTTCAATACACGCAAATCAATCAATGTGATACACCATGTTAACAAATTGAAGGATAAAAACCATATGATCATCTCAATAGATACAGAAAAAGCTTTCGATAAAATTCAACACCGTTTATGATAAAAAAAAAAACGTCCAGAGAGTAGGCATAGAGGGAACTTACCTCAACATAATAAAGGCCATATATGACAAACCCACAGCCAACATCGTTCTTAATGGTGAAAAACTGAAACCATTTCCTCTAAGATCAGGAACAAGACACTCTCACCACTATTATTCAACATAGTTTTGGAAGTTTTGGCCACAGCAATCAGCGAAGGCAAAAAAATAAAAGGAATACAAATGGGAAAAGAAGAAGTAAAACTGTCACTGTTTGCAGATGACATGATACTATACATGGAGAATCCTAAAGATGCTACCAGAAAACTACTAGAGCTAAATAATGAACTTAGTAAAGTAGCAGGATACAAAATTAATTCACAGAAATCTCTTGCATTCCTATACACTAATGATGAAAAATCTGAAAGAGAAATAAAGGAAACACTCCCATTTACCACTTCAACAAAAAGAATAAAATACCTAGGAATAAACTTACCTAAGGAGACAAAAGACCTGTATGCAGAAAACTATAAGACTCTGATGAAAGAAATTAAAGGTGATACAGACAGATGGAGAGATATACTATGTTCTTGGATTGGAAGAATCAACATTGTGAAAATGACTGTACTACCCTAAGTAATCTACAGATTCAATGCAATCCCTATCAAAGTACCAATGGCATTTTTCACAGAAAAATTTCATAATTTGTATGGAGATACAAAAGACCCTGAATAGCCAAATCGATCTTGAGAAAGAAAAACGGAGCTGGAGGAATCAGGCTCCCTGACTTCAGACTATACTACAAAGCTACAGTAATCAAGACAGTATGTTACTGGCACAAAAACAGAAATATAGATCAACGGAACAGGATAGAAACCCCAGAGATAAACCCACGCATCTATGTTCACCTTACCTTTGATAAAGGAGGCAAGAATATACAATGGAGAAAAGACAGTCTCTTCAATAAGTGGTGCTGGGAAAACTGGACAGCTACATGTAAAAGGATGAAATTAGAACACTTCCTAACACCATACAGAAAAATAAGCTCAAAATGGATTAAAGACCTAAATGTAAGGCCAGACACTATAAAACTCTTAGAGGAAAACATAGGCAGAACACTCTATGACATAAATCACAGCAAGATCCTTTTTGACCCACCTCCTAGAGAGATGGAAATAAAAACAAAAATAAACAGATGGGACCTAATGAAACTTAAAAGCTTTTGCACAGCAAAGGAAACCATAAACAAGACGAAAAGACAACCCTCAGAATGGGAGAAAATATTTGCAAATGAAGCAACTGACAAAGGATTCATCTCCAAAATATACAAGCAGCTCATGCAGATCAATATCAGAAAAAACAACCCAATCCAAAAATGGGCAGAAGATGTAAATAGACTTTTCTCCAAAGAAGATATACAGATTGCCAACAAACACATGAAAGGATGCTCAACATCACTAATCATTAGAGAAATGCAAATCAAAACTACAATGAGGTATCACCTCACACTGGTCAGAATGACCATCATCAAAAAATCTACAAACAGTAAATGCTGGAGAGGGTGTGGGGAAAGGGAACCCTCTTGCACTGTAGGTGGGAATGTAAATTGATACAGCCACTATGGAGAACAGTATGGAGGTTCCTTGAAAAACTAAAAATAGAACTACTTATGACCCAGCAATCCCACTACTGGGCATATACCCTGAGAAAACCATAATTCAAAAAGAGACATGTACCACAATGTTTATTGCAGCTCTGTTTATAATAGCCAGGACATGGAAGTAACCTAAGTGTCCATTGACAGAAGAATGGGTAAAGAAGATGTGGCACATATATACAATGGGATATTACTCAGCCATAAAAAGAAATGAAATTGAGTTATTTTTAGTGAGGTGGATGGACCTAGATTCTGTCATACAGAGTGAAGTAAGTCTGAAAGAGAGAAACAAATATCATATGCTAACACATATATATGGAATCTAAAAAGAAAAAAAAATGGTTCTGAAGAACCTAGGGGCAGGACAGGAATAAAGACGCAGACGTAGAGGATGGACTTGAGGACAAGCGGAGGAAGAAGTGTAAGATGGGACAAAGTGAGAGAGTAGCACTGACATATAAACATTACATATATACACTACCAAATGTAAAATAGGTAGCTATTGGGAAGCAGCTACATAGCACAGGGAGATCAGCTTGGTGCTTTGTGACCACCTAGAGGGGTGGCATAGGGAGGGTGGGAAGGAGATGCAAGAGGGAGGGATTATGGGAATATATGTATATGTATAGCTTATTCACTTTGTTATACAGCAGAAACTAACACAACATTGTAAAGCAGTTATACCCCAATAAGGATGTTAAAAGAAAAAAAAGAAAAAGAATGTATATATAAATTTATCACTGTCATTTTGCTGTGAAACAGAAATTCATACAACATTATAATTCAACTGTACTTCAATAAAATTTTTTTGTTTGTAAAAAAAAAGTTATTTCTTCTAAGAGCATATTCTGAATTTCCTTACCGTAGGAAAAAGAGCCTTGTAAATGTAAATATCTATGTAAATGTACATAGATATTTAATTTTTAAAGTTAAAGTATAAACAAAAAGGTAATTCTTCAACAAACTAATTTTATTTGTCTTGAATATTGACCATCATTTATTTGGTGTTAGCCCAGAAATAAATAATCTTATAACATCTCTATACACAATTTGGGCATAATAAATATCCACACACATTGACATATTCATGTAGTCTAACAACCACTAAGATGTGTACATATATTTAATTTAGCACACACATGTGCTAGACAGTTAGGTATATACTTACATGTATTTACATGTAAATATATGTAATCTAACATGCTAAAACTTGTAAATATTTAATTTGTACACATACACTACACATAGGTATACATTTACATACATACTTACATGTAAACACACAAAGGCATGTTTTCAGTGCGTACATACATGTGTAAGTCCTTGTGGTGAGACATAACTAAACCTGATTTTCTCGTCTTTAGTGCTGTTTCTTAACTACCTCAACATATGAAAACTGAAATAATAAATAATTTTGGTCAATCTCCAAGGTTTTCACTCTCAAATAACCTGCATAAAGAAAAATATGCACATTCATATGTATGGATATTGCATTAATGTATTTATAGCATACTTCATTCCCCAAAAAAGGGAATGAGAAATAAAAACTAGATTAAGGGAATGTAAAAAGCAACTGGAGTAAATAATTTTATTTATTCCTTTGGTTCTATCCAAACAACTTAATAAGACAGAGCTTCCAATTTATTTGTATTGTAACATCCCAGTTAGACCAATTTTTTGCCAAACTTGACAGTCTGTTATTTAAATTTGCAAAATGCTCAAGGAAAAGTTTTCTTAAGAAATGGTCAATTATGACTGTATCAAACATTGCTTCCAAAATAAATGTGTCTTTCAAGAGCACCAAATAATTTTAGTTTAACATGATCGCTGAATGTCTAAAGTTCTCAGAACAAAACTAAAGTTGGGGAAAGTAATTAAAACCAGATTCTAAAAAGTCAATACATCTGAGGCTCCAGACACTCAAACTGCATGTGCTGTGGTTTCCAGTAAAACTAAAATGAGGTAATTTTTTATTCCTGTAATGTTCATGATTTGTGCAGAACCAAATCAGGGTAAAAATGCTCATCTCCTCCTTTTTCTCATTAATTCATTATGTAGTTTTCAATGTTTTAAGCTAAAAAGAAAATCTCCTATAGTTAGCTTCTAAAGTAATAAGAAAAAATTTCCTGATAAATTTAGGATAACCTAAACATCTCAGTTTAACCACCTTAGTTTATTCTCTTCCCCCTCTCTTGTAAATCCAGATAAGGAATTGTGAAATTGGCTCATGTGTCACTTTCTCCTCCCCCTTCTTTGTTTCATCTCTTTTGGAACTTAATAATTGGGCTGGAGGAGGGAAGGAGGAGAAGGATTACCACATGCTCAGAAGTGTGAACCTTGGATCCTTGGAAGAGGTAAAAGGAGGTTAAATGCCACAACACTCGAGTGCACACACACACACACACACACACACACACACTCCAAAAGCAGGGAGGAGAAAAAGAGGGATGATGAGAAAGAGAAAAAATTTTTTTCATGAACTTGAATAGAACAGCTGATCTTATGCGACTAATAATTAAATAATTCTGTATTTCCATGTGCTTGTATTCCCCCTGTTTTATTTTCTTTTAGGGCACTGAAAATCAATACATACCAATTTTTAAAAGGTTACATTTTTTAGAGCTAGGCCAAACTCAGCTGTATGATCATATAGTTAGCATATGGGTAAACGCTTTCATCTAAGATCTCAGAGCACCTAAAAATAGTATGATTTTTCAGGCTCCAAAGAATGAAAATAAAAAGGCCTGGAACCTGTAGACTCAAAGATAAATGGCAGAAAGCAGTGGCTTCCTGATATGTAGCCTCAGACTTTGGTCAGCCCTCTGTCTCATCCAAAGAAGCATTTTAAAATTAATAAGTGATAGATATTAAGAGGCCATGTATGTCATCACCATGGTAGGTTTCAATACTTCTGAATGATTTGTAGTTGTTGATCAAATGTGACTGATCACCATATAAGAGATATAACCCAGTATTAGAAATGTTAACACTTAACCGTTTTATTTTAATAAACTTTATTCTATCACTTTGTCAAAGACCTTTTGAAAGCCCGACTAGATCATATTCATGGATAAAGTTTTATGTAAATGCATGTTTAATCCTTAAATGAACTGCAGTAGGTAAACCATGGTTTAGCCTTACAGGAACCTCCTGGCTTTTTCTTCTAGTGGGCTACATGCATTATAACCCCTTTTGTTATTGTAGAGTTCCAATCTTGTCCTATATGCAAGTTGTTAGTCCTCTCTGGGATCTTTGTTTTGAAAGATAGTGTTTGTTCTTTTTAACTCTTTATACAATTGAATGTACTACTAGGTAGATTTCTTAGGAACCTGCTAGAACCTTTGGAACCAGGGTCTGAAACTGGGGGAAATTGACATTGCTTGACACTAATACCTCTAAAAGGAGACTCCCTAATGGTGTTACATTTTCCTCTTAAGTACCATTACATTGTCCAGATGCAGTGAAATACAGCAAAAATCATTTGAAAACAGTTTTTCCCACTGTCATGTTGCCAATCAACCATTTAGAACAGCAGTTCTCCACTTCTACTCTTCGTTTCTGTAAAACTAGATGAGTTAGATTAGTTTGCTGAGATGGCATAGGACTTTGGACTAATCATTTAAGCCCTCTGGGCCTTAGTTTCCTCACTTGTAAAATAACAGAGTGGTTTAAATGGTTCTAAGATTCCTTGAGCTTCAGAACACTAGAATTCTATGCTAAAGTCTAGAGCACCGTTTGGCCTGTCCCTCTCTATAGCCCACCAGTTCATATAATATTTTAACACTCTCCTATTAGTAATGTTAGGACTTGCAAAGTCCATTTCAAATTCATGGAAGAGAGCTTAACTTCAAGTCTGCCATGCTCTGGTGGACTTTTCAGCCATCATTTGCAGTATCTTTCCATATGTGAGATAAATCCTTTTATCTCAATAAGGGTTTCTGTTTAAAAAAAATTTTTCTGAGTTTAGCCCCAGATTTTCATAAATGCTTGGGGTTTTGAACTCTCAGGATACTTTAAATGGAGTTTCTGATGCATTTAACAGTTTCCGCATTCCTAGATTATTAGTTCCCTTTAAGAATGTTATCTTCCATTATTTTACTAATAAGTAACCAGATTTTGCCCTAGTTCAATACATGTGTGACATATGATTGCAACTTTTCTTCTTTTAACAGCAAATTGAGTTGCTTAATGTTGTGATAAACATTACATGTGGCTTACTCACAATAGCTACTTTATGACTTCCTATATATCACTCAACACCAGGTCTAGGAAATGTACTTCTCATGAGTTCTTAAAGTACCATTTGAG
The DNA here is from genome assembly GCF_003676395.1 of Aethalodelphis obliquidens. Lineage (NCBI taxonomy): Eukaryota > Metazoa > Chordata > Mammalia > Artiodactyla > Delphinidae > Aethalodelphis > Aethalodelphis obliquidens. The sequence continues at coordinate 5,416,311 of NW_020837971.1, forward strand.
CACATAATCATTTATTCTATCCAGTTACTTATCTCATGCTTTCTATCCTGGTAAACTATGCTACCAGCTATGTTTGAGTAACTTAAGTCCCTAATTGTTAAGTACCTGGTATAGGTTTTCAGAGTCCCCCAGTTTTTATGGTTAGATGATATAACACAGATTATCTACAGAACACTTCCATTATATGAGACTTTTACCACATTGCAGTTCATCATTCTACAAGTAAAATGTCAACCTATCCCTAGTTATCCTGTAAGTCTGACATCTGGAAGTGAGAGAGTAGACAAGAAAAATGGGAAAGCAAACCTCTCAGTCACCTTGGGCTGTGGAGACCTGACTATTGGCAGATGTTAATCTTGGCTCAACCAGGATCACATATGTATTGTTACAGTTCCAATCCACTTTTTTCTGTGGTGACCTACAAAGATTATTTGATTTGTGCTTAATTTTCAATCTTAATTCTTTAACGAAGAACTGTAATTATCTTACCTGAATTCCAATATCAGTGATTTTATCACACTCAGATAAAGTTCCTTTAATTTTTTATGCCTGGAAAGTATCATCAAACCCAAAAAATGTTAAATATAAAGATTATTTGATGATTATAATTTAGTATGGAAGGTATATTTCCAATGAGATAACAATTATGCAAACTAAAAAAAATTTAGCTTCTGTCTTCTATTCCTTTACACTTAACAAATCATAAAATCACTTTGGTTAGACAGCATTGTTAAATAAAATTTTCAGGTTGTCTCTAATGTTTTACAAAAAGTGTTAGAAATCCCAGAGGCAGGAAACTTCTTATCTTGCCTTCTGTTTCCAGGTAAATGTTATACGAATCAATATAAAGAAACCTTAAAGACCCCTAAGCTTACAGCTTTGTTTTGAAGACACTTCATGTGGCTAATGAATCTATTTATCAATAAATTCTTTTTTATGCCTAGCCTAAACATCTGAAAATCTTTAGCTCATTTTATTATGTTTAAGTGCTTGGAGGGAGAAGAAATATCTTTATATAAAGGCGTATAGACAGATAATCATTCATCAATAGCTCACTTCTTTTTTCAGGCTAAAAGCTTTGCTTCTTTTTATTTAAAAAAATACAGATTGTACTTTTAGCCCTTCATTTTTTTATGTGTGGTTTTGCTGGCCCATTTCTCCGTACCCTCCTGCCCTAAACTGGCACAACATTCAGATAAGGAACTGACTAATGTGCATTATAGATGCCATCCTCCTGTTTTGCATTCAGGATCGTATTACTTTTCTATTTCTGTTAGATATGCTTCCTAGACCATTTTCCTCATTCTATGGTCCCAGAGCTGGCTGGCAGGGAAAATGCCAGAAATGGTATATGATTTGTCCTTTTTACATTTTATTTGCAGGACTGGTTTACATTTTATTGATCGTAAAAACCACATTTGGATTGTAATTGAAAATGGGTCCTGCAAATATTATATCCCGCTTTTTTCACTGATGTACATATTAGGCCCTTTCATTTTTCAAAAACAAAAGCCAGATCAAGGAGAAAAGTGCTTGAAGTTCTGCTTCACTGAAGTCACTGGTTAAATTGCAATTTCTAATCTCTTTTAACAGTCCTGTATACCACACAAAAATAAAATCACTCCATTTATACTTTTAATTTTATTGCAAATGTAGATTCTTTTGCTAGGAGCACATTATGTTTTCTGTCTCCTTATTTCAAAACAAAGAATGGGCAAACCCTGTGAAGCCGTCACACGTGGTCTGGGTTCCAGATGTGGATGCTGTTTTATTCATGTTAGAAGAATTGGAGTTTAGATACTACCCCAACAGAAACTAAATTGTTTGAACAAAAATATCAAGTAAGAGATGCAAAGTTTTTCTCTTTGCCCTGTACTTGATAATAGCTAAATATGTTTTATTATTCGATGTGGAATTTGTCTTATGAAACTATCTCTGAATAGTTTCTCTGAAGTTTTCACTTTTTTTTTATGTCTATGTAGCCATGTTAGAATTTTTTAAAGATGAGCTGTAATGAAGTATACTTGTTAAGTATGACATTTAACAGACTATAATATCTTTACCATTTTGTTCAAAATTATTTTAAAATATTAATTAGTATTAAAATGGAGTGCCACATTTCATCACTATGGTTATTCATTAAAATGTATGGCCTCAAAATTTAATTAATTAAATATCATTAGCCATTAAGTAAATACAAATCAAAACCACGGTGAGATACTAAATACTACATACCTACTAGGATGGCTATAATTAAAAGGACAGATAATAAGATGCCTTGGCATTGTGAAGCTTATAAATGCTCCAAATTAGAAGGTGAAGCAAGTGATGGTTCCAACATTTTACAGTCTTTCTTTATACCTTAGAAAGTCTTAAATCTCAAGTCTAGGTAAAATTCAGTCATTCTTAATTCATCATTCGATAAATATTTATTTAGCATGTATTATATTGTTCAGGCTCTGGGATAGAAGCTGGGAGTATAAAGGTCAATGAGGTGCAGTGTTTACTGTCAAGGATCCCATAGTCTGGCATTAAAGACAGACATGTACACTAGATCATTACAACCCTGTGGAAGGTAAATACTGTGCACAGTGGTCGAACCAAAGAGGAAAGATGAGGGCACTACTTTGGATTAGAGAAGACTGCATGGAGGAGAGTCATGAGTGGGGAAGTGTAAATTGCCAAGAAAGCTACAAAGGGAAGGACATTCCAGGCTGAAGGAACAGAATGTGCAAAAGCATTGAGGTATGAAATAGTATGGCATGTATATGGAACTATATAGCATGGCATGATTAGATTTACATGGATTTTTAAAATATCTGAAAAGCTGATCTAAGAATTTCTGTTAAGGAATAAACTGCAGGGTTTTGTTTTTGTTTTGTTTAATACCTTGTTAAGTGCTTGGGGGGGGGAAAGTCCTGGGGGTTGGCTGTGCCAAGCTTTTACTTCTGGGAGGGATAAAAAGAGGAAGGTGGGAGGACAAGACTAAGAAAGAAGCAAAGAGGAGCCAACCAGATGGAGTGACTGGGCCTCAGTGAGGCAAAGAGCAGGTGGGTACTTAAATTTTCAGGGAAGTTGTAGCATCATGAAAATGTAAATCCTCCTTCATCTCCCTCAAAAGTCAGCCAAACTCACGAATGCTTTGCAGGAAAGGTTCTGGTTTATTTTCCCAAAATTTAGAAGGGGCTAAATTTTGTAATCAGGTAAAATGCAAAGGAAAGCAGATGGTGTGGTAGCCTGGAGAAGTCACTAGCATTACAGGTTGTATGAGAATGCGAAGCCTTAGGAATTCATAGGAATCCTGGGGAGCGCCTTGCTCCTTCATAGGCCATGGAATTGAGAGACCTGGATCTTAGGGGTCCAGGCGTCCCTAGTGAAAAATTGGCTTATATTGTAGCTCTGGTCCATTGAAGGGAGTGTCAAGACTTAAGACTCAAAAGGAAGCAGGCACCAAGCCATGAGAGCCTCGTACATTATTCTGGAATGTGGATTTTATCCTATGCAACATTGTTAAACAAAACTTTCCCTCTTTAGGGAATAAGTGACAATAATGCAAAAAGAATGAGGATGTGTTTCAAAAGAGGTATAGAGATCACAGGGCAGGGGGTGATTGCTTTTAGTTGGAAGGAATAGGTGACAGTCTAGAAGAGACTTTCACAGAGGAAGAAGAATCTGAATTAAGCCTTAAAGTCTGGGTAAGATTTTGACAAAGGAATAGGAACAGTGTTTCAGACTGAGGAAGCAGCATGAACAAAGGCTTCATTTGGAAAGTGTGAGTTGTTTGGAAAATAGTTCAGATTGGGGTCACTGGGAGTAGTGGGTGGGAACACTACATGCTGCCAGGAACAGATAGATGTACACCAGATAGTTGGGAGCAAACAAATCCTTTGAAAACTATTCTTTTTTTCCCCCAATTTTACATCTGGAATTGCTTAGGTGATATAGATAGACATCAGCAATGAACGAGTTACCAAATGTTGGAATGGTATGTGTGTCTGTGTGTACTTACTATATGACTGAGTCATACTACTCCAGGCTTAGAATATCACCAACATAAACATAAAACATACTTCCCCCAACTCTTTATTTTGAAAATATTCAAATCTACAGCCAGGTTCAAAGAATGGTATAATGAACACTTATATATCCTTTACCTAAATTCACCAGTTATAAATACTTTGCCACATTTTGCTTAATTGCTGTTATAGTTTTACTGATATTTATGTGTGAATATAGTTTTATATGTATATATAATATATATTTTTTAAATTCATATGTGTAGTGTGAACCATTTGAAAATAAGTTTCAGCTATCTTGATGCTTTACCTCTGAATATTCTATATGCATCTTCCTAGGAATAAGGACATTTTCCTATGTAACTATATAGGATTATGTATATATAATATGATACTGAAGATTAACAGTACTACCATACTATATAATATAGAGTCAGTATTCAAATTTGCTTTTTATCCAGTCCTCAGAATTCACACGTTACATTTGTTTGCATGTCTCTTTAGCCTTTTTTTTTTTCTTTAAATGTTGTCTTTCAAGATCCCAGGCCAGCCATTACGTAAAATGTTCCACATTCTGGATTTGTCTGACTGTTCCTTATGATTAGATTCTAGGTAAACATTTTCTGTAAAACTACTACCTAGGTGCAGTTTCATTAGAACTGTATTTTTTCTGTTTATTTAATAAATAATCCATGATGTGATCCTTTGAGACCGCATGAATTCCCTGTTTCCCAACAACGTTTCAGTCAATGATTTGAGCATTAATTGATGATCCTTGCCTAAATCAGTTATTTTGCTGAAAGTTGCAAAATGCTGAGTTTTCTGATTCTATCCTTCCTTCTAAATATAGAATCTGTTATTTATTTAAACCTTTTTTTCCATCACTCTTTCCCTTATTTCCTGCTGAATAGTTTGAGAGGTACTTTGAACAAAAGATTATTTTAGACATAACAACTAGCTGTCCCAGTTAATTTGTTGTGTTACCTATTAACAATCTTTTTTATTAAGATATAATTAACATATAACATTATATTAGTTTTAGGTGTACATATAGTGATTCAGTATTTGTATGTATCGTGAAATGACCATCACAATAAGTCTGTTTAACATCTGTCACCATGTATAGTTACAATTTTTTTTCTTGTGATGAGAACTTCTAAGATCTCTCTTAGCAATTTTCAGATATACAATACATTATTATTAACTGTAGTCACCATGCTGTACTTTACACCCCATGACTTATTTATTTTATAACTAGAAGTTTGTACCTTTTAGCCCCCTTCACCCATTTTGCCCACACCCCCCAACCCCACCTCCACCAATTACCAATCTCTTCTCTGTGTCTATGAGGTTTTTATTTGTTTTTTTTTAGATTCCACATATAAATGAGATCATACAGTATTTATCCCTCTGTGTCTGACTTTTTTCACTTGGCATTGTGCCCTCAAGGTTCATCCATGTTGTCACAAATGGCAAGATTTCCTTCTCTTTTATGGCTAAATATATATATATACACCACATTTTCTTTATCCAGTCATCCATCAATGGACACTTTGGTTGTTCCCATGTCTTGGCTATTGTAAATAATGCTGCAGTGAACAGGGGGGTTACATATATCTTTCTAAATTAATGTTTTCATTTCCTTTGGAAATGCTAGATCATATGATAGTTCTATTTTTAATTTCTTGAGGAACTGTCATACTGTTTTCCATAGTGGCTACACCAATTTACATTCCTACCAACAGTGCACAAGCAGTCCCATTTCTCCACATTCTCACAAACACTTGTTATTTCTTATCTTTTTGGTAATAGCCATTCTAACAGGCAACAGTCTTTTAATTTTCCCAAACTCCTGTTAAGCGCATTTACAAAATGGAATTACTGTTTTGCTTGGTGTAATTATGTTGTTTGTTGGCAAAAGATGACACACTGAGGAAAATAAAAACATCAGTATGTTGCCCTATTATAAGACTAAATATTTGGTCATAATTAAAAAACAAGTTTTATATATTGTTGAGGAAACCTTGTTAATCAGCTTCACAATCTGAAAGATTTAGTCTTTACAACTTGCACATGGCTTTTCTTCTGAGAGTCTGTGCTTTTAGAAAAAGTCTGGAAGATGGTCTAGGCATTATGGAATACTAACTTTAGAATAAAATACAATGTAGTTTATCTGATAGCCAGGAACCATCCTTGTTTATGGTATATTTCAGTTTGGAAACTGTCAACACTTTAATACAGGCACACCAGAACAGTAAATAAGCATAAATAAATTTTATAATCTGTTCTGCATATGATTAAAGAAAGTCTCTTGAAAAAAATCTGTATAAAATTACGTAAGATTGCATAGTTTGTCCAACTTTTAATTCATTTTTTCTTGAATACTCTTTATAAGCAGTAGCTTGTAGGCTTTCAATATTAAAACACTGAAACAAACCTCTCTTCCATAGTCATGACATAAGCCATCGTAAAGTATGGAGAAAATATGAAAATATGACAAATGATTAATAACTACATTATAAGGAGTTCATACAAATTGGCAGGAATATTGAGACCCCTCAATATATAAATGACTAAAGAATATAAACAGAAAATTCACATAAAATACAATCACAAAGATAAACAAATATAGGGGGAAATTTCTCTGAGAAATCTATAAATATAATCTATACAATTTAGGATATTTGAATATAGGATGTTGGAAAATATATTCTATGAGATAAGATGGAATGAGGTACCCAGGAGTCTAGGATGACTGAGGACTTTGATGTAATTATTGGGGGTGTAGATCATGAGAAATCTAAAAAGAACAAAAGATCCCTAACAGCAAACATAAGAAGCCTCCTTTCTTGCTGCTTTTTTTTTTTTTTTGAGGGTAAAATGGGATATAAGTTGTTGTGATAGAGGGGATACAGTTAGAAGGTGGTGTTGAAAATCCTTTGCGTAAATTTTCTGCTTTCAGTAATGCTTATATTGTAATATATGGAATGCCTATGATTCCTTGTCAAACATACTGAGAAACAAAACAAAACAAAAGGGAAGATTCTGAAGTCAAATGGGTGTCTGTCTTTTTTGTCAGCCAGGACCAAATGAGCTCTTAGTCAGGAGAGATGTGTCCTGGTACTGGATTGAAACATGTTGAAATGGAATTCAGCATCTTGTGTCCAAGTCCTAATCCTTTTCTTAGGATTCTTTTCCTGGTTAATGGTACCACCATGTCCACAGCTGACCAGATAAAAACCTGGATATTATCTGTGTCTACTCCTCTCCCCACTGCTCCCCATATCCAATCAATCACCAAGCCCGCCCTACCTATACTACCTCCTAAAAATCTCTTATGCATGCCTCATCTGCCACCATGATCAAAACCTCATTATTTCTAGTGTCATTGCAATACCTTTCCCATTCTTAAATAGATCCCCCTTACCGTTATGTCTGTGTACACAAATCTGTATGAGTCGTACTCAGAGTTCTTCAGTGGCTCCCATTGCATATAGCACAGTCTGAATCGCTTTGCGAGGCCATACACATTCTGCCCTCCTCCTCTTTCTCCATCCTCATCTCCTGCCACATCCTCCGTCTTCTCAGGCCATGCTATGCCAATACAAAGTCACCTGTGGATCTCCCAACATATAACCCTCTGTCATGTCTCTATGCCTTCCCCCCTGCTTCTTCCTTCATTGAGAATGCCCTTCTCCTCTTTACCTCACAAACACCTACTGAAGCTCTTAGCTGCACCTCAAAAGCTGAAGAGCATCTCCTGACTCCTCCACAGAGACAACAGGGGCAAAAGCACTCACTTTCCAACTCATCCATGCTGCCAAGATGCAGTGCAGTGCACATATCTCCATAACAGCAAATATACCTCATTATGTCATAATTCCAATAAATTATTGCGAAGATGCATTGAATGTTTACCGTGTGCCACAGACTTATGTTAAGCACTTTACAAATCCTCACAACACTATGAGGAAAGTAATATTATAATTACTGTTTTAAAGAGAGGGTAATGGAGGCACAGAGTAACTTGCCTGAACTCTCATAGTGTTGTGACACCAGTAAGGATGTGAAGCCACACTCTGAACTCATTCTTTTAGTAACTTTTAGCCATGTAATGTTGTTACTCTTGTTGTTGTTTTGCCACTAAGGTGTACCTTGAGACCAGGCTGTGTAAGTTTAATACTCCTATAACCTTGCATAGCGTTTGACACACAGTTGACAATGAATAAGTATTTGTGAATGAATGAGTAGTCTATTTATAAAATTATTTTTATGGACCCAGTTTTCCCTTATCTTGCTGGCATACTCTCAGAATTCTTGGATGAAATCTAGTTCCCTTTGTAATTGTGTGAATCAGTGTTAACATTTATATAATGTTTCTTTCTAAAAGATTTGCTGTGTTTGGTGTTGCCTACCACATTCTCTTAGGAGTAAAGAACAAAACTTTTATTGGAAATATGTTTTATCTCAATTAACACATCCTCTTTCTAAAATCATTGATAATGCTATCTTGTACAATGTCCATGAAAATGTATCTTAACCTCACAAGTGATCTTCCCCTTTATACTCTGGTTAGCAATTACAATTTTATAAAAATAATTTACCTTTTCTTCTTAATTATTTTTATTTATTTCTACTTACTTGATTATTAGTATGAATTTTGTATCATACTTCTTTTTGAAATGTGTCAACCTTTCCACCCTAATTTACCAACCTACAAGTCTAAAGGAAAGCAGGCTTTGGTCAATACACAGAAATTGGTCCTCTATATGTTTATGGAGGGAAGGAAAATTAGCATCTCTGTTACCTGGAGATAGAAAAGTCACCTTGAGTCTACTTGCCTCCTACCTGATGGAGGTTGAGAGGAAAGTTATATCAACCAGATATTCTCCTTGAGGGAAAAGACAAGCTCAGGATGGTCACTTCTTTTTGCAATGATTTTAGTAGGCATTTTGCTGGAAACAGGAGAAAATTGACTGGAACTTCTATGAGGAAAACCACTATTGCTAGTGATGGGACCAGCAGACTCATATAAGGCCACTGGCTGGGAAGAAGGGCCTGGAATGGACTAAGGAGAGGTCCAGCTTCATATGAAAAAGTTCAGTAGGGCAGACTTCTAATGTGTTTTTTGTTTTTAATCCAAGGCAAATCCATTTGTCTCTGAGTTATTCTGCTTTCTTTTAACTCCAATTCTTTCTATTTCTTAAATCTCAAGAGATTTCATGTGCTTCCTCCTTTAGGGGTTGTGCTGCACTAAACCTCAGGCTTTATTTGTATGTGTGTTCCATGCAGATGGGTGGTCTCTTGAAAGCATATCATCAGATTAAGACATGCAACTGTAAGCTCTCCCACTCCAGCTCAGATCATAGCTAAGAAAATGTGGAATTTTTAAAAGTCTAAGTGTTTGGTTTACAGGAAGGAAACGGTACCAGATCCATTCATTCCCTCACTCACTGACTCACTGATCAAATATTTTACACACCTCTATGTACTAAGCATAATGCTGGGCATCCCAAAGATAGGATGATCCAGCCTCTGCCCTCAAGAAACTTACAATTTGTAAGGAGATAGGCGTGGAAAAAAATATTAAAATATATCGAGCTGATTGCTTTATTGGAGGCATTATAAAGTACAGCAGAAGCACAAGGCAGGTAGATCCTAAGCCTGCCCAGGAATTCCAGAAGAGCTTCACACAGCTGAAACTTGAGGGATGAGCAAGAATTTACTAGGTGGACAAGAAGAAAGGCTGTTTCCGACAGAGAGATTAACTCACAGAAATGGGAAGGCAAGGAGAGCATGCCATGTTTGCGGAGCTGTAGGAGAGTCAGTTCTATGTCTCTGGAGCAAAGATGAAAGGTGGGAGTCATCTGGAAGTGAGGCTGCACAAGTAGGCAGGAACCACCTCAGGAAGAGCTTGGTCCTCCACAGTAGACTATTTAGACTTTATGCTGAAAGCAATGTAGAGCTCCTGAAGAAGTCTGAGCAAGGAAGTGAAAGGCTCAGGTTTGCATGGTGCAAGATCACACCACAGCAGAGTGGAGAACAGATCTGAGGACAGTGATACTTAAGGCAAGAGAGGTTAGTAAGGAGAAATGGTGCTTGAACTATGGCAGTGGCAGCAGGGCTGGAGGGGAGGCAGGGGACAGATATAGGAGATATTGTTGAAGTTCTCACATTGGCTTATTTTTTTTGGCTAGAAATATCTGAAACTAAATGACCTTATAACATATACAGTTAAAATTAAGATGGAAACCACACGCCAATATTCAATTAGGAATACTGGTTTTTTTGTTTGTTTTGCAGTTCAATTTGAAAATAATTAGGGTGCTACCCAAATGAGGCCATCTAAAAGCATAACACCCCTCTAGGGGACTATACTGTAATGTGTCAGAGATAAGATACAATATATTAGGAACTAAAGAACACTTATTTAGAAAACCATCTAGAGTAATTAATCTCACCATGTGATTTATGTTTTCTTAAAGAGAGAATGCATCAATAAAATAAAACCTATTGATATTGCCTTGAAATGACCTAGGTTGAGAGTGTGAATTTTTTTTGAATTTTATTTTATTTTTTTATACAGCAGTTTCTTATTAGTTATCCATTTAATATATATTATCGTATATATGTCAATCCCAATCTCCCAATTCATCACACCACCACCACCATCACCCCCCGCCACTTTCCCCCCTTGGTGTCCATACGTTTGTTCTCTATATCTGTGTCTCAATTTCTGCCCTGCAAACCGGTTCATCTGTACCATTTTTCTAGGTTCCACATATATGTGTTAATATACGATATTTGCTTTGCTCTTTCTGACTTACTTCACTCTATATTAGAGTCTCTAGATCCATCCACGTCTCTACAAATGACTCAATTTCGTTCCTTCTTATGGCTGAGTAATATTCCATTGTATATATGTACCACATCTTCTTTATCCATTTGTCTGTCAATGGGCATTTAGGTTGCTTCCATGACCTGGCTATTGTAAATAGTGCTGCAATGAACATTGGGGTGCATGTGTATTTTTGAATTGTGGTTTTCTCTGGGTATATGCCCAGTAGTGGGATTGCTGGGTCATATGGTCATTTTATTTTTAGTTTTTTAATGAACCTCCATACTGTTCTCCATAGTGGCTGTATCAATTTACATTCCCACCAACAGTGCAAGAGAGTTCCCTTTTCTCCACACCCTCTCCAGCATTTGTTGTTTGTAGATTTTCTGATGATGCCCATTCTAACTGGTGTGAGGTGATACCTCATTGTAGTTTTGATTTGCATTTCTCTAATAATTAGTCATGTTGAGCAGCTTTTTATGTGCCTCTTGGCCATCCGTATATCTTCTTTGGAGAAATGTCTATTTAGGCCTTCTTCCCATTTTTGGATTGGGTTGTTGGTTTTTGTAATATTGAGCTGCATGAGCTGTTTATATATTTTGGAGATTAATCCTTTGTCCATTTATTCGTTTGCAAATATTTTCTCCCATTTTGAGGGTTGTTTTTTCATCTTGTTTGTAGTTTCCTTTGCTGTGCAAAAGCTTTGAAGTTTCATTAGGTCCCATTTGTTTATTTTTGGTTTTATTTCCATTACTCTAGGAGGTGGATCAAAAAAGATCTTGGTGTGATTTATGTCAAAGAGTGTTCTTCCTATGTTTTCCTCTAAGAATTTTACAGTGTCGGTCTTATATATAGATCTCTAATCCATTTTGAGTTTATTTTTGTATGTGGTGTTAGGGAGTATTCTAATTTCCTTCTTTTACATGTAGCTGTCCAGTTTTCCCAGCACCACTTACTGAAGAGACTGTCTTTTCTCCATTGTATGACCTTGCCTCCTTTGTCAGAGATTAGTTGACCATAGGTTCGTGGGTTTATCTCTGGGCTTTCTATCCTATTCCATTGATCTATGTTTCTGTTTTTGTGCCAGTACCATATTGTCTTGATTACTGTAGCTTTGTAGTATTCTATGAAGTCAGGGAGTCTGATTCCTCCAGCCGTTTCATTCCCTCAAGACTGCTTTGGCTATTTGGGGTCTTTTGTGTCTCCATACAAATTTTAAGATTTTTTGTTCTAGTTCTGTAAAAAATGCCATTGGTAACTTGATAGGGATTGCATTGAATCTGTAGATTGCTTTGGGTAGTATAGTCATTTTCACAATATTGACTCTTCCAATCCAAGAACATGGTATATCTCTCCATCTGTTTGTAGCATCTTTAATTTCTTTCATCAGTGTCTTATAGTTTTCTGCATACAGGTCTTTTGTCTCCTTAGGTAGGTTTATTCCTCGGTATTTTGTTCTTTTTGTTGCAGTGGTAAATGGGAGTGTTTCCTTAATTTCTCTTTCATATTTTGTACCATTAGTGCATAGGAATTCAAGAGATTTCTGTGCATTAATTTTGTATCCTGCAACTTTACCAAATTCATTGATTAGCTCTAGTAGTTTTCTGGTGGCATCTTTAGGATTCTCTATGTATAGTATCATGTCATCTGCAAACAGTGACAGTTTTACTTCTTCTTTTCCCATTTGTATTCCTTTTATTTCTTTTTCTTCTCTGATTGCCATGACTAGGACTTACAAAACTATGTTGAATAACAGTGGTGAGAGTGGACATCCTTGTCTTGTTCCTGATCTTAGAGGAAATGCTTTCAGTTTTTCCCCATTGAGAATGATGTTTGCTGTGGGTTTGTTGTATATGGCCTTTATTATGTTGAGGTAAGTTCCCTCAGTGCCCACTTTCTGAAGAGTTTTTATCATAAATGGGTGTTGAATTTTGTCAGAAGCTTTTTCTGCTTCTATTGAGATGATCATCTGGTTTTTATTCTTCAATTTGTTAATGTGGTGTATCACATTGATTGATTTGCGTATATTGAAGAATCCTTGCATCCCTGGGATAAATCCCACTTGATCATGGTGTATAATCCTTTTAATGTGTTGCTGGATCCTGTTTGCTAGTATTTTGTTGAGGATTTTTGCATCTATATTCAACAGTGATATTGGTCTGTAATTTTCTTTTTTTGTAGTATCTTTGTCTGGCTTTGGTATCAGGGTGATGGTGGCCTCATAGAACGAGTTTGGGAGTGTTCCTTCTTCTGCGATTTTTTGGAAGAGTTTGAGAAGGGTGGGTGTTAGCTCTTCTCTAAATGTTTGATAGAATTCACCTGTGAAGCCATCTGGTCCTGGACTTTTGTTTGTTGGAAGATTTTAAATCACAGTTTCAATTTCATTACTTGTGATTGGCCTGTTCATATTTTCTATTTCTTCCTGGTTCAGTCTTGGAAGGTTATAACTTTCTAAGAATTTGTCCATTTCTTTCAGGTTGTCCATTTTACTGGCATAGAGTTGCTTGTAGTAGTCTCTTAGGATGCTTTGTATTTCTGTGGTGTCTGTTGTAACTTCTTTTTCATTTCTAATTTTATTGATTTGAGTCCTCTCCCTCGTTTTCTTGATGAGTCTGGCTAATGGTTTATCAATTTTGTTTACCTTCTCAAAGAACCAGCTTTTAGTTTTATTGATCTTTGCTCTTGTTTTCTTTTTTCTATTTCATTTATTTATGCTCTGATCTTTATGATTTCTTTCCTTCTGCTAACTTTGGGTTTTGTTTGTTCCTCTTTCTCTAGTTCCTTTAGTGTAAGGTTAGATTGTTTATTTGAGATGTTTGTTGTTTCTTGAGGTAGGCTTGTATTGCTATAAACTTCCCTCTTACAACTGCTTTTGCTGCATCCCATAGGTTTTGGATCATCATGTTTTCATTGTCACTTGTCTCTAGGTATTTTTTGATTTTCTCCTTGATTTCTTCAGTGATCTCTTGGTTACTTAGTAATGTGCTGTTTAGCCTCCATGTGTTTATGTTTTTTACGTTTTTTTCCCTGTAATTGATTTCTAATCTCATAGTGTTGTGGTCAGAAAAGATGCTTGATATGATTTCAGTTTTCTTAAATTTACTGAGGCTTGATTTGTGACCCAAGATGTGATCTTTCTTGGAGAATGTTCCATGTGCACTTGGGAAGAAAGTGTAATCTGCTCTTTTGGGATGGAATGTCCTATAAATATCAATTAAATCTATCTGGTCTATTGTGTCATTTAAAGCTTGTGTTTCCTTATTAATTTTCTGTTTGGACAATCTGTCCATTGGTGTAAGTGAGGTGTTAAAGTCCCCCACTATTATTGTGTTACTGTCAATTTCCTCTTTTATAGCTGTTAGCAGTTGCCTTATGTATTGAGGTGCTCCTATGTTGGGTGCATATATATTTATAATTGTTATATCTCTTCTTGGATTGATCCCTTGATCATTATGTAGTGTCCTTCCTTGTCTCTTGTAACATGCTTTATTTTAAAGTCTATTTTTTCTGATATGAGTATTGCTACTCCAGCTTTCCTTTGATTTCCATTTGCATGAAATATCTTTTTCCATCCCCTCATTTTCAATCTGTATATGTCCCTAGGTCTGAAGTGGGTCTCTTGTAGACAGCATATGTATGAGTCTTGGTTTTGTATCCATTCAGCGAGCCTGTGTCTTTTGGTTGGAGCATTTACATTTAAGGTAGTTATCGATATGTATATTTCTATTCCCATTTTCTTAATTGTTTTGGGTTTTTTATTGTAGGTCTTTTCCTTCTCTTGTGTTTCCTGCCTACAGAAGTTCGTTTAGCATTTGTTGTAGAGCTGGTTTGGTGGTGCTGAATTCTCTTAGCTTTTGCTTGCCTGTAAAGCTTTTGACTTCTCCATCGAATCTGAATGAGATCCTTGCTGGGTAGAGTAATCTTGGTTGTAGCTTCTTCCCTTTCATCACTTTAAATATGTCATGCCACTCCTTTCTGGCTTGTAGAGTTTCTGGTGAGAAATCAGCTGTTAATGTTATGGGAGTTCTCTTGTATGTTATTTGTCATTTTTCCCTTGCTGCTTTCAGTAATTTTTCTTTGTCTTTAATTTTTGCCAAATTGATTACTGTGTGTCTATTCGTGTTTCTCCTTGGGTTTATCCTGCCTCGGACTCTCTGCGCTTCCTGGACTTGGATGGCTTTTTCCTTTCCCTGTTAGGGAAGTTTTTGACTTCCCTAACATGGGAAATATTTTCTCGGGTCTTTCTCTCTCTCTTCTCCTTCTGGGACGCATATAATGCGAATGTTGTTGCATTTAATGTTGTCCCAGTGGTCTCTTAGGCTATCTTCATTTCTTTTCATTCTTTTTTCTTTATTCTGTTCTGCAGCAGTGAATTCCACCATTCTGTCTTCCAGGTCACTTATCCGTTCTTCTGCCTCAGTTATTCTGCTACTAATTCTTTCTAGTGTATTTTTCATTTCCGTTATTGTATTGTTCATCTCTGTTTGTTTTTTCTTTAAATCCTTGAGGTGTTTTTTCTTTAATTCTAGGTCTTTGTTAAACATTTCTTGTATCTTCTCGATCTTTGCCTCCATTCTTTTTCCGAGGTCCTGGATCATCTTCACTATCATTATTCTGAATTCTTTTTCTGGAAGGTTGCCTATCTCTACTTCATTTAGTTGTTTTTCTGGGGTTTTATCTTGTTCCTTCATCTGGTACATAGCCCTCTGCCTTTTCATCTTGTCTGTCTTTCTGTGAATGTGGTTTTTGTTCCATAGGCTTCAGGATTGTAATTCTTCTTGCTTCTGCCGTCTGCCCTCTCGTGGATGAGGCTATCTAAGAGGCTTGTGAGAGTGTGATTTTCTGATAATTACAGATAGCATGCCTAATGTTTAGTATCTATAAAATTACATCCAGAATATCTTAAAAGGCATTATCAGCCCATGTCAAGATTCTACAGCTATTGTCAGGAACATCAGGGATTACTTGCTTAGCATCTACCTACCCAAGCACAAGAGTGGGAGGAGGAGCATCCCAAGCAGAAAGTATAATATGTATAAAGATCCTGAGGTAGGAAAGAATTTGGCTTGTTTGAGGAGCTTGAAAGTGGCAGTGGGGCTGGAGGAAAGAGAATGAGAGGAGCAGGCACATGAAATGATATCAGAGGGGTTGGCAGGCATCTGTTTAATTAATGGTAAATGTTCTTTCAAATTTTGGTCTTTCTCCGATTTTATTTTTGTTTTATTAGACGTTGTTGGTTATTCCCTCAACATTCCACACATGACTACACTCACCTGATTCTCTTACAATATTTTTCATCTTCTCTCTTTAGTATCCTTCATGGATTTATCTTCTTCCCATTCTTTAAATATTGGTGTTCTGTTGTGTTCTTCCTGGGTACACATCTCTCCTTACTCCCTACACTGTCTCTCCGGATCTTGGCCACATTCACACCTCCATGCTGATGACTCCTAAATCTGAGTCTTCCTTCAGGATCTCTCTCCCACGCCTTTGGCCTGAATATCCCACACACTCTGACTCAGTCTGATAAAACTGACATCACCTTTCCCTCAAAACCTGTTACTTTTCCTACATTACCTAAGTTTCTTTCAGGTAGGACTTCCATCTGCCCAAAGCCAGATTTTGGAATCATTCTTATCCTCCCCCTCACCCCCAGGCTCTTATCTTCCACATCTAATCAGTCATCAAGTTCTTTGAATTTTACCTCCTAAGTAGTCTTGAATATGTTCTTTCCATACTACTTCTGTCCTGTGACCTAGTTCAAGAACTCCTCATCTCTTTCTTTAACTACTGAAGTAACTCCCACTGGTCTCCCCTCCAGCCTGTCACCCAGAGAATAACCCAAATAATCTAAAATGGGAGGCTGACTCTGACTGTGGCTCCCCTTCTAGATGCTACTTCATCATCCACTGATTCAAGTCCAGGCTCCTTGGGGATAACGTGATATTCCCTCAGTGACATCTCCTTTCACAGTATATTCTAGCAGTACTAAGCTACGTAAAGTTCCTTCAACAAGCATGCATTTGCATGCTTCTGTGTTAGACAGACTGAGTTAATAGATCCTTTTCTCTGCTTCCTCTACCACTACACCTGCCACACCATATTTAAATTAGTCACACCCTTCCAAATTGGGCTGCAGGGAACAGATCTTATTCAAATTTGGTGCCCTAGAGCTCAGCATTTGTTCCTTCATTCAATGTGTACTTATCAAGTGTCTGCTACCCCCAGGGAAAACAGCAGTGAACAAAACAAAGTCTCAGCCTCATGGATCTCACATTCCAGTGAGGGGACTCCAGGAGATGGCCTACACAGTAGGCACTCATGGTGAAAACTTTTGAAAATCAGGCAAATGAAAGAGTCTTCTTAAAGCCTCTGTCTAAGCATACTGTCTGGAACATTGCTCTGACTCATTTTTCCTTTAAACAAGTATGGTGGTGACTAAAACAGTTTAAGCAACAGATTGAACTGCCCTAACTGTGGATCCTGTGGTCTTCAGCAAATGATAATTCTCCTAACTAGAGTGGAAAACATTTTCCTGTATACATGGAGATATAACCTTATATTCAAACAATCCTCTGGGGTAAGTAGAGAACAAATAACATCCCACTAAATTAGACATTAAGAAAAAGTTATGGAAAGTTAAAGAGTTTTAAAGATAGCTTAAAATACCATCACATTAATAAGCTATTTCCTTCACTTACAAACCCTATCCTGTTTATATTGGAAAAGTTGATGTTTTTCCTTTTCTATAAAATATGCTTATTAGATAACTTCCTAAGTAACTTTTATTCATGGATGATGTAATACATTAGTCACTATTGTCCACAAAAAGAATGGCCGAAGACAGTAAAATAATTATAAAAAATGTATAAAGTTTGAAATAACTGTGTTCTCTTCTTGGCTTCCCCCATTTAAATTAGCTCTCTCAATTAAACATCTTTTTGGATTTCTAAATATCTGTAGTTTTGCCTTTGCTGATTAACTTGCTCATAAGTATCCATGACTTTCTGAACACAGTGCCCCATCACCCACTGCAACCCTAGAGAGCTTTTCTACCTCCAAAGAGTAAATTTCACTGATTTCCCTGCTTATTTCCGGAGCGCTTATACATCTCTATAAAGCTGTCTTGCAGGTGACTCAAACTAAACATGCCTATTTTCCCAACCTGTAGCCAACCTGTTCCTCCCCCTATGGAAGGGACACAGCTCAGTAAAGGACACCACCATTTATACAGATGCTCAAGCCAAAAATCTGGCATCATCCTTGATTCCCTCCCCCTCTTCCTTACCCCCATACTCCTTCTATCCCTAGCTCCCGTTGATTCTTTCTTCTAAATGTCCCTCAATCTGCTGTGCCAGCCCTACTACCATCTCCCTGGTTATAGCCCTAATATAGACCCTCATAATTTTTCACCTGGATTACTTTATAATTGGTCACTAGTGCATCTGTCATCCCCATGTCTATCCAGCAGATAGAGGGACCTTTTCAAAATGTCAGTCTGACTGTGTTACTGTCTAATTGACAATACTGAACGTCCTTCCATTGCCAACAAGGCAGAGAACAAACTCCTCACTGTGGCTTCTGGGCCCCTTATGACCTGGCCCCCGCCTACCTCTCAAACATCATCTCTCACCACTCTCCTCCTAATCAAGCTATACCTAAATGTGCAGATTTCCTTGATGCGACCATACTTTCAACCTCTCTACCTTTGTGCGAGCTTTTTCTTTGGCTCACCACATACTCTTTCTCCTTCTCTCGTAAAAGAAGATCTTCTCTGACTCTCTGAGCCAGGTTAAGTTTCCCATCTGTTTGTTTCCCACACCCATCATGTTTTGTAACCACTTGTCTCACACCTGTCTTCCACTAGAATGTAAGGGCTAGGAGGAGGGGCCCTGTCTGTTTTGTTCAGCCCAGTATCCCCAGCACCAAGCACAATGTAATTGGAGTATATTTTTGTTAACTAAGTAAGTAGTGTGATTGTAACTAAAAACTCACTAGTGAAAAGAATTGTGAGTGAACATAATTATTAGAAAACATAAATTGTTTTTTTCCCAAAGGCGTAAGTGGTCACATTTGATCTCTGGTGAATATCTGTAACATTCCAGAGTTTAAATCTCGAATGTTAAGTCTATAGTCATATTTGCACTTCATCAGACCTACAATCCAGGCTGGTGTTTAGCTGCCTGAGTTGACATCTGGGCTGACTCATTTTAATTTGACTGTTTGAGGTTAGCTTCCACAGCTGTTGTAGCACTATGTTGTCGATGATTTGACTTTTAGATCACAATTTAACTTACTTGGAGGAAGAAAACAACAGCCTTCAGAAGACATATTTTTCAGACTTTTGGCAGAAAACAACTAGCTTTCTTCTCCATAGGTGCTCTTTCAGATTGTGTGTATTCTTTACAAGAAAATTAAAAGTGAATGGGACTTGAGGCTATATTCCTAAGTTTTTAACTTTTCCTCAGTTAAAAATTTTAATATATGGTCTTCGAAAATAAAAACTGAGCTTTTCACAAATGCTAAAAACTAGGATAGAGCATCTGAGCCTATCTTCGTTAATTCAACAAATGTTCACCAGATCCTTCAGGCTTGTGATGAGTGCTGTGGTGGAATTATATTTTGATGTACTTTAAAATGTGCTTTGATCCTTCTTGTTACCCTGTGACCCTTCAGACAACAGCCTGGCCTTCTACTTATATGTGTCAGGGAAGGGTTTTTACAGAACAACACAGGAGAAAGACATCCTAGACTTGTAAGCTTTAAATTCTAAACCCTGAAAGACTTGGAACATGACATTTTTAAAAACCATGTAATCAGTTGGAACATTTCTTCCACCCTCAGATTAGACAAAGAATCTATGCCAAGAGAAGAGACTGGGAGCAAAGAAGAGAAGAGGGGAGAGGAGTAGAGGGGGAAGGAGAAGAGAAAGGAGAGAGGAGAAGAAGGGAGAGAGAAGCGGGGGAAGGAGGGGAGAGTGGAGGAAGAAGAGGGGAAGGGAGAGCAGGAGGGAAGCAAAAGAATGAGGTGCTGGGATACAGGGCCCTGTTCCAGACCTCCCTGGACTCTTATCTCCTGGTAGGTTTGGGGGTCTAAGAGTACATGAGAACTCATTCTACCTTTCCCTGGTATGGCTGTGCAAAGCGACAAGGCAGGAGAGTTTTCCTACGCTCATCATTTTACCAGCTAAGATCTAATGAGGAAAATAAAAACAACTCTAATTTCAAACTGAGGAAATTTAATTGTGAAAGAGAATTGACGACATAGGTGTTAGAGAACTGAGAAGCCTAATGGAATAATGACAAAATCTAGAGATTTAGCAGCAGGAAACCACTACCACCCCTATGCTGGAAAGACAACGGGAAGCAATGGTGTTTATTAGAGCCCAGAGTCCAAGGTCAGGAGGGAAGCTAGAACCACAGCAGTTCTGACTAAAGGGAGTAGATCACAAAAGACATGCAGCTGATGATAATAATGAAAGGAAAGGTGGAAGAAAACCTGGCCTCTCCCTCCTTCTGACCCTCCCATTGTGCACAAATGCCTCACAAGCACCAAACCCAACTGGAATCTAACTGACGTGAATCAGCCATTCTGCAGGAGAGTGAGAAGGGTGAGGCACGGGTCTGAGGGCAAATACACCCAGATGTAACAGCAGGAAAATGTCTGCAGGGGATGTCTGGGATTGTGGGCCTAAGAAGGCCTCACAGAGTCCCCACGCCCCAGGATGACCCGGAGGGGCCCAGAGCAAGGGCCCCTATGACAAAGGAGCCTGAAGACTTGAAGGGGGGCTTGGAGCCAGGAAAGGGAAGACACATCAGGAATTTACCTGGAAGGAAACCAAATGGGCCCTCAGACATCTCACTGGATTCCACCTTGGACAAAAGACAGCATTGAGAAGACCAGGCTTGATTCCACCATGAGTTGACTACATGTAACTGCCCTGAGCTCCCACTCTCATACTACATTTAGACAACACTCCAGGGAAGGGAAGAGGAGACCACCTAGCAGAATGGAGGCTGAATCTAAATTCACTCTTAGATAAAGAAAGGAAAGAACCTGAACCAATGAACAGACATAGTTATTTAAAAGAGCCCAATGAATATGTAGGGAAGGATGGACATATAACACAGGTATCAGTAATGCAGTGAGAAACAGAAACAGGTCATGTTAAAGAATGCACTGTGGCTGGAGATGTACATAAAGAAGTTCCTGTACTTGCCTGTAAGGTAGGACTTCTCAGAGAAGGCCTCAGAGACAGGTGATATTTGATGAGCTTGAGGGATGAATAGGGATTTAGCAAGCAGATGGGGGAGAGATCCTCACCTCTGTTGTCCTCTTCTATCCCTCCCAATGCTTTGATTTTTAAGAGAAGCCAGTACATTCCTTATCTAACTACAGTCCGTTAAAGTCTTTCAGAAACATGACAGATCTCTGGGTTTATCTTCATTTTGATTAGTAAATGGGGCAGTGCTGGAATGATAGGATAGGTGTGACCTGTGTTTCAACTCTGACGAGTAGCAACAGCACCTTGCAAGAAATGAGTTTCTTAAAATGTATCCTCTTATAGATTTGTAGAGGCCATTTCTAGACTTCAGTTTTGAACTAAGGACTTGGCTCTCAAGACACTCAGGTAGTCTTATAGAATATACAATCCACAGGAAAAATATACCTAAGCCATCCAAAATATATCTCCACAATAACCAAATGTCTATAATTGAAACACATGTCAGATCTATCGCATAAAACTCTGATCTGTCAGGACTTTCCTCAAAATACTGTGTTTTGCCAATTTTTAAAGAAGAAAAACAAGACCATTGATTTACAAATAACTTCATCCATCGCTATTCCAGAAACAATATTCCCAAACTTGCCCTTTATAATCCAATATTCTAAGAAATAAAAATAATTGTTCTCTCCATTGTTTACACAGTGGAAAATGATTATATTACAGAAAGCAATAGAAGTCATTGAATTGTTTTTACCTCATTAGAGATGTCTGTTCCAGAGAGATCTAGTGATACCAAAGAAAAGATGTTTACAATAAATTCAACTCCTAGGTCAGTCAGATGTTCACAATTTCGTAAACTCAAGTAGTCTAAATTAGAGCAGCTGAAAGAAAGTAGCATGAAGAGTTCATTTTAGCTTTTAATCACACTGTCAGTAGAAATTTCTTCATATTAAAAACTACTTGGGGAAAGCAAATGCTATTGAAACAAGGATTTTCCTTTTCTTGTCATAAAAGTAAGCTTAAAAGTGTAAATAATTGTGACTTCCCTGGCCGTCCAGTGGTTAGGACTCCACGCTTCCACTGCAGGGGGCGTGGGTTCGATCCCTGGTCGGGAATTAAAATCCCACGTGCTGTGGCCAGCACAGCCAAGGAAAAAAAAAAAAGTAGAAATAATTGACATTACAAAGTTGAATGAAAGAGAGGTGGATTATTGTATAAAACATTCTGTGATTTCATTTCATATTGCAATTTCTATTAAGAAAAAATATATTACATGCATACAAAAACTATCATGTAAATACCATGATTGGGACCGCCTTCTTTCACGTCTTTGGGATACACCAGAAATACATCTACACGTGGAGCAACTCCTAAATACCACGATGAATGACCACTAAAAGTGCAAAGTTAAATTTCTCACTTATCTTTACAAGTTTGTTACAAGAATTGTACTTAACCCCTTAGTGTACACAAGAACTTTTACAAGTAAACAGGATCAAGAATAAACCCACCAGCTAGAATATCCCTTGGGAAACACTGTAAAGGTTTACATAGAGATGATATCCTTGAAAAGTACAGAGAAGTCACCCAGGTATAGCTATTCATAACTTCATGAGTGATTCGATCTCAAACTTTCTGCAAGTTGAAATTTTATAAGAAACGTCTTAGATATAGTCAAAAGATTAATTCATTCCATGACTCCAATGTCTTATTTCGTTTCGCTGAATATTGGACCAGCTTCTGGGCATCCCTCATGTTTTCCAAATGGCTTCAAAAGTCTACCTCTGATCTGTCCTATTAACAAATATACAATTACTAATAACATGATGTAAAATATTATTGTTTTATCATACCACTCTGATAGTTTTGCAATAGAGGCATCACCCAGGTGGATACAGTTACTTAAATTTAGCTCTCTTATCTTTGTGCTTGCAGGACCATCAAGAAACTGCTTTAGTCCCATGCCACCAATTCTGTAGGAAAGAGTAAGAAAAGCTCTACATGTGATTTTATGTATAAATATGTAGAATACTATTAAAATAAGTTACTATACCCAATACATTCCAAAATAGCAAGGTGATATCTGTATCTGGTATTTTGCCAACATTTGTAAACCAAATTTGATTATATAGCTTTTATTTTAATAGAAAATATATAAATGATAGTAATGGGAGAAATATTACTAAAAATGGTATTCCTGTTCATCTGTTCATTTAATTAGGTGGCCTAATTATTAATAAAACACATAGCCTATAAGGTTTCTTCCCTGGAGTTAAAATGTGATCATGTTAAACAGTGCCTGATGCAATCTCCTGCAAAAGAAAAAGACAAAAACTTAGGATAGGGAGAACAAAGCCTAACAGTCAAACTACTGTCAAAATCTTGGAGGAAAAAAAAAAAAAAAAAAATCTTGGAGGAATTTCCACTAAGTACAGGTCAATTTAGCTGGACTGGAAACCTAATAAGTTACCTAAAGATCCTTTCTTTCTGAAGCAGAGAAAATCTGATGCTGTAAGATCTTGACCTCAGTCTTCCCATACTGTCCTTAATCATAGACACCTATGTGTCAGTGCCATCCCTCCCACCCCTCCCATGTAAGTCCACATTTATAAATGATTCTCTAAATTATAAATAGTCAACCAGAAACAGATTTATAATAAGATGACAACAAAAACAAAGAAAATTGTGCAGTGGTATTAGGTAAAGGTAAATAAAATTAACACAGGGGTGATAATTTTACATAGAGTTAGAATACTATACTAGTAAAAATAATAAGCAAGACTAACAGGGTAATTTTACATTGATTAGGTATCACCCCAATGAAGATAATATGGTTGGGTATAGAATTTGGGGATCATATTCTTTACTGCCATGAAATTGCATACAGTGAAATGGTGTAATGATGTAACAATTAAAATATATATATATATGTGTGTGTGTGTGTGTGTGATAAAAAAAATCAGACTATCCATAGAAATTAACACAACATTGTAAATCAACTATACTTCAATAAAATAATTTTTTTTTTTTTTTTTTTTGCGGTACGCAGGCCTCTCACTGTTATGGCCTCTCCCGTTGCGGAGCACAGGCTCCGGACGCGCAGGCTCAGCGGCCATGGCTCACGGGACTAGCCGCTCCGCGGCATGTGAGATCTTCCCGGACTGGGGCACGAACCCGTGTCCCCTGCATCGGCAGGCGGACTCTCAACCACTGCGCCACCAAGGAAGCCCAATAAAATAATTTTTAAAAAAAATCAGGGTGGTTAAGACTTCATGCTTCCAATGCAGGGGGCAATGGTTCGATCCCTGGTTGGGGAACTAAGATCCCACATGCTGTGCAGTGCAGCCAAAAAAAACCAACAACCCCCCCCAAAAAAAAACCCTAAAAAATCAGACTGGCCTTGGATTTCTCCTCTGTAACAGAAATACCAAACATATAAATGTATATATGTTATATAACAATATAAACAATATTAATAAAAAGATCAATTATAAATAATTTTCTGTTACAGAAGAGAAATCCAAGGCCAGTCTGGATTCTTTTTTTTTTTATTTGGTAATTTTAGTCATGAACTTTTATGCAATATATAATATAGCATAAATACAAAATGAAAGAAAAATAAAAATTCAAAAAGAACATAATTAAGATACAATTTTGTATTAGACTTAGCTTTTGACAAACAGAAAAGGGGCATAAAGTTTAAGTAATATAATTAATGTAATTTAAGTTCCATGGACTATTCATATATATTCAACATGATAAACAACATAACCATCATCTTTTTCATCAGCATTACCCCTAAATAAAGATCCCAAAAGACAGAAGTTGTGCAGGCTGTATTTTTGTACCATGATGTCATAAAATGAAAAATTAGTAACAATGATAATTAGATATAAACTACATGGATATCTGAATACATTTTTAATAAATAATTCTTGGGTAAAGAGAAAATCAGAAAAGTATTATAAAACTATATATCTTTCCAAAATTTATATATTTAACATAATTTCAATTAATAATAGGATTTTTTCTGAAATATGACAAAATTATTCTAAAGTTCACTTGGAAGAATAAACTGGCAAAAATATCTAATAACTTAAAAGAAGACTACTAATAAAGAGTCTCATTCTATTAGATATTAAAACATATTATAAAGCAGTAATAATAATAAAGGGTAACATTTCTTGAGTGCTTATTATGTGCCAGACACTATTCTAAGTACATTACATGAATTAACTTATTTGATCCTCACAACAATCCTGAGTATATACTCTTTATTTTCCCCATTTTACAGATAAAGTACTGTGCAAGATTAGACAGAAAACAGATAAATGAATGGAACAGAAAAGATAGCCTGAAAACAGACATTTATATACTAACACACACACACACATATATACTGACATGTGTATGTGTATATATATGGATGTGTATATATAGATATATATATACATTTATATGATAATCCTGGAGGCATAAAAGTCAATAGAAAAGGACTTTTCAGGTAATGGTCCAAGTTAATGGGTTAATGCAGTTAATCCTAAACCTGGCTGTGCATCAGAAGCACCCATGTTGTTTTTTAAAAACTATATAAGCGAGTGTTCCGTCCCTAGATATTCAGATTCAGTAGCTCTGGGGTAGGGCCTGGGCATATGTAGTTTTATTCAGCTCTTCAGGTGATTCTGCTGCCCTGGAATTTTCACTTTTAAATCATATATATTTTTGAAATTTATCTTTTCATTATTACTGATTCCTAATTTAACTGCATTGTAGTTAGAGAATATAGTTTGTTACCAATACTATGAAAGTTGTGGGAACTTGCTTTAAAACTTCATACATAGTCCATTTTTTGAAGGATTGATATGTGGTTGAGAAAAATGTATACTTTGACTCTCAAACTTCCTGTTTTAGGTGTATCTCTTATAGATGAATTTTAAAAATCTAATCTAAAACGCTGATATTAAACCTTCTCTGTCTTTTGTTATACTCTATCACATTTTTCTTTTTATTTTTTCACTCTGCTGTCATTTCTTCAGTTATCTTCCAGCTTTGTACTTCTCTTCTTCAGTGAGTTCTAATCTGCTGATTAGCAATTCATTTTCTTTATTTCAATAACTATATTTTTTATTTCTAAAAGTTTTTCAAGTAAATCTAGTTATTTTTATCACATTTTGTTGTCTGCTCATATTTCTGGTTCCATTATTTATTTCTTCAAATATTTCATATATAGTTACTTAATATTCTGTGATAATTCTAATATATGAATTATGGAAGTTCAAATTTATTTTGCTTCATGGTGACTCATATCTTTGTACATTTGATGGTCTTTAATTGCGAGCACCTATTTATTTGACTTTAACCTATGGGAACTTTGGATGCCTAAAGAGAAGGTGCTTTCCTTCAGAAAAGCTTTGAGCTAACTTCTTCCAGGGGTCTAGGTACTATCTACCTGAGACCACTGTGTCCCCCTTGAAGAGGTCCAGACACTGCAGAAGTCTCATCCTGCTTCCCTATCTTGAGTCTCACTAAAACTGATTGTCTCAATGCCAATGTTGAAATGAACATTTATGCTCATAGCAGCTCTATCTTTTATGTTTGCTTGGTATTCACTGTTCGTCTTAGAGAGTCTACTCATTGAGAAGGTGGTGAAGAATCATGATATTGGATATTGGATATTTCTCATACTCTTTGTGGACTCAGCAATGTATTGAAAGTATGTTTCATCCAAGATCTAAATTGTTTGTAGCAAGGAGTCCTTTGAAGTGTTTTGTCAACTCTACTGCTGGACGCAGAAAAACCTCCATTTCTTTTTAAAATTAGGTAACCTGCAGAAGCCTGAGTGAAATATATGAATGCAATTCAATTTTATTTCACATGTTAATACAGATAGGGTTAGCTGTTACACACACACACACACACACACACACACACACACACACACACACACA
>NW_020837971.1:5443350-5449200 GCF_003676395.1 Aethalodelphis obliquidens
ACACACACACACACACACACACACACACACACACACACACACACACACAGTTATCCTGCTTGCATTATGGTGCCAGCTTGCTCATGAGCTTGCAACAAAGATGCCAGCTGGAACTTTAATCATCCAACGGATTGACTGAGGGTGGAGGGTCTGCTTCCAAGTTCACTCACATGGCTGTTGACAGGAGGCCTCAGTTCCTTGCTGGCTGTTGACTGGAGGCTTCATTTCGTAGTCCGGGTTTTTCCCATTTCAAATCCTGTCTTTACCTCCCCTCCACAACCCATGGTGCCTCCCCATTTTAATAATAGGGAACATGAGTTAAGATTTTGTGTAGCTTAGCTTATTACTCTGACTTGACTTATGTTTTCCCAAATATTAGCCAATTTCATTGTAGATCAAATGCTATTTTTTTTATCATCTGGCCCTTTAATATTATAAGAAATTTATACAAGCAAGAGGCTGAGCTACCCACCGGGGAAGAAATTTTAGCAAGAATTTGATCCTTGCCCACCTGAGAATACCAGGATAGAAGCCCATTTGTAACCCAGCGAAAGAAAGGGTTTCAGTACGAACTTGCCCTCTGTCCATCTGTGAGCAAACCCACACAGAGGAGAAATCTAACTAGTACCCAAGAGGAAACACTTCAGTAAGATTGGTTCTTCATAAGCAAGTTGGAAAGTCCATTTGGGAAAAAGACCTATTAACTGAACTAGCTGTGAGAACCATCACTAGGAAAGGTGGCCCATAAGTGTTCCAGGAAATTCATTTAATCTTACAAGGGCCTGTGATTCCACATATCCTGAGCATTCCCTGACAATCTCCCCATGCCCCTACATAAATAATCTGGGTTGGGTGCCCCTCCTTTGTTTTACTGCAGAACTATGCATTTACCTCCACTTGGACTCCTGACTTTCATGTTTACTCTCCTAACCGATGAGCATCTTGAGGAAGTCTGGAACATTCTAGATAATCAGTGTTTCTTGACTGAATGACTCATTACCTTACACAATTTGCCAGATTCAACACAGTAAGCTGCTTCAAAGGTGAGAGTGACTTGAGGCTACCATCTGTTATTCCATTGCAGTCCACCATGTAAATGTGACTGATATTTGGAGAATTCTTGTCTATAAATTTGAAGCACACATCAGTAATCCTTTTATTTCCTGTTTTTTTTTAAAAAAAGAAGTATTGTATTTGAATTGCCACAAGATTAAAAGTAAAATTAATGCTAAACCACTTTTTAACATCACAGACCTTCAAATCGGATCTTTCTGAGGTCACAAGTAGAAAGAGCTTTGAAAGTACAATCGGAAATATGTGGTGCACCAATGAAAACTACTGATGTAATTCGATGGCATTTTTCAACTAAAGCCTTTAGAAGAAAAAAAAAAAAAGATTAACCAGAGTATAGAGAACAAGCTTATGAAAGTGATGAGGTTATTTTCTTCCTCTCAATATTTTCAGAAACAGACACATTAGCTATTAAATTGTCCTAATTTCAAAGAAAATGGGACGTTTTTTCAATGTATTTTAGTACACTTACATTTGAGTAATGCGTAGGAATCAACTAAATGATGTTACAAAAGTAAGGGAGGGCTTCCCTGGTGGTGCAGTGGTTGAGAGTCTGCCTGCTGATGCAGGGGACACGGGTTCGTGACCCGGTCCGGGAAGATCCCACATGCCGCAGAGCGGCTAGGCCCGTGAGCCATGGCCGCTGAGCCTGTGCGTCCAGAGCCTGTGCTCTGCAATGGGAGAGGCCACAACAGTGAGAGGCCCGCATACCGCAAAAAACGAACAAAAAAAAAAGTAAGGGAAAACATGAGAAAATGGAATGCTGAAAAGAATCACTACATTTAGAAGCTTGACATGTAGAATTAGACTTAAGGTTTATGCTTAAGCCACAATATCATTGAAATAAAAATATCCTAACTGTGCAACGAAGTTTCTCAGGGTATTTAAGGATTCAAATGTGTGTGTATAAATTTCCTAATGATTTTCTTATATAAGAAAACTAAAATGAAAAACCCATTCATATTTTTCAATAATTCAAGCCTCTAGAAAATGTGCCAACCAAATGTGACTGAAAAGAAAATATAGTTTCCAACTACGTACTTTTACACAGTTGTCCGTCAGAGTTGGCGTGTCATTGATGGTCAGATGCCTAATCCCACTGCAGCTGTTTGCAATGTTCCTGAAGCCTTGGACTGAAATCTGAATTGTACAGAGTTGGTGAAAATGTGGGAGAACCCATTAGTATGACCTCTAATAAAACCCTAAGATAGTAATAGCCAAAGTTATGTCATGATTTTGCTACTGTGTTTTAAAATTGAAACCATAAAATATTGCAGACATAAAAGGAAACAAAGAATCTAATCTTGATTTCTTTAATTTTTATATGTAGGTTTTGTGAAATTATCATCACAGTTAGTCTAGTTAACTTATTATTCTATTTTTTATTGAGGCAAAATTCATATAACATAAAATCAGTCACTTAAAAGGTCATTTAAACATTCGTAATTTTGTATAACCACAACTTCTACGTAGTTCCAAAACATTTTTATCACCCTAAAAAGAAACCTTTTACCTATTAAGCAGTTGCTCCCCATACTCACCTTTTCCCAGCCCCTGGCAATCACTAATCTGTTTTCTGTCTCTATGGATTTACCCATTCTAAATATTTCATATAAGTGGAATTATACAGTATGTGGTCTTTTGTGTCTAGTTTCTTTCACTTAATGTTTTTGAAGTTCATCCACAATGTGGTATATATCAGTACTTCATTTTTTATGGCTGAATAATGTTCTGTTTTATGGATATACCACATTTTGTTTATCCACTCATCTGTTGATAGATATTTTGTATATTTTGAATAGTGCTGCTATGAACATATGTGTACATCTATTTGTTTGAGTACCGGTTTTAAATTCTTTTCGGTATATACTTAGGAGTGAGATTGCCAGATCATATGGCAATTCTATGTTTAACTTTTTAAGGAACGACCAAAATATTTTCTACACTGGCCATACTATTTCACATTCTCATCAGCAATCTACAAGGGTTCCAATTTCTCCACATCGTTGCCAAAACTTATTTTTTATTTTTCCATATTTTCCTTTTGCAAAAAATTTCCTAATGAGTTTGAGGTGGTACCTCATTGTGATTTTGATTTGCATCTCCCTAATGACTAATGAGATTGAGCATCTTTTCATGTGCTTATTAGTCATTTGAATGTCTTCTTTAGGGAAATGTCTACTCAAGCCCTTTGACTAATTTTCAGTTGGGTCATTTGTCATTTTGTTGAGTTGTAAGAGTTCCTTATATATTCTGGATTCTAGACCCTTAGGTATATGACTTAAGAATATTTTCCCCATTCTTTAGGTTATCTTTTCACTTTTTAATAATGTCTTTTCATGCACAGTTGTTAATTTTGATTAAGTCCATTTCTCTGTTTTTTCTTTTGTTGCATATGCTTTTTTTTAAGCAATGAATATTTATTTATTTATTTTATTATTTTTTTAACGTTTTTATTGGAGTATAATTGCTTTACAATGCTGTGTTAGTTTCTGCTTTGTAACGAAGTGAATCAGTTATACATATACATATATCCCCATATTTCTTCCCTGTTACGTCTCCCTCCCTCCCACCCTCCCTATCCCACCCTTCTAGCTGGTCACAAAGCACTGAGCTGATCTCCCTGTGCTAGGCAACTGCTTCCCACTAGCTGTCTGTTTTACATTTGGTAGTGTATATATGTCCATATATACACTACCACTCTCTCACTTTGTCCCAACTTACCCTTCCCCCTCCCCATGTCCTCAAGTCTATTCTCTAGTAGGTCTGCGTCTTTATTCCCGTCTTGCCCCTAGGTTCTTCATGATCTTTTTTTTTTTTTTAGATTCCATATATATGTGTTAGCATATGGTATTTGTTTTTCTCTTTCTGACTTACTTCACTCTCTATGACAGACTCTAGGTCCATCCACCTCACTACAAATAACTCAATTTCGTTTCTTTTTATGGCTGAGTAATATTCCATTTATATATGTGCCACATCTTCTTTATCCGTTCATCTGTCAGTGGACACTTAGGTTGCTTCTATGTCCTGGCTATTGTAAATAGAGCTACAATGAACATTGTGGTACAAGACTATGCTTTCAGGGGTCATTTCTATAGTTTGTTGCATATGCTTTTGATGTCATATCTAATAATCCATTGCCACATCCAAGGTCATGTAGATTTACCCTCAGTATTTTCTTGTAAGTTTTATCATTTTAGCTCTTATATTTAGGTCATTGTTCCCTTTTCAGTTGATTTTTATATATGGTGTGAGGTAGGGATCCAATTTCATTTTTTTGCATGCATATATCTAGTTGTTCAGCACGAGCTATTGAAGAGAATATTTTTTCCCCCACTGAATGGTCTTGGCACCTGTGTTGAAAATCAATTGGCCATGACAGTATAGGTTTATTTCTGGACTCTCAATTCTATACGTCTGTCCGTATGCCAGTACCACACTGTTTTGATTACTACAGCTTTGTATACTGATTTCTTTCTTTCAACTATCATTATCCACATTAATGGAAGCAGCAGTGGTAGAGAGTATTCAAAGTAATTACTGGTCAAAAGATCAAATATCTTCACCTATGAATGAATTACCTTAAAATAACATGTTATTTAGGCTCCATTTCCTAACAAATGGTCATGGATGGGAAATGATATACTGATTCAGTAATGGGAAACTGAGACTCTATCCAGAAACGAACATCAGGGGGAACTCTCCCACAGAGTCATCTTCACAATAGCATGACAGTGAGAATGAGGAACAGCAGTTGTATATATTATGATCTTAATCTTGTTTTAAAAAAGTATGTGTTGGGACTTCCCTGGCAGTTCAGTAGTTAAGACTCCACACTTCCAATGCAGGGGGCATGGGTTCAATCCCTGGTGAGGGAATGACATGCCACATGGTGCAGCCAAAATAAGTAAAAATAAATTAAAAAATTAAAAAGGTATGTGTCACAGACAAATGGACAAAAAACTAGAAAGACACATTTCAAAATATTGTTTGTTATCTTTGGATGCTAGGATTATGGATTATTTTTATATTCTTTTATATTTTAAAAATTTTATATAATGAGTGTATAATTCTTCTGTAATCAGAAAGCAATTTATATCAAAGGAAAGAAGGAAATTCAGTCCTCTTCTTCACGCAGTAGACTTACAGTCACATACCTAAAGAAAGTGCTGCTGAAGTAAGCTGAAAGTGAGCATCTACTGAGAACTTCTGCTCCAGGACATGGTCCTTTTAACTTATTGAAAAGCCAAGACACTGGGTGATACTTGGCCTAAAAGTATCTTGTTAGATGATTTCAAAGACTTCCTGGTAAAGCTCAGGAATACATCTGTGGAATTCCTCTTTCTCCCACTCTTTAGTCAGTGACTGGAAGAAAAAGTTGCTGATCAGAAGATCCAAAATGTTCTATGAGAGACTGTGGTGAGCTCAATGAGTCCAGGAGGATTTATAATAACTACCATTTAAGTAACACTTATTGTGTACCAGGTACTGTTTTAGGCAGTTTTCATATACTGGTCTATATAATCCTCACAACCACCTATTGGGAGGTATTTTTTTTTTTTTTTTTACAAATGAGAAAAATGAGGCCCAGAGCAGTTAAGTAATGTGTCCAAGGTCATCTAGCTCATAAATAGTGGAGCCAGGATAAGAATCCAGGCAGTCTAGTTCCAATGTAGTCATTAAACTACACTACCTCTTAAAAAGATCAGCTTGCATTACTGTGCTTAAAAGGACACAAAAGACCTTTCTTTTTTTTTTTTTTTTTTTTTTTTTTTT
>NW_020837971.1:5449300-5561823 GCF_003676395.1 Aethalodelphis obliquidens
TCTCACTGTTGTGGCCTCTCCCGTCGCGGAGCACAGGCTCTGGACGTACAGGCTCAGCAGCCATGGCTCACAGGCCTAGTTGCTCCGCGGCATGTGGGATCCTCCCGGACCGGGGCACGAACCCGTGTCCCCTGCATCAGCAGGCGGACTCTCAACCACTGCGCCACCAGGGAAGCCCCTTTCTTTTTTTTGAATTTTACTTAATTTATTTTTTTATACAGCAGGTTCTTATCAGTTATCCATTTTATACATACGTCAATCCCAATCTCCCAATTCATCACACCACCACCACCATCGCCCCCGCCACTTTCCCCCCTTGGTGTCCATACGTTTGTTTTCTATATCTGTGTCTCAAATTCTGCCCTGCAAACTGGTTCATCTGTACCATTTTTCTAGGTTCCACATATATATGTTAATACAGGATATTTGTTTTTTTTCTTTCTGACTTACTTCACTCTGTATTACAGTCTCTAGATCCATCCACGTCTCTACAAATGACCCAATTTTGTTCCTTTTTATGGCTGAGTAATATTCTGTTGTATATATGTACCACATCTTCTTTATCCATTTGTCTGTCCATGGGCATTTAGGTTACTTCCATGACCTGGCTATTGTAAATAGTGCTGCAGTGAACATTGGGGTACATATGTCTTTAAAAGGACACAAAAGACCTTTTGCCACTGGACTCTGAGAGAAACCTGCTGCCTTGTTCCTTCACTTTTGGATCCAGATGCTAATGCTACTGTGTTAGTCAGGGTTCCCCAGAGAAAGAGATCCAATAGGAGATAGATGGATAGATGGATGGATGGATGGATGGATGGATGGATGGATAGATAGAAACATACATACATACATACGTAGATACATAGAGTTATTATAAGGAATTGGCTCATACAACAATAGAGACTAAGAAGTCCCAGGATCTGCAGTTGGTAAGCTGGAGACCCAGATGAGCTGAAGGTATTGTTCCAGTCTGAGTCCAAGTCTGAAGGTAGGAAAAGACCAGTGTTCTAGCTTGAAGACAGGCAAAGAGAGTGTATTTTCCCTTTCTCAGCCTTTTTGTTCTATTCAGGCCTTCAACAGATTGGATGAGACCCCCACACTGGGGAGGGCAATCTGCTTTACTTAGTCTCCTGACTTAAATATTGATCTCATCCAGAAACACCCTCACAGACAAACCTAGAAAAATGTTTATCCAAAAAACTGGGCACCCCATGGCCCATCCAAGTTGACACACCAAAATTAACATCACAGCTTCCTTGAAGACTTTGGACATTGACTTTTCCTAAGACTCATGGTTGATGCTCTTTTTGCTCTTGCCTGCTTTGTTCTGGCTGATCATCTGCGCTTGCCTGGCCACATTTTTTTTCCAGATTAGCATCTTTGAGACCATTCATCATATCTGGCACCACTAACTGTCTGAATCATACACAACTGAAAAGAAAGCCCTAAGACCTTATTGTTGCCTCACATTTTCAAGTTAAAACAGAAACTCTCTAGCCTTAAAGTTTTAATTCTAAATATTTAATTAAGGAACTTTAGTGTCTTAAAGTTAAATTATGAAATTGGTAGGGTAAGAATTCCATTTTTTAATATTTTATTGAAGTATAGTTAATTTACAATGTTGTGTTAATTTCTGCTGTACAGCAAAGTGATTCAGTTATACATACATATATATATTCTTTTTCATATTCTTTTCCATTATGGTTTATCACAGGATATTGAATATAATAGTTCCCTGTGCTATATAGTAGGACCTTGTTTATCCATCCTATATATACTAGTTTGCATCTGCTAATCCCAAACTCACGATCAAAAATTCAATTTTTAATGCATGTGTATGAGTATTATTTAACTTGTGTAGCCTGATTTCATTATTTAAATTGTATAGCTTAATTTTTATTATTTAACTTGTGTACCTTTGTGAGAAATCATGTTTTTCAGCACTGTGAGCGTTCTCACAGAGTACATGTGATTATACCATGTTGTGAAAGGTCTTAGCTCATAACTGACTCCTCACACGTAAAGACATACTATAAAATGGCTGGAGGTGGGAACAGTAGGAGAAGAGACAGGCTATTCTAAGGAGCTTGGACTTCTATAGACCGAGGTAGCCCCAGGAGATAAGGAAATGGAGACTCAGGTCTCTTGATCAATTTTCTCCAGATTACAAATTGATCAGGCAAGAACACAGGTGTGCAAACTCTTAATCCAGTACTCCTTCTGATTAACATTCTTCAACAATAACATCCAGTTCAAATGTTCCATTCCAGCTTCCATAGTTCTTCAAACCTAGTCACTCCAGCCAGAAAGACATCCAACTTCTTCAATACTCAGCGGACCTCTCTGCTCTTTGTCTGACCTTGTTACCTCTCCCTGCCTCTTTCTCTTTTCATCTAATCAAGCCTTAACTATTCCTCAAGTTCCAGTGACTCCAGCCCTATTCTGCTACCTTCCTTCTCTTTCCCTTACAGGTCTATAAGTATTTTAGCCTATAACTTTCCTATAATCTGTGCATATCTTATTTCCCCCAAGGACATGATCTTATACTCTTTTTTTTAACTTCTTACTGTGTTGGATAACTATTAGGGGATGAATGAATTAAGTTTAGGAGTAAGACAAAGTGTGGGAAAGAGTACAGAATTTGGCTGAAGACAAGATTGAAAATGATTCCAAACTGAAAGTAAAGCACAAGCAAAGGCAAAGCAGTGGAAGCCCTGGGCTTAAATGAAGTGGCAAGATCACCCTTGGGATGAATAAGAAAACTTAGTAGGTAAAGAGGGAAGGAAAACTAATGGAAGACCCATAAGGCAAAAGTTACATATTTCATATTGTACTGCCATGGGTTCTTGAATAAGTTTTCCATAAATATTCCCAGAGAAAAGTCCAGGGGAGATGAATTAACATTATAAATCTGGAGAACAGAGGAGGGGGAAAGAATGCTGGGCTTGGAGTCAGCAGAGCTGGGTTTGAGTCTGGCACTGCCTCTTTCTCACTTACAACAAAAGGTAACTCAACCTCTCTGATGCTTTATAGATGTTTTCTCATCTATAAAATGGATATAATAATACTTATTTTAGGAGTTTCTTGAGAAAACAAATAGAGTAATGTATATAAAAGTGATTAGTTAGCACAATATCTGGCATGTGCTTTGAGAACCAGTTTTCCTGTTACTGTTCTTCTGGGCACATTGTGAGCCCACAGAAAAATAAAGGTTCAAGTACTAGAGGTAGAGGGCCTCGAAAGATCATTCTAGTCCATCCCTCACATTGTAAACATAAAGAAAAGGTATTTAGAGAAATTGTGTGATTTGAGAACAGGTTCCTTATCTATTCCTCACTGTGCGTCCCCAGTGCTGGACGTAGTGTCAGACACAGGGTGGCAGCTCCATAAGTGCCGAATGAATGAAAGAATGTTCCTGAGTCACACCGTGACTCTGTGGCTCTCCACCGCAGAGCCAAGGATAGAGACTATTTCTCCCGTTGTGACTCACAACTCCAGGGATGGAAACAGTTGTTTTTCACAACACTTCTAAATTCCTCCCCTTTATCTCAGCCCTAGTCTATTACCCTAACACTAGCCTCTCCAATAATGGCTTCCCCAAAACAAGCGAAAAACTTTTTCTGTCTTGCTTTCTCAGAAACATGCTCATGAGAAGATTCCTGAACAAGGGGAAAAAATGAGAGCAGTAATCAGCCACAGCTGAGTGGTTCCTTGCAATGCAGCCAAAAACTGGGTGCTATCAACCAATAAGATTGTATACAGAAAAGGGGGGTCAGGGAGACCTCTGAGAAAAGCTTTTTAGTTTTGTCCTGGCATGAAACACTTAGTTCTCTACACAGTTTATTTTAGAATATCCAGAGAGTTGCTTGGCTAATATTTCATGACTCAAGTATTCCTGTCAGAATCCTTTAGGGTAACCAACTATTAGTTGTTCTTTCTCTTCACTGAAAGAATGGTGATATAAGCCTGAAATTAGAGATTCATCTCTAGGAGGAAAAAGCAAAATATTTTACCACGTTCAAATTCCGGGTTTCACCACATCTGGTATCTGTGCATTTTCTGTATAGTATTCTTACAAAACTTGGGATCTAATATCTTGTTGTTTAGTTTTGAGGTGATTTGGGCTTCAATTTGGGCACCAACTGGAGCCCTGCCACTCTGCTATTTTCTGGTTTAAGTTCCCAATGATTTAGGAACTTGGGGAAGTTGGCCACACCAGTGGTGTTCCAGTCTGAAGTCCCAGCAGACTGCTATTGCTGCTATTGGGGGCAGAGAATCCTTGGTGATCACAGGGAAATTCTCTCCATCTGCCTCGTGTGTCTCAACCCATCAGCACAACAGGACACAGCTGTCTGTGTGGGAAATGCGCTATCAGTGAACCATACAAAATGAAGACGAGAGTGCTGTGCATCAAGGTCTAGCTCAGATCCCTCCTAGCCACTCCAAAGTGGTAAAAAGAAGGAAGAGACTTACCTCAGTGAGGATAGCATCTTACCAAGCTCCCAGTTTCCACTTCTTAACAACAGTGTCTTTGAATCAGTTAGCTCAACAGCACAGAAAAGAGGTATATATAGGGCCAGACCCTCTATGACAGCTAGAAATATCCATCTTAGGTAGACATGGCCCACACTGTGTTCCTGTACCATTTCCAGCTGTTTCTCTCATTCTAACCAGCACTGCAGCCAGTGACTAACGTGTAATGTGATGACTTTAGTCATATCCATATATCCTTCATGACTTCTTGGTGACCTCAGAGAAGCGTGGCTTAGCAAGTAGAATGAATTGTTGGAAAGACAAAGATTTCTCCCAAAGCATTATGGAATATTGTGTTTTATTGCATTCAAATGTGCCACAAGCTTCAGTAGGAACACTTCCCAGGATCTGTGTTAACAGGGCTTGACAGGCTTTCAAATATTGTGTCCTCTGTGGTGACAGGAAGAGAGGTCTAATTGTTATCTCTGCCAATCTCTCTCTTTGGATGATGCTGTACTTTCCAGTCTATATATTCTTCATGGCCACCCCCTCTATGTTCACTAATGCACTTCTCCCAGGTAGCCCTGGAAGAAGCTTCAGATAGAGCTGTCTCTTTGTCTTACATCTCAGAGCACCAACGACCAGAGCCCTCACTTTGCATTTTGCATCTTCTGCCTTATATGCACATGTCTAATATCTATGCACATGTCTAATATCTATGCACATGTCTAATATCTATGCACATGTCTAATATCCCTGCCAAGGAACATGAACAGCATCTTATCCATCATATCCTTTACAGTACAGCACCATGCTTAGCGCAAAGTATGATACAACAACCGCTTGTTCATAGACCAAGTAGTTGTCAAATAAGTTGTTTGTAGAATGTAAATTTGTAGTTCCAAAGTGTGTGTGGGGGTGGAGCATAGTCAATACAGTCATTTGTTAAAGATTGCCATATATATCTAAAAACACTGAACAGCCAAACAAGAAAAAAAGTTTCATTTTCCAATGTGAGTAAGGAACTAGAACACAAGATTAGTAAAGCCTGCGGATGCCAGGAAGGCAAGCATGCGTGCCAACTCAGCATGTACTCACCGCACAATG
Source organism: Aethalodelphis obliquidens (assembly GCF_003676395.1). NCBI lineage: Eukaryota > Metazoa > Chordata > Mammalia > Artiodactyla > Delphinidae > Aethalodelphis > Aethalodelphis obliquidens. Next base: position 5,454,884 of record NW_020837971.1, read on the forward strand.
ACTCAGAGCTGCGATCTGCAGAAGCAGGCTGACCCTTCCTAAACTTTACCATTCTTGTCTAGAGTATACTATGTTGTTCTCTTCCTCACCCACTGGCCAAATTACTTATAGCTTCCCCTGTATTATAACGGAGCTTTATCTCCTTCTTTTTTTTAAGATTTTTTTTTATGTGGACCATTTTTAAAGTCTTTATTGAATTTGTTACAATATTGCTTCTGTTTTTTATGTTTCCGTTTTTTTGGCTGCGAGGCATGTGGGATCTTAGCTCCCCGACCAGGGATCAAATCCTCACCCCCTACACTGGAAGGTGAAGTATTAACCACCAGACCACCAGGGAAGTCCCTTTTTTAACCAAGAGAATCACAACTATGATACGTTATTTTTACAACACAGTGATCCATAGAGCTACTTGGTTTGTCTAGATTTATTGAGCTAGATGGTGGCTTTACAGCTGCAATCCTAACTACGGGCTTCACTCAGGTCCAAAGACCTAAGTAGAGTTTTATGAGCAGTTCATGAAATTCTGTGTGTAAGTCATTTCCTATGATAGGGAGCAGAGGAGAAGCTAAAATAAGTATGGTTTTTCAGAAAGCATTAAAATTTTTTTCAAACCTTTTCTCCAGAGGGGTGAATATGATTAGTCCCCTGAGACTCATCATTTTGTCATCTGATTCTTCAAGATCTAAAAATTGTTTCCAGATGTTTTATTTTTTTGCTACTTAATGTAATAAACATCCTTATACATTTTGGCTACAAAGAGATTGCATTAATCTATGGATGCTAAACGATAGGTGTTTGTTATATTTCTTTATATTTTATTTTCAGTATGGCTAGTATAAAGTTATATTCAAAGTAATAATAACAACCATTTAAATTTCCATGAGTCCTGTCTACAAGAAACGTTAAAAGATGTTAATAAATTCTTCTATTTTTTTTTCCCAATGCGGGTTGAAGTGCGATTCAAAAAGGACACAAAACATTCCTTTAACAGGGAAACTCAAGCACAAGAACTGACCCAGAAAAGCAGAAATTGCACTGTGACTTTTCTGATTCATGGCTGCTTTTCCACTAGAACCCCTCCTTACTGATGACACTTAAGACCACATAACATTTTTTTCAAATACGAAATGCAGCAATAATTTTTTACCATACACAGTATATAGCACTTTATAGTTTTACAGATGATAGTCTAGTGGTTAAGAGCCTGGTCTTCAGAATTAGGTGGATCAAGGTTCTAATCTTGACCCAGACATTTTCTATGTGACCTTAGGCAAGTTACTTACTCTGTCTTAGCATCATTTTCAGTGGTGTGTGGAGCCAGCTTATACTAGCTTGCAAGAGCAGATTGTTAAAATTTTAGGAACTATGGAAGCCAGTTGTTAAACACAGCTAGTTAAAAGATTAAATCATATAAACTTAAAATTAAATAAACAATATTAACAAGTGTAGTGAATACCCAAACTCATGACCTTCTAATTATTTTACCACGTTACCATTATCTATGCTCTTGAAGATATGTATGTTTATTATATCTGTATGGTGACAGTGTTACATAAGGCACATTTCTTCCTATCTCTCTGTTCAGTGACCTCTTGTTGTTAGCTTGAAATAGGCCATGGTGAGAGTTTTTACACCATGGAGGTCAACAACCACTGTAACTCAGGGATTTGCGTGTTCCTATCCAGTTGTTAGATATTTACCAACAGACCAGTGTTCAGTTTCCACATCTCAAAAATGGGAATAGTGATACTGACCTCATGTAGTTATTTATAAATATTAAATGAGATAATAAATGTAAAACACTTTCTTCAACACCTAGCTCATAGCCAATACCCAACAAATGGTAACAGTTATTATTACCATCCATTAAAATATAGAATAAGGGAAAATGTAATCAAATAAATATTAAATGAATTATAATTTGGCTGTTACCAAGTTATTTTGGTACATAACCTGTTTATTCACAACTGGTTTAGCTGGTCACATAACTTTTATTGTTCCATTTACCTCCTGCTGATAAACTACCAAATCTGTACCTCCACTCCCAGCTCTGCTCCAAGGACCAGACTTCCACTTTCAATTAGTTCTTGTCATTGACAACCAGGTATATCACAGGAACCTCAAATTCAGCTTTTCCAAAATACCATTCATTATTCTTTTCCCCCAGTCTTACTCCTTCTTTAGTTATCTTGGTTAGTCATCATACAGAAACACAAAATCCTAAAGCTGAAAAAGATCTCAGAGATCATCTAGCTAACCTAGCCATTCTACAGAAGAGAGAACTGAAGCAGAAAAAGCAAGTAAATGTCCAGGGTTGCACAAGTGCTTAGTGGCATAGCAAGGACTAGATCCTGAGTCTCTTAACTTCAGTTTGGGGCTCCTTTCACCATCCCATTGCCTTCTGCTGTATGAGAGAGAGAGTGAGAGAGGTTGCTCTGCTTATGCAGTCTCTGTTCCATTTGGCTAATGCATTCATCCCCGGATGTGCCTCCGTGGCTTTCTCCCACCTCCACCACAAACCCCAGAGGTGAATAAGTAAGACCTTCCATGATCTTTGCCTCTCTGAAAGGGGAGGTTGGAATTTATGTAGCCTAGAGAGAACTAAAATGACCTTAGAATCTTCCAGTTTGCAGTTTACACAGTGTACCTTTAAGATTCATGGTTCCCAGAGAGATTTAATAGTACAGGAATTACTGATAAACCATTATTACTATATTGAGTATTCCAATCATTTGAACATCTCTGGGATGCTGTCCCTTTTCATTTCTGTTGACTTGTGTAGTAACTGAAAAATAATTGATGAAAACATACTTTCACTTTAGTATTTTGTAGTTTCCTAGGCTCTTTTCTCCCTGTAAATCGAAAGAAATGTCAGACCCAACTCTTACCAAGAAAAGATCATCAGACCTTGCTGTAGCAAGTTGCCAACTTCTCAGATACCTAACAAGCCTCCTGAGCTTCCACCTGAAGAACCTGGCTAGCCATACCCTGAAACTGGCTGCAGTTTCATTCATTCATTCATGAAACATTGATCAAAGTCCTACTATGTGCCAGGTATTTATTATGCACTGAGGATACAGATACAGATAAATAAGGCACCATCCTGACCATCAAGAAGCTCACAGTGGGGCGGAGAGCAGACAAATAAGCAGACCATCAAATACACAGAGAATGCTTAGTGGAAGTGGAATAAAGGGATCTTAACCCAACCTGGGTTAGGGGAAATGAGGGGTCAGCAAGGGGTTCCTAGAGAACGCTGTGATTGAGCAGAGCCTCAAAGGGTATGTGAAAGTTAACCTGGTGAATGGGAGAAAGGGAAAGTATGAGGGTGTTTAGTCAGAGGGCAAAAAGTAAGCCTAATGGAAGTACTTAGGCTGGAAATGAAGAGCACGGGAACGGAGAGGCAGAAACTGTTGTAAGCTCTCTTGCTCTCTGGTTTAACTTAAATCTTAAATCTGAACATGTAAATCTGTACCTTGGCCCAAACTCCCCACTCTTCATCTGGCTCCTTTTCCCACTCCATGTTCAGAGTTACTGGTTTCTGGCCACTTGGGTTTCAACCAGAGATTGGCTTCAGCCTAGCCTTCCTTCCCAGCATAGCTGTGATTATTCCCTGCCTAGCTATAACCCACTGCTAAACACAATTGGAGATACATGAATCTGTAGGAAAAGTGGCTACCCAAAGGCAATATCAACATGAGAACCCTTGGAGTTACACACAAACAGAGCAGAGGGTAAAGGAAAAGCATAACCAGGAATCACTGCCCTCCTAATTGGCACTTTCTCATGTACATGTAAGATAGACTTATCCTTTCCATTAAAACTCTTAATCCTACCCGTATTTTCTTCTTTGAGATTTTGAAAGAAACAAGATCATATGTTAGAGAGCTCTGATATGAACATGGAACTAATATGGATCTCTTTGGAGCATTTTAGCTGATGCATTTTTATCCACTTAAAGGAGAAAGACTTAAAGGAGGTGAGAAAGCCATACAGGTAGCTGCAGAAAGAGTGTTCCCGGCAAGGAAAACAGCCAGTGCAAAAAACCCGAAGGCAAGAGCTTGTGTGTTGAAAGAACATCAAGGAAGCCAGTGTGGCTGGAGCAGAGTTGGTAAGACGAAGAGTAGTAGGAAGTAATGTTAGAGAGACAGTTAGGGAAGGAGGCAGATTATATGGAATCCTGAAGGTCCTTCCAAGGCTTTTGTTTTATTGAGTAAATAGGAAGAGTTGCCAGGTATTTGAACTGAGGCAGAACATTGACTTGGGTTTTCAAAAGACCATTCTAGATGCTGCTGTGTTGAGAGGAAACTTAGAGGTTGAAGTGAAAGCACAGAGACCAGTTAGGTAGCTATCACAATAATCCAGGCAAGAGATGATGGTGACCTGAACTTGGGTAGTAACTGTGAAAATGGTGAGGAGTGGTCAGATCCTGGAGAGATTCTGAAGTAATAGTCAACTGGACTTCCTGACAGAGTGCATGTGGAGTGTGAGAGAAAAAGTCAAGAATATTGTATTAGTTGGCTAGGTCTGCTATAACTAAGTACCACAAACTGGTGGCTTAAACAGCAGAAATTTGTTGTCCAACAGTTCTGGAGGCCAAAAGGTCCAAGATCACAGTGTTAGCGGGGTTGGTGGAAGGGTATGGCTCAGGCCTCTCTCATTCGTTTGTAGATGGCTATCTTCATGTTTACATGGCGCTTTCCATGTAAATGCATGTGTCGGTGTCCAAATTTCCCCTTTTTGTAAGGACATCAGTCACATTGCATTAGGGCCCACCCTAATGATCTCATCTTAACTAATTACATCTGTAATGACTTTATTTCCAAACAAGGTCACATTCTAAGATACCAGGGGTTAGGAATTCAACATACTAATTTGGAGCAGATACAATTCAGTCTGTAACAGATGACTCCAAGACTTTTGGCCTAAGCAGCTGTAAACATGGAGCTGTAATTAACTGAGATAGGAAAGGCCAAAGGTGGAGCAAGGAGTTACATTTTCGAGCAGGGATTTTTTTTTTTTTTTAAGATTTAAGAGTCTAGGGACTTCGCTCATGGTCCAGTGGTAAAGAATCCGCCTTGCAATTCAGGGGACGCAGGTTTGATCCCTGATCAGGGAAGTTAGATCCCACGTGCCGCGGGGCAACTAAGCCCGCATGCCACAACTGCTGAGCTTGTGTGCCTCAACTAGAGCCCTCGTGCTGCAACTAAGACCCGATGCAGCCAAAAATAAATAAAATAAATGAATACATTTTTTAAAAGATATGAGTCTAAAATTCGAGAGAGCACTCTGGGTTGAAGATCTATATTATCTATCATATATATGTGTCTGTGTATGTATACATAATATGTGTATATGTATATATATGTACATGCATATATACATATATTACTTCTCTCTATATATAACATATATAAGTACTCCTGTATACATATATACTCCTATAAACACATATACATGCACATGTATATATACATATATAAACATACTCCTATGTGCATACATTACATATATATGTATGTGTATATACGTATGTGAGCATATATTTGTGTGTATATTATGCATATACATATGTAATGATTTTATATATACATTATATATATTTTACATATATACATATATGAGTGTTGTTGGGTTTTTTTGGCATAATTTTAGATTTATAGAAAATTTGCAAAGATAATACAGAGATTTCCCACATACCCCTTACCCAGCTTCTCCTGATGCTAACATCTAAAATAACCATGGTACATTTGTCAAAACTAAAAAATTAACATTGTTACAGTGCTATTAACTAAACTACAAATTCTATTCCTGTTTCACCAGTTTTTCTATAATGTCTTTTTTCCTGTTCTAGGATCTAGTCCAGGATACCATATTACATTTAAAAATTTCTAATTGACATGTGTTGAATTTTTGACATCAGATGGTACAAAACTAGATACAGTCCAGGATTTATATATGATATAAAGCAAGGATTAGCATTCTCTGAGGCCTGTATATTAAAGATTTCTATGATTATGGGGGCTGGTTGGCTGCAGCATATTTCCTTCCCTTCTGCTTTTAAGTCACTGTCCATTGCCATACTCTGTAGCCCCAGTAAAAGAACAGGAAATAAAACCATATATCCTACTTTTGAGATGCTAGTGACCTCTGGTCTGAAGACATGCATGGCACAGACCAGTGTCCTCTAAAGAAAGAGGGAAAGTCAAATTGACCACAAGCCAGAGCTGACAGATCACGTGAGAATGAGGGGTTTGTCTGGATATTCACTACTCAGTCTTCTGCTCTCATTGGAACTGCACATCTTGGCTTTGTAGAACCCGTGGCAACAGTTTTCAGCTAGGGAGCTTCTGTAATTCTCACTACCCACTTTCAATAGGGCACAGCCATGTTGTCATAAAAGGACCCGAGACACCCACATGAACAGATTCGTTGGTATTGTAGAGTGTCTCTGGGGGAGCACCTCAGACAGGAAGTGGAAAGTCAGACCTTACATTCTGGTCAGGAACCTGTCCTCTGAGCCTTCTCCCAGTGATGGCTGTGTTCCTGATGCTGAGTGCTGCAGCAGAGGTTGCTGGAAGCAGGTGGCTAATTCTGTATGGGTTTCCGGGCTTGTCTGAAGGAGGGGTCCCTGAGGACAGGAGGCTGATGGCTCATCTCTCACCACGGTTTGTCTAGTCAGGGATTCAGTTCCCTGGCTCCAGCTCTGGCGATAGTATACTGAAATTCCACACCTTCGCCTTACTCTTTTCTGCTAACTCTGCTCATAGCAGTTCACACACTTCCTTTGACTGGCTAGGAAGGCAGAGAAGAAGGAAGCCACTGCCGAAAAAGGTCAACCTGAGCCATACAGAGAACAGAAAATGAGTATAGATAAAGGAAAATTGTTCTGCTGCTGGAAGGCAGTTGAGGATGATGACATTGTTATTGGACTATCTTTATTGTACCTAGATGCTGTTAATACCTTTTTCACACTGTTGTTGATGGTAATTGTTGGTCTTTCATCTCTATTTTGCTGTGATAGATCTTTTTTTTTTTTTTTTGCGGTACGCGGGCCTCTCACTGCTGTGGCCTCTTCCGTTGCGGAGCACAGGCTCCAGATGCGCAGGCCCAGCGGCCATGGCTCACGGGCCCAGCCGTTCCACTGCATGTGGGATCTTCCCGGACCGGGGCACGAACCCGCGTCCTCTGCATCGGCAGGCGGACTCTCAACCACTGCGCCACCAGGGAAGCCCTGTGATAGCTCTTTATTGGAGTTCTTTTTCTTGATTTAATGTAAGAACGCCTTTGAGTTTCCACTCCAACATTTTTTTTCTTTTGTACGCAGAGGAGTTTCTTCCTATTTCTTCTTTATTAGAACCTGTCTTCCCAAAGGCTCCTGCTTACTGATCCAGTGGTCTTCCCTTTCTCTGTAGATGTCTTGTGGCAAGAAGGGAAGGCCTCCGGAGCGGTGTACAGTAGTGAGAAGGAGCTCACTGAACGAACTCCTTGTGAAGGTGAGTGAGTGCCCAGTACGTGGAGTGTGTGGCCCTGCCACTTTAGATTACCACATTTTTTTCTCCTTATTTTTGTAATTAAAAAAAATTACTTAATGAAAGTTTATTGTTAAAATAAAACTAAAGAGGTTTAGAAAGTGTCTCTTTACCCAGACATAGGCGAATATGTGTAATATTGTCAAAGACATCTTCAATCTGTAAAAAAGTAAAAGGTTACTTATGTTTCCAGGCTTCATAGACGCCCTGTGTAGAAGGCAGATTTAGGGAAGGTAGTCCATCATTTGAGATTTTTAATGACAAGGTATATTTTGTTGGATCAGAAGAGACAAAGGATGGAAACTGGATCATAATTTCCTGTACTACCTGAGTCTCAAATCACATGACCTGAGAATGAGCAGTGGTCTCAATTATAATCCAAATAATTCTCATTTTTTGTTGACTTTAAAATTGCCTTTAGCTTTTTCCATTTCTAATCAAATTTATTTTTTAAACCCCACTTCGTCATATAAAATTGGCATTGGACTGCTGGTCTCTAAGTTGTGTTTTTTTTGTTTTTTTTAAATTTTATTTATTTATTTATTTATGGCTGTGTTGGGTCTTCGTTTCTGTGCGAGGGCTTTCTCTAGTTGCGGCAAGTGGGGGCCACTCCTCATCGCGGTGCGCGGGCCTCTCACTATCGCGGCCTCTCTTGTTGCAGAGCACAGGCTCCAGACGCGCAGGCTCAGTAATTGTGGCTCATGGGGCTAGTTGCCCCGCGGCATGTGGGATCTTCCCAGACCAGGGCTCGAACCCACGTCCCCTGCACCTGCAGGCAGATTCTCAACCACTGCGCCACCAGGGAAGCCCAGGCCTTTGTGTTTGATTATTGTAACTATGAAACTGCCCATACCTTACTAAATATTATAGGTTTTGCTCAGCTCTATCTTGACATAATACCCGACCTTACTTCTATGCTTAAGAATCTTTCAACCATTCCTGTTATTTTCCCACATGAACACTAACTCCTGCCTTTTCTCTTTACAGAGTACACCTTGCTCCTATGTTGTTTTCCTTTCCCTCCTGTTCTTAATCATGAATTCCTATTCATGTCTCAAGGTTCCACTCAACAGATAACCTCCAGATCACTCAGGATGTTCATTATTCCCTCTTTAAGGCTCCTTACCCTCATGTACATATGTACATCTGGTATCGCACTTAAAATAGTTGTTCCAGACACTCTACTAAGTGGTTCACATGCATTATCTTATTTACTTATGGCTAGAACCCCATCAGGTAGGTATTATGATTATCCCCTTTAGCATATGTGGAAACTGAGCCTTAGAGAGGTTATTTGACCTAAGAATACACAGCTAGAAGTGATAGGTAAAGCTAAGATTTCAAACTGGGTCTGTTTGGTGTTTTAGTCTGTGCTCTTAACCACATTTATACTTCCTCTCTTACCACATTGTAAAATAATTTTTATGCCTGTCTGTCTCCTCCACTGTATTTTGATCTTCTTTAGATTAGGGAACATGTCTTACCATTTTTCCAGTTTCTATTGTTGTGTCTGATACCTAGAACCTTTTGTTTGTTGTGTGATTCTTTTTTTTATATCAGTGTTTGTTGTTGTAGGTGATATTTAAAGCCATGATCTAGGTGACATCACCAAGTGCGTGATGAGAAGAAAAGTAGACCCAAAACTGAATCTTGGGGCTCTCTATGATTAAGAGATTAAGGGGTTCGAGAGAAGAGGTGACTGAGACACCTTTAGAAACATTGTCAGAAATAAGAGAAAGAGCCAGAACTATAGCACAATATCATTTATGAGGATTAAAATCCACACACGGAACCACAATATAAGAATGCAAGAATACATTGATATATATATATATTAATATATTCCTTTTTGTTGCTAGAGAAAGACTTTTATGTTTTGCTCATTTTTTAAATTGAAGTATAGTTGAATTACAATATTGTGTTAGTTTCAGGTATACAGCATAGTGACTCAGTTTTTTTGCAGATTATATTCCATTATAGGTTATTATAAGATATTGAGTATAATTCCCTGTGCTATACAGTAAATCCTTGTTGCTTATCTATTTTATGTATAGTAGTTTGTATCTGTTAATCCCATACTCCTAATTTGTCCCTCCCCCTCCCTTCCCCTTATGTAACTATAAATTTGTTTTCTATGTCTGTGACCCTGTTTCTCTTTTGTATATACATTCGTTCGTATTATTTTTTAGATTCATACCATATGTCATATCATATAGATTTGTCTTTCGCTGTCTGACTTATTTCACTAAGCATAATATTCTCTAGGTCCATCCACATTGCTGCAAATGACAATATTTCCTTTTTTATGGCTGAGTAATATTCCTTTGTGTATGTGTGTATATATATGTGTGTGTGTGATATATATGTGTGTAAATATATATATACACACAACAGATGATTGGCTTAAGAAAATGTGATATATATATATATCTCATCTGTTGATGGGTACTTGGGTTGCTTCTGTGTCTTGACTATTAAATAGTGCTGCTATGATCATTGGGGTACAAGTATCTTTTCAAATGAAAGTTTTAAGAATATATTTGTATATGGAACCACATAAAACAAATTAGAGGGTTTGCTTGTGTAGAGAAAGGGGAACATGAGTGGGAAATGTAGATAAAAGGGAATAAATAAAACAAGAGATCAGCCTTGCCTGGAATGATGATGAAAGTGTGCCATGAATTGAGGAGTGTGATTAAATCTGGTACCTGAGTTCCAAAATAAGTAAAATAAAATAAATCTAGTATGAAATAAAATAGAAATCCCTGGTTATGTTTCTTCCCTTGAGTACTTTTCCTCTCCTGAAAAATACCGCAGAGAACACACAATATTTTTAAACCTCTCTTCTTATTTTCTTTTAGTGAAAGTAGTCACCAGTGATGGATTCTAAATGTTTGATTAAAATAGTTGAAAAGAGGGAAGTTTAATGAAGCCTGCTTGCTATGGAAGTGACTATAAGATGACTTAAATACTTATTGCTAATTTCTGAGAAGGGAAGAGTACGCATCAGCATAGAAGCCCACTCTAGGTTTGAATGTTGTTCTCCTACCTCTCCTGTACTGCACTTTAACAATAGTGTTGCTATGAAAATAAATTATGTGGGTAAATACAGGGAGTAAGTATGTAGAGCCACAGCATTAGCTTTCCTGCAGAAATCACATCCTCATGAGTTTTCTAAATCATAATCATTAGGATTGACACAGCCAATTTAGGAAACTAACGATGATATCAACAAAAGCCAAACATACACATACTTCACACCCAGCCCATTTGATTCCTATGTGTATACTCAACAGAAACACATTCTGTGTTCACCAAAGGACATGTATATAGCACTTTGTGCACTTTTCTGTATATTATACTTACCCTCAAAAAAGTCATTAGGGAATGCCTTTGCTCAGTATGTCCCAGCTGTCGGTGCCAGCAAAACAGGAAGCAGATTTAATCCGGTTTCTTGAGTGTTAAGGATTGCTTTGTGGTCAGTCACAGGCATGCTCAAAGCAACAAATTCAGGTACATGGTAGAATACAAGCATGTGAAGAGCTATGAGAAACCTTCACAACTTCCTCTCTTGGGCCTTAGTTTTTTCCTTGAGAAAGGCTTTCCATCAAAGTATTCAATACCCCAACTAAAAGCTAAATAGGAATCACATCCTCAACAGTTGTAGCAGTCAGCTTCCTTGAGTCGCAATGACCCAGCATAAACTAGCGTAGGTAAAAAGGGAATTAGTGGTATCTCTAACTGAAAGTCCAGCTAAGCAAAAATATACGATCTCTCCTTCTCAAACACAGCATCTCTCCCTCTTGAAGGTCAGCCTCTTTGTGAGGATTTTATTCTTTCCCATTGCAGACAAATTTCCTCCATGTTCCTGAGCAAGAGAACCACAAACCAGCCTAGACTTACACATTCCAGGCCCTGCAACCTCAGAAAAAACTGAATTTATTTTTCCCAATGTTGAGCACCTAAAAGAGTTTTGAATAGTTCTGCTAAGGTCATGCTCTTCCTGGAAAAATCATAGCCACTGCACATGGAATTTAGGAATGTCTAGGCCTGGGCCAAATGATAGCGGCCATTGGAAAATACTAATAGTAATCTAATAATAATAGCTAATGGTGGCTAAGCATTTACTATATAAAGCCATCATTCTAAGACTCTTATATGTATCAAATAATTTCATTCACACAACACACTTAGGAAGTTACTAGTATTTTCCCCATCTCATAGATAAGGAAAGTGAGGTATACAGAAAGCTTAGGTAACCTACCCCAGTCCCATACCTAGCAAATAGCAAACTCAAGATTAAAATGCAGGTGCCCCAGAACCAATGCTTCCAATTACTGTGGTTGTGTTGCTTTCAAGGTGCCACAACTGACAGCTCCCCAGAACCACAAGGGAAGGGAGAGGAGTGGTTCCTTGAAGCAGAGTATGAGATGCAAAGGAAAACTACCAACATCTCATACAGTGGTTCATTAGTTTCACTTATTTAACTAAACATTAATCCAAAAATTCAACAAATATCTGACAAATGTCTACCATGAGTTAGGTCACACATCATTCCTTAGAGCATAGAAAAAGATGGATTCATTCACTGTCGCCAAATGTCTCCCAGATTATAGATGACAAAGGAGCACAGGAAAGAGTACCTTCTTTACGTGATAAAACCATTTTGTCTCCAGAGTCTTTCCAAATTGTATTTAAACATGGTTTTTAAAAAATTATTTTATGGCATAAGGTTAGATTTTATAACTTTGAGTAAGTAGCAAATATAAAAGCAAACAAATTAAATTTGTTCAACTGATTCAGCCAGAATCATTTTGTTAAATGAATGTAGATTTTTTTTTCTTCTGAAACTACTATAATGAAAATGTTGCACTCAGGCTCTGAAGAAATTTTTTTAGAGAAATATACTAATAGGTTTTCTTTTTTTATCACCAACTGTGTCAGGCACTTAACTTACATTATCTCCAATATTCCCCAGTTTGAAAGAGATTTTTTAATTAATTTGAAAAATATTTTAACAGTGGCGGCCTGTTGGGATAAGAATGCTGTCATTCAACAGATGTTTATTAAGTGCCTGTGTATGGTTTAACTTTGCCTGGTAATCAAAGAAATACAAATTGAAAATATAAAATATCATATTCAATGTCAAATTGGCAAAATTTTTTATATATAATATATTTATGAAGAGAACAAACTATTTTACATTTATGGTAAGTGTAAACTGACAATCTTTGTAGGGTATGGATGGCCTTAAAAATAACTATATCCTCTGACCATTTCACTTCTAAAAATTTGTACCAAAAAATTGCATAGACATATGTAAAGATATGGCTACAATAATTTTCCTCACAGATTATTTATGATAGCAAAAAAAATGGTAGGCCAAAAAAAAGAACTGTAGGCCAATAATGAATTGTTAAATACATATTGGTATTTTGATACAATGAAATACTATATAGCTATTAAAAGTAAGTTACAGGAAAAATATTTAATGGAATAAAGACATATTCACTTTATAAAACATTAAATGAAAGATATGTGTACTATATAATCCATTTCAGTTTAAAAAATTCTAGACAGGCATAGAATAAAGACCCTGAAATTCTAGTAGTGTTTATTATTTCTGGTGATGAATTTTCAGGTAATTTAAATTTTTTTCTCCTGTTTTTTTTTAAATTTATTTATTTATTTTTGGCTGTGTTGGGTCTTTGTTGCGCACAGGCTTTCTCTAGTTGGGGCGAGCAGGGGCCACTCTTCGTTGTGGTGCACAGGCTTCTCATTGCAGTGGCTTCTCTTGTTGCAGAGCATGGGCTCTAGGCATGCAGGCTTCAGTAGTTGTAGCACGTGGGCTCAGTAGTTGTGGCTCGCGGGCTCTAGAGCACAGGCTCAGTAGTTGTGGTGCACGGGCTTAGTTGCTCTGCGGCATGTGGGATCTTCCCAGACAAGGGCTCGAACCCGTGTCCCCTGCAATGGCAGGTGGATTCTTAACCACTGCACCACCAGGGAAGTCCCTTTTTCTCCTTTTTTTCTTGTATTTTTCTGCATTTAGCATGTAATAAGAAAAAAAGCAGGTTTTCTAAAAGTGAAAAAAGAAAACTCAAAGTGGCAAGTATATGGGTAGAAATTTGCAGAGGATAGTGAGAGAGCTCACTGGAGCAGCCCTATCCCAGTTCAGGCCACGTGTGAGCAGAGGCTTTTTCGAGGAGGAGAAACTGGGCAGAGGTATCACCTCAACCCCATCAAAGATGATGACATGCAGGGGAACGTGCAAGTGCTGGTACTCATTAGGAAATCGGTCATATTACTTAGTGCACCCTACAGTGTTTATCCAATCCCATAAGAATGCAGAATATTTCTAAAACATATGTAATTGATTTTCACTTTTCTTTGTAGTTCTCCATCATCCACTTATTTATTTTTTCTAACAAATATGGATTCAAATTCTTTCACAATACTGTATACATCTTTCCTTTTTTGGGCAGCTGTGACTGCATTAAGATTTAGCCCTTGACATAATTCACTTATGTTAATCCAGAGCTTCCAAAAGACAGAGATGCTATTTGACTCATCATGGTGCCCAGTATGCAGTAGGCACTCAATAAACACCAGTGTAAAGCATTTCGTTGTAAGCTTCTATTCTCAAGTTTTTGTTTTATTAGGGCCTTTTTCCTTGATCAGATATACTAACACATGACTTCATAGTGCAAAATTCCAAACATAAGAAGAAAATACATTTTACTTTCCAAGGGAAGAACCTGAAAAACCTGTGAATAGTCAACTTTCCTTCTTTGAAACCATTTTATACTGTCATATCAATGCAAGTAGGTCTGGAAGGGTGAAACTATCCTCATACCCAGAGCTAGGGAGGTAGATGGAGCCTCCTCAAAAGACTTAATAAGTCCCTCAGAAGCAGTGACATCCAAGATTCACTGATTCTCTGAAGTTACAGCAGCAGCCATTATTATCTGTCGTTCATAATGAGCCCATTTCTTATAAAGTTTCAAATGGTACAATTTCCAGTGCCTGACACCTAGGGTTAAATCTCTCGAGTAATTAAATTATTAAATGAACAAATGCAAATGGAAGACGGATGAACAAAAAAAACAACATTATTTTGCATAATGATGTGAAATACTAATGTCACTGTGGTTTGAGACTTACAAATTAAGGGTCAGTTAGGAAAAGAAATCTATTCTTTAGAAATACGTTCAGACCAAACTCAAATACCTACTGAGGCAGGCAGGCAATGCAGTGAAGTGGTAGCAGTTCCAGAGTAAGTGCATGTGTGGACGTTACTGAGTGGAGGAGAGGGTGGCATACTGAGGAGAGGGCGCCATCTCAAGGGGGTGAGGCTGACTCAGCTCCAGCCTTTTGTTGCCATGTGGGAAAGCAGGCCCAATTTTGCTAGTTCTTCTGGTTTTTTAAGAGAAGCTTGAAGTCTAGATTTTTATTTGAAAACTCCAAAATTCCAAATGTTGGCTCAAAATTTAAAGACAGACTGTGTCTATATGTTTTGAATATATATCTAGCCAGAGGGTCATCAATTTGAAACCTCTCATTTTGACTTTAGTGTGTCTGAAAATATTTAACCTTTGGACATGTGTATGAGTGTCTGTGTGTCTGTGCATGTGTTGTGTGTTTTTGCTACAATAATTACCTGGTGGAAACTGAGAAGAACAAGGAGGTAAGTCACACTGTGCAGAGGGTTTGGAAGCACTGAGGTAAGCTAGGCACGACTGTATGTAAAATAGGTAACTAATAAGGACCTACTGTATAGTACAGGGAACTCTACTCAGTACTCTGTAATGGCCTATATGAGAAAAGGATCTAAAAAAGAGCAGATATATCTATATGTATAACTGATTCACTTTGCTGGACAGCAGAAACGAACACAACATTGTAAATCAACTAAACTCCAATAAAAATTAATTTAAAAAAACGTACTGGAGCATGTATCTTTAGGGGAGAGATTGATCAGTTAGATGTGTCAAGCACATTGAGTTACTTCTGAATTTGCAGGTATTCTTCCTTTGTGATTAGGCCTCTGTGTTTGCTAAGTGACATCCATATGGAAGTTAGGCTCCCATCCTCCCACAGAGACTGGGAGATACTGATGCTCTCTCTCTTGATGATTACATATTAAAGGCTGGCTCCCAGGTCTTTGAGGAAGACATTCCTGGGTTGTAAAACTGGCAAGAAGCTTTTTAAGGGCTTTACATCTCAACGGGAGCAGAGAAAGAATGTACAACCACAAGTTTTCTAAAGTAAACGCTCTAAGAAAAGGGAGGTCAGGGGTCCAGAGTCCAGAAGAAGCCTGTCTGAAGTTTTGTCCATCTGGAGGGAACATTAAGGCCCTCTTGGCCACAGAGTGATGGTAGATGTTGATGCTTAGCAAGCTATATCACAGTAAATTGGATGTTAAACAAATGCAACTTCTAGCCATTTCAGCCCTAGCTTAACGTCCCCCCCTCCTTTCCCTTACATCCTCTCCACTGTGTGGTGTACCAGGAAACCATGATATGCCAGTAGTAGTGCTATGTAAGATTTCTGTCCATTCAAGAACTTGGAGGAGAAATCTGTTCTGTCCCTGTATTCCTTCCAGGGAATCTACCTGCTTATAACTGTACCAGTACCATGTGCTTTCACCAGCCGTGCAGCCCTGGGAGCCTTGGTCTTTTCATGTCTAAATGGGCATGATAAATACATACTGCACAGCATTTATATGAGCAGTAAATTTGATCTGTATGACAGTCAACATGGTGCCTGGCGTATAGTAACAGTTCTCATTTGTGTTATTAGTCTCATAGAACGATGAACATTCTATGACACAAATATCAATAAAATACACAGAGAGGTGAAAGAAAAGTTAAAAGAATCATGACTGAAATCAAACAAAACAGAGCAGAAGAAACTATCAAGGAGGTAGTAACTGCTTCCAAAGTGCCATGCCCTACCCTCCACAATTCCACACTGTTTTCTGCCCAGTTTTCCTTAGTCTTGTTCCTTCAAACTTAAATATTTCCCCATATAGACCTCAGATTGTCATGTTATTTAGCCCAAGGATATAATGCAGTTTTAAAAATCATAATCTTTGGGCTTCCCTGGTGGCGTGGTTAAGAATCTGCCTGCCAGTGCAGGGGACACGGGTTTGATCCCTGGCCCGGGAAGATCCCACATGCCACAGAGCAACTAAGCCCGTGTGCCACAACTACTGAGCCTGCACTCTAGAGCCCGCGTGCCACAACTACTGAAGCCTGTGCGCCACAACTACTGAAGCCCGTGCGCCTAGAGCCCGTGCTCTGCAACAAGAGAAGCCACTGCAGTGAGAAGCCCGCGCGCCACAACGAAGAGTAGCCCCCGCTCACCGCAACTAGAGAAAGCCTGCGCACAACAACGAAGACCCAGCACAGCCAAAAATAAAAACAAATAAAAAATAAATAAATAAAATCTTTATTTAATAATCTTTGTGTATTTCCTTTCATGCATTTATCACTTGTAGCATCTTACCCAATACTATTTACTCTCTGAGGGCCCACGTGAGAGCAAACTGACTCTTCAGGAAGTTCTTTGCAAATTCTCCCAACAAAATGTTTTTCTTTGTTTGTATCTTGGTATCAATTCTAAAAAGTTTTCAAGATTTGGACTCTGGTATTATAACTGTGCTCAGAGTATCCACACAGACGTGTTCTGCTTCATCATCCAATGAACTCTGCCTGTTAGTGGATGTGGCACTCCAGTGGAAGGAAGCCAAGAGCCTATAGTAGCGATCCTGGGGAAAATTTAAGCAGCTGTGGCCATGTAATTTAAAACCTCCAAAAAGTGTGCTGCGGTCTCTGCACAGCGTTAGTATAACATGAGGGCTGGATATAGCCCGTTCTCATTCTCTGGAGGACTTCTTCGCCTGCTGCAGGAAAGAGAAGGCTGAAAGACAAACCTGGGTGCAGCCGGAAAGGTCCAGATAGATGAGCTTGTGGCATCCATTCCCCAAATTCAGGTACTGTAAACCTTTGTCTGTAAACTTTCTGCAATAAGCCAAACTAAGATTCTGTAAACTGTGGAAGTACCTGAAAAGACAGGGCGAGAGAAGAGAGGAAGGAAAGTGATTATACTTTCGTTGTTCTCTCACATCTTTGTTAAGCCACTATGACAAAGAGAAGTAAAACTGTAAATTAATCTTTTCTCCTTACAGATATTCAAGAGTTGAACTTTACTGTTAATACTCTTCCTGTTAAGTAAAGGAGATTGCAGTAGCATATCAGATAATGCATAATCACATTTCAAATGAAAATAATTAAAGATTTGTCTAGATTTTTAAGAAAGCTGATTGGGATAAAGCTTTGGGGGTGGGGGAGGTTTGTGCATTCCTATTGTTTGGAAGTTAGTGTTTGAAAGCAGTTTCAGAGTTTGTGTTATTGTTGCATTTAGGTTTTATCTTTGGAGCACCAAAATAACATGTAAAATGTCTAGGAGGACAAACCCTTTGTAAACATTTAAGTGGCGATTAACTGTTACATGAGAGTTAGGATTTGGGGCAGAAAGGAGGCAAAGTTGAACATAACAGGCTTTTAAAATGGACATGGTAAGCAAATGGCTTGAAAAAAATAGATTTTTTTGTAACAGTGCATGATTTTGTATGTAACAGTTTCATTATTATGGATAAAGAAAGACATTGATATATAGAGCTTAAAAATGGGTTAAGAACAGTCTGCAAATGAGTGGGCAACATATGAGAGGAATAAAAACTACAGTCAGAGGCTATCAATCTCACTGGAGTTGAAACAGATTAACTATGGCATTACCACCATGACCAAAATGAGAGCTTCCAGAAAAAAAAGAGGGTCTTCAGGACGAGTCTGTACTACTGTGCAAGGGCTCACGGTTTGAGGACACTCTGGATGATTTTCAAAGCCCTCCTAAGCCTGGCATTTTATAAAAGTGCAAGAATTCCCACTACTGCCTGCTCTTGCAATGGAATTAAAAACGTGCTTTTGGTTTGTGATCTGTAACGGTTTAACAGCAAATTAGAAAGCAAAAAGAATGAAAAGTAGGAAGAAAACTCTCTGTCCCTCAAAAACCCACAAATGACTAATAAAGTTTATCTTCACATAAATGGGAAATTAGATATGCAAGCTTTGACCATTAATCAGATTTATTTCCCAAATCTGAAAAAACACAACTATATGATATGATTCACATTCCATAGCAAATTATTTGACTCAGAACACACATTTCCCTCTGGTAATGGCTGTGTCCATGAGATTCAGGAGAACGGAGAGGGAAGCCTTCTGGATTCCCCAGTGGCTGGGTGGGCAGGGCTCTGAAGGAGAAAGGAGCACTAACATCCCAAAGAACGTCCCTTCTCCTGGGGCCCTTGAGTTAACTAAGAGCATTGCCAAAGCTTTGGAAATGCTCGATCTTCCTCTCCCTGAAGCATACCCTTGTGATTCAGCTGAGTAAGTACAATTTTCTTGGGGGTTGTCATTCCTAACAACCGTTTAGCTCTCTAATTTGGAGAAAGGAATAGTGAGGCAGGCAGCATGACACAATGGAAAATACACAAGGGTTTGGAATCTGATGAAATTGGATTTGAATCCCAGTCCTGACACTTACTGCAACTTCTCCTAACCTCTCAGAGATTGTTTCCGCATCTGTTAAGTGGATATGTTAACATTATCTTTTTTTTTTTTAACCCTCACCAACTGTGGGGCCTCCAGCTTTCCTGAACCTCAGTTTGCTCGTCTGTAACATGGATGTAATCCTATCTGCTCTTTCCTCTTAGAGATGTGACAATTACATAAGCACATAGATGTAATAGTATTATAGTGAGGGTGGTCTTTGATGATAAATATTAGCAGGGATATGGTAGAACCTTTAAATATATATATATTGTTATTGTTGCTACTACTACCTCAAATAATAATTACATATGAATTATTCTTATGAAGTTTGTACTGTCTTCCTTCCGTTGAATGGAATAAGTACTCACCTGACAAGAGTGGTGCATACAACTGATACTAAGAGTTTGGGGGGCCTCATATGCCATCTATACCCTCATTTTGGTCATGGTGGTAATACCATATGTAATCTGTCAACTCTAGCGAGATTGATAGCCTCTGGCGTAGTTTCTGTTCCTCCCATGTGTTGCCCACTCATTTGAAGACTGTTCTTCCTAACCTGTTTCTAAGCTCTGTATATCAGTCAGTCTTTCTTTAGATATAATAATGAAACTGTTACTTATGAAATCATGCATATTCAAATCTGGTCCAAGCCTATTGTTCAATTTCTTTAAGTGCATGTGTCAGTTAACAAATACCAAAAATGAGAATTGAGCGAGGAGTTCTTAATAGATACCTATGGATCTATGGCCCCTTTGTCAGCATAATGTTTTTTTTTTATTGGAGTATAGTTGCTTTATATAATGTTGTATTATCAACATAATGTTTTTGGACAGTAAGGGAAGAGTCTAGACCTTAAGGATGTCAAAGACGTGATAAGACTAAGCTCAGGATGATATGTCTCGCAGCATAAGGCAGAGTATATTGAAGGGAAGAGAGACCAAGAGTGGACCATCAGGATGCTGCACCAAATGAGGTGCTGAGAGTGCCACCTAGATTGTGGCAATGGGAATAAATGGAGAGGGTTTAATTCAGGAAATATTTCAAAGCAAAAACTGTTTTGGAATGGGCATGAGCTGTGGGCAGCCCTCATTTTCAACTTTAGAAAACTGAGCAAGTCCCCAAAGAAGTGAGGAAAAATATTGAAATAAAAAACTGGCAAATCACTGTTGCTAAGAAAGGCAAACAAATTACATTTTTCTCTGGAAAGAAATACTAAAGACACGAGAGACAATGAGAACAGCAACAAATAACACATCTCCGGTTATTTACCGCTTAACAAATGCTTTTGCATACCCAAGCATGTTTGAAACAATAGAAAGCAGAGCAAAAATAGAGAATCATTATGAAATGTATTTTTATTATAGATAAGAAAGTCAATGTACATTTTTTTCATATGGCGAAAAACATCAATATTAATTAGTTTTATCCTAAGTGTTGTCTCAATAGCAAGAACTAGAAGTTAAAATCAAAACAGAATTCTCATTTTGCGTCCTATTTTTCTATCTGTTGCCCACTAAAGGTATAGCTTCATTTGTAAAATAAATGTCCTTAAAAAATTATGCAGAGATGTAGTGTTATTTTAAATTTCCTAGGAGAAAAGTTTATCTCAAACTATGGTTGGAAGAGATGTTTTAAGTTAAAAAAATAATTTGTAATGTGATATATGCTACTCCCAAATCATCTACTTTGAGAGTTCAGATTTTCACATATGGATTTATGGATTTTTTAATATATATTTCTCTCTCTCTTCCCTCTTCACCCCCCCACTCTCTTTCTATCTATAGATACATACACACATACATACATACACACATGCACATATATTCTCTCTCTATATATAAACACACATTCATACATGCGCATATATTCATCACATATATATCTTAATATGAAATGTCTAAAGAAAAGTACTGAGTGATGTTCTGTATTGCAGGACAAAGAATCCTACAGAATTCCTGAAACGGTCAGGGGCCCTCCACAGTGGTGCTTCTGGAGCTGGCTTGTACCAGCCCATGAGAACTAATTGTTAGCATCTCTTCCCAATTCCACATTCAGTGGCATCATGTTGGTAGCTTAAAATTGGCCATGATGGAATTATTTATATCACAGAAATCAATAAATCCTACAAATCAAAACACACCTTTAGGGCTTCCCTGGTGGCGCAGTGGTTGAGAGTCCGCCTGCCAATGCAGGGGATGAGGGTTCGTGCCCCGGTCCGGGAAGATCCCACGTGCCGCGGAGCAGCTGAGCCCGTGAGCCATGGCCGCTGAGCCTGCGCATCTGGAGCCTGTGCTCCGCAACGGGAGAGGCCACAAGAGTGAGAGGCCAGCGTACCGCAAAAAAAAACAAACAAAAAAAACACCTTTACTCCCTACCCCAGCCAGTTATTAAACATTTATCGGGACACTGCTGTCCTTGGAACACACTTTCAGAACTACTGATATAGAGAATGCAGTATGCTGAGAAAATGTATACAGAAATAAAAATGATGAGAGAGAAGATGACAGCTTTGAAGGACAAGAATAAAAATCGATCTAAAAATAAAAGGGGATTCTTAAGATAAAACCTGAACAAATGGAATAGAAGCATTTAAAAAGAAAACTATCCATCAGATAAACCCAAATTGAGGGACATTATATAAGATGAATAACTAAACCATATTCTTCAAGTGTCGAGGTCATGAAATACAAGGAACTACTGACGACTGGCACAGATTTGAGGAGACTAAGGAGAAATGAATGCAATATGGAACCCTACATTGGATCCTAGAGCAAAAATAAAAGGACATGAGTGGAAAACTTGATGAAATTTGTATAAAGACTTTAGTTTAATTAATAGAAAAAAAAAAAAAGAGGGCTTCCCTGGTGGCGCAGTGGTTAAGAATCCGCCTGCCAATTCAGGGGACACGGGTTCGAGCTCTGGTCCAGGAAGATCCCACATGCTGTGGAGCAACTAAGGCCGTGAGCCACAACTACTGAGCCCATGTGCCACAACTACTGAAGCCCACGCACCTAGAGCCTGTGCTCTGCAACAAGAGAAGCCACCATAATGAGAAGCCCGCGCACCATGACGACGAGTAGCCCCCGCTCGCCACAACTAGAGGAAGCCTGGGCATAGCAATGAAGACCCAACACAGCCAAAAGTAAATAAATAAATAAATTTATTTAAAAAAGAAGGAAGGAAGAGAAAACCACCTTCCTTGGCTGAGAAAAATCTAAGTTTTAATGTTCAAAAAGTTTACTATGTTCCAGGAAAAGTTAATTGAAAGAACACAGTTAAGTTTGGAAGATGTTTTTAATTTCTCAGAGAAAAGGAAGTTCATGCCAGCATCTTGGCAGAAAAATATAGGTTACCAACAAAGGAAGAGAAAAATCAGGCTGGCTTTAGACTTCTCTTTAACTTGAAATAGTAAAGATTATGGAGCAACATTTGTAGGGTTTTAAGGATAGAGTAAGGGACATGATTCAAGAACCATACACCAAGAGAATTTGTTGTTCATCCTTCAAGACAACAGAAAGTCATCTTCAGAAAGTAATGACTGAAGATCTAATACTTGCACATCTTTCCAGATAAAAGAGTTTTTAAAACTATATTTCCAGTCATCATAGGGTGAATCAAAATCAAAATTAAAGAATAAGGAAATTGTGGAACAAATGGACCATCAATGAATGTTAAAACTAGAGTTAGGACTACATAATCATTATAAATATGATTACAATGTTGAGTTCAAACACCAAAAATCAACATTAAAAGGAAAGTTAAATGATTAACAAAAATCACAATTAATAGGTATTTACATCTAGGTGAGTCGAAGTAGAAGAACATCAAGTTCAAGGGAGAATTAAAGTGTATCAGATCTCTTGCCTAACACAGGGGGAGCCAAAGTTACTGTTTCATTGTGACTTTGATAATTAGAGAAATGCATGTTAAAGCATGTTTTTAAAAAACATACAAATATCCACTAGTTAGAATACACAAGAGAATATGCATATATCTTTGAAATGCATTCAGATTATAGAAATAACACTTTTATAGCAAAAGGCAGAAAAGATGAGTACAGTGCAGTAACGTAAAAAATAAAAAAATCTAAAACATAAAGCAAGATGATAAAAATAAGACCATACACTCAGTTTTGACAAGAAATATTAGTCTTTTAAACTTCCCTCTTAAAAAGGCAAAGAGATTGAAATTTTTAAAAATAGAAGTTAGCTATGTGCTGCATGTAAAAGATAAACCTAAAATACAGCAACACAAAGGTTAAAAATATGGGTATACATAAAGTTATTCCACAAAAGAAACCAAACGTGACTGTATAAATAACAGATTAAAAAGAATTTAAGGCAAAGAAATATCAACCAGGATAAAAAATATAATTTTATGTGAACAACTGCTACAATCTATAATGAAACATACTACTTATTAATCTTTACGTGTAAAATAACAAAAATAAATTAATAGAAGCTTTGTCATAATAGGCAACTAATATATCACTTATCTATGACATATCGAGAATTTATACATATATGTGCATATACACCTAGAAATGTTCTCTGAAAGAAACTCTTTTGTTTTAAACATTCATGGATGATTTACTGAAATTGAGTATATAAACTAGTCCACCAAGAAATCTCAATAAATTTCAAAAAGTAGAAATAATTCAGTCCACATTTCTTGACCACAGTGTAAAAAACTAGAATTAAAAACATAAGCTTAATTAAGAAACTTCAACAATTTGAAACCAAAAATCCTCTTCTAAATAATTATTAGGTCAAAGTGGTAATCAACATATAATCAAATATACAACAGTTTGGTTAGAAAATGAGAACAATATTTATCAAATCTTATAAGCTTTGCCTAAGTTCTTCTTTAGAAGTAATTTCATAGCTCTATTTTTTATTTTAAAAGGAAAGAAATCAAATCATACAAATGAAAAGTTTAAAAAGATACATGTACATCAGGCCCAAGTCCAAAAGTAACCATTTAGAAAATATAATGAGAAATCATAATCAGAAAGGATACTATTCACAATGGCAATGAAAAAGACACCACAGACTATCCACATGAATAAAACAAAATTTTGAGACATTTAAGAACATTTGAAAGAAAAATTTTAGAAGTATACTATGTTCCTGATAGGGAGACTAAATATTAGAAAAATATGGATTAGTTCCCAACTTATTTTACCTTTAATTATTGACATACTGGTAAATATCTTACAGCTGGTTCTTCAAAAACATGTATGCATATAAATGTATATATGTTTACTGTAAATTTGTACATCTTACTATTTTCTTAAATAAATTTTAAAATTTTATTTTATTTATTTTTGGCTGCGTTGGGTCTTTGTTGCGGTTCGCAGGCTTATTGCAGTGGCCTCTCTTGTTGCAGAGCACAGACTCTAGGTGCGCAGGCTTCAGTAGTTGTAGCACGTGGGCTCAGTAGTTGTGGCTTGTGGGCTCTAGAGCACAGGCTCAGTAGTTGTGGCTCACAGGCTTAGTTGCTCCACGGCATGTGGGATATATCCGGACCAGGGCTTGAACCCGTGTCCCTTGCATTGGCAGGCGGATTCTTAACCACTGTGTGACCAGGGAAGCCCACATCTTACTATTTTACATTAACTATTTTACATATATAAAAGATGTACAGCACACAACTTACAAATAATAACATACACAATACTGTTTATTGCTAATTTCATATAGTCAGTTGATTCTCACACAATGTTTTCATTCATTGACTTTTGCCAAACTCATAAATATAGCTAGTACTTTTGTCTTCTCCTATGTGCACATAAAGGAAGAATAAAATTGTTCACTCTGATGTATTTCTTTTTTTTAACCAAAAAATAAAGTTCAAAAGCTTGAGGAATGGGTATAATTCCAATATGAATATTTTTATTTATATTAATGGGTAAGACAAAAATAAAACCACAAAGATTTATGTCCAGATTTCACTCATCCATCAATGATGTGACAGTTTTCAAGTACTGAAAAGATATTTCCTCACCTTTTTTGTGCTAATCATAATGTTGCAGCTACAGACATGACATACTTTTTTCCAATATTTTTTTATTGAAGTATAGTTGATTTACGATGTTGTGTTAATTTCTGCTGTACAGCAAAGTGATTCAGTTATACATATATATAGATTCTTTGTTAATATTATTTTCTATTATGGTTTATCATAGGATATTGAATATAATTCTCTGTGCTATACAGTAGGACCTTGTTGCTTATCCATTCTATACATAAAAGCTTACATCTGCTAACCCCAACCTCCCACTCCATCCCTCCCCCAACCTCCTGCCCCCTTGGCAACCACAAGTCTGTTCTCTATGTCCGTGATTCTGTTTCTGTTTCATAGGTAGGTTCATTTGTGTCATATTTTAGATGCCACATATAAGTGATATCATATGGTATTTGTCTTTCTCTTTCTGACTTACTTCACTTAGTATGATAATTTCTAGTTGCATCCATGTTGCTGCAAATGGCTTTATTTCATTCTCTTTTATGGCTGAGTAGTATTCCATTGTATTATGTATCTTCTTTAACCATTCATCTGTCAATGGACGTTTAGGTTGTTTCCATGTCTTAGCTATTGTGAATAGTGCTGCTATAAAATAGCAATGCATGTATTTTTTGAATTATAGTTTTCTCTTAATATATGCCCAGGAATGGGATTGTTGGATCATATGGTAATTCTGTTTTGAGTTTTCTGAGGAACCTCCATAATGTTTTCCACAGTGGCTGCACCAACTTACATTCTCACCAGCAGTGTGGGAGGGTTCCCTTCTCTCCACACCCTCTCCAACATTTGTTATTTGTAGACTTTTTTTTTTTCTTTTCCCCTTGCGGTATGTGGGCCTCTCACCGCTGCGGCCTCTCCCGTTGCGGAGCACAGGCTCCGGATGCGCAGGCTCAGCGGCCATGGCTCACGGGCCCAGCTGCTCCACGGCATGTGGGATCTTCCCGGACCGGGGCACGAACCCGTGTCCCCCACATCGGCAGGCGGACTCTCAACCACTGAGCCACCAGGGAAGCCCTTATTTGTAGACTTTTTAATGATGACCATTCTGACTGGTGTGAGGTGATACCTCATTGTAGTTTTTTTAATTGTTGATTTCTGATAGTTGCCTTTTTAAATTTAATTAATTAATTAATTTATTTATTTTTGGCTATGTTGGGTCTTCATTTCTGTGCGTGGGCTTTCTCTAGTTGCGGTGAGTGGGGCCCACTCTTCATCGCGGTGCACGGGCCTCTCACTGTTGCGGCCTCTCTTGTTGTGGAGCACAAGCTCCAGATGCGCAGGCTCAGTAGTTGTGGCTCACGGACCTAGTTGCTCCGCAGCATGTGGGATCTTCCCAGACCAGGGCTCGAACCCATGTCCCCTGCATTGGCAGGCAGATTCTCAACCACTGCGCCACCAGAGAAGCCCTCATTGTAGTTTTGATTTGCATTTCTGTGATAATTAGCAATGTTGAGCATCTTTTCATGTGCCTATTGGCCATCTGTATTTCTTCTTTGGAGAAATGTGTATTTAGGTCTTCTGCCCGTTTTGGGATTGGGTTGTTTGTTTTTTTGTTGTTGACTTGTATGAGCTGTTTGTATATTTTGGAAACTAAGCCCTTGTCGGTCACATTGTTTGCAAATATTTTCTCCCATTCTGTAGGTTGCAGACATGACACACTTTTAATCTGCTACCTTGTCTTCTCCAGTCTAAACAATCAACAAAAAAATAAATCAAACCCTAATTTGTATTGTATGGCATTTTTCATGGTACAGAACACTCCCATTTTGGCTGGTTCTAAGCTACCAATGAGAGAGGTCACTGAACATGGAGTTGGGAAGAGGTGCACAGTGCTGTCATATTTTAACCATACAGATACAATGGTCATAACCTCTAGAACATAGATGATAGTAACATGTACAAAAACATTAGAAGGTGATGAGTTTTTAGTATGTACTACCTATATAAAAATTTTAGATATATAAAGAGGTATCACACATCACTTGAGAAAAGTTTTATTCAATAAATGATGCTGGAATAATTGTTTAGTTATTTAACAACTCTTTTTTTTAAATTACTGAAGTATAGTTAATTTACAATGTGTTAGTTTCGGTGTACAGCAAACTGATTCAGTTATACATACAAGTATACATATATATATTCTTTTTCAGATTCTTTTCCATTATAGGTTATCACAAGATATTGAATAGGGTTCCCTGTGCTATACAGTAGGTCCTTGTTGTTCATGTGTTTTATATACAGTAGTGTGTATATGTTAATCCCAAACTCGTAATTTATATCTCCCCCTCCCCTGCCCCACTATCCCCAAGGGTTTAACAACTCTTGATGTGAAAAAATATATATTCTTAGCTCATGGACTGCACTAAAACAGGCTTTGGGCGGCACAAGTCATAGTTTGATGAACCTGTTAGATCACTGCTTCATTTATCTACCAAAATTAATTCTAGGTTGATTATAAATTTAAATAAAAACAAATCATAGGGCTTCCCTGGTGGCGCAGTGGTTGAGAGTCCGCCTGCCAATGCAGGGGACACGGGTTCGTGCCCCGATCTGGGAAGATCCCACATGCTGTGGAGCGGCTGGGCCCGTGAGCCATGGCCGCTGAGCCTGTGCGTCCGGAGCCTGTGCTCCGCAATGGGAGAGGCCACAACAGTGAGAGGCCTGCGTACCAAAAAAAAATCATACAAGAAAAAAAATAAAGGTATATCAAATGCCTGGAAGGAGGAAAACCCTCTATTTTTTAAAAGACTCATGAAAAATTTCAAAGGAAATGTTTGATAGATTTGACTGACTAGAATATGGAAAGTCAATTAATGAGATAAAGCAAATATGTTACCACCTTTTTTTAGTCTTGCATATTTCCAGAAAATGGTTAGAGAGAAAAGATAAGGAAAATTACCACCTATAATTTTCTCTGTTTAAGCTTCTCTAAATGCCTCACTGTTATTTTTTGAAGGATCTCAAAAAAGTTACATTCTCAAAAATGGTTCATTCTTTCACAGTAGTTTGAAAACTGTTTTGAATCTCTCCCAATATGAGCATATACTCTTCCTGATTAGTCTTTTCCTTGGTGAAAATAAAGAATAATTGAATGACGTAAATTTTTGATAAAATTGAATATTCTGTCAACTCTTAGTGATGTCTTATATTCTCCTTTCCCTTCTTCTCCAAAGAAGTGCTGGCTTGTTAACAGTCCATAGATCAAAAAAACGCAAGCATCATGTTTCCTGGAGGTGATGGGGGTCCCAAAAGGTAACCAGAGCATGGCAACAGGGAACCTGGCTCTGCAGTGCTCAGGGTCTAAGGAGGCAGGATATTGGGGTTCTGTTGTAGAGAAGTCCAAACACTGGACTGGGATTGATGGGCCAGGCTCCAAAGCCCAGGAACGAGGACCAGAAAGAGATAGGCAGAGCCTAACTCAACCTACTGGGCAAACTGCTACAAGAGTGACCCCCAAATACTGGCCAAGTCAAGGCTAAGGAGGGAGAGGTTAGGCACTAGCTTGGGGACTTGAAAGCAGTCCTGTTAACAGAATAGGGGTACCAAGGTGGTGGGGTGTTAGTAAAAGGATCACTGCCTTTGGGGAATACTAGAGCAAGTCAGAGCCTAGAGGAGCATAACTATTTTCAGTGTAATACAGATAACACAAGCATTACCTTGGCAGGAGTCGCATCGTCCTGTTGGTGATAGTTGTGTTAGATAGATTGAGATACAGGACTCCTGGACAGCTCTCAGAGATGTATCTCATTGATTCATTGTGCATAAAAACACAGGGAAGAATCTTATCAAAGTCTAACAGGCTTTGCTATTTCCCTATTATCTCTCTATTATCTCACTCCCTACTCCAAAAAAGTATATGCGAGTCTTGGTCTCTTCATAGTCTCTGTTATCATTTATAAATCAAATTAAGTAGAAGGTGATGGCTTTGCTTGAAGGTTCATTACTCCCTCCCGTTCCCTTTCTTTGGAAATAAAGTCCCATTGCATCACAATGACACTTCATTAAAATCTGAACCCTTGCCAGTTCAACCCTTTGAGCTCATGTCAAAGTGTCAAACACTCCTGACTCGTTAGGTACATGAAAATGATTAAAAATGGATCCATTTTTAAATTTACTAAAATCATTCTGAAAGACAGAATGAAACTCTTTCAACTGGACTTCATTAAAAAGTGAGTCCAGGGCTTCCCTGGTGGCGCAGTGGTTGAGAGTCCACCTGCCGATGCAGGGACACGGGATCGTGCCCCGGTCTGGGAAGATCCCAATGCCGCGGAGCAGCTGGGCCCGTGAGCCATGGCCACTGAGCCTGCGCGTCTGGAGCCTGTGCTCCGCAACGGGATAGGCCACAACAGTGAGAGGCCCGCGTACCGCAAAAAAAAAGTGAGTCCATATTTACACATGTATATTGATACAGAGGTGTGTGTGTGTGATTAAGTTTCTGTGGTTCTGTTACTGAAGATATTAAAACAGCTAAACAGCCTTGCACCAAATTTACGTTAAGTTTGAGATGTCCTGAAGTAAAATATAGGCTGCATACGTGTTGGACATGAAATTCAATGCAGGGGGTACTGCAGGGGAGAATGTCAAAGATTCAGGGAACCCTCTCCCAGAGAGCTGAAATCCAGTACAAGAGAACAATATGACTGCAACATGAGAAAAACACAGAGTGATTTCAAGCATGAGCCCTAAATTGACATTTGCAAGACAGATGTGTTTCAAGCTTTGATTGCAATGGTGCTGCTTCTTGTATTGGTAACTATTTATAAAATGTTCTAGAATGAGTAGCAGCGGGTTTGTATTTATTTAATGATTTATGAGTCTCCCCAGGAACACTGAAGAAGTCTGCTAGTTTTAAATATTTGTGGTACATTGTCCTGGAAGAATAGGCCTTTGCAGGAAGAGGTAAACCGGCACTAGGCTAGGAGATGAGGTTCGGGGAAGAATTCTGCATGGTCAATATGGCTTCCCTGAACACCACTAAGGATGGCAAAGGTTTACTTTCAGCAGGACCATCAATGCCTAACATTCTGTTCCTAGCTGCTTCCTGGAATCATGAATATTAAAATAACAAAATCCTGTAGGTCAGAGCATCTTGCCCATGGGATAAGAATTGATTGATTTACAGGGGAAGCAAACCACACCTTAAAGAGAACACAAGGTTTTTTTTTTTAAGTTGTAAAACTGTAGTTCTGTTGTCGAAAGGTTCTATGTGCCAATGACGCATGAGAACAAGTCCAGGGCTTTCAATAAACACTGTACTCTTGCCACTGCATTCGAGATACCAGCAATTTTTCTAGACACTCCACCACCAAAATGTAGGATTTGGATATACATGTACAGATTAAAGAGTATACAGTACACTTTTTCCCAGCAGGAATGGAGAGAACAAACATAATGTGTGGCATTATAGTTCAATAGAAAGAATCTATCTTCAAAAATGTTCATGGTGCCAATCAGCCGTCAAAGTGATTGTGCACCTGGTGGAAGACGCCGGCAAAAATGCAAATGAAATGGGACAAGGAGGAGGATAGAAAGCTGGTTTACACCCTAGAGAGGTGGCCACACAGATGAAAATATATGGGAGCCAGCAAGAGGAAGATGAAGTAGGCATTATGTAACATAGAATAATCTGATTCCCTTTGAGATGAGGAGGAAGTTCAAAGGATTTTTGTTCTCAATATTTAAAAGAGCTCAAATTTCAATCCCCAAATGTTTGAGCACATAAATGCAAAAATTGTTTCAGTGTCTACATTGCAGGATGGTCCATGAATTTGTCTATGATGCACTCAAAATCTTTCCGGATGTAATATATTCATAAGGCAAGCTTCTTAGAAATCAGAGCTTTTTGAATGAATGTTACTCAACTCCTTAAATGTAAGCCTGTCTCTCAGTCTTTGTCTCAAAGGGAAAGACAATAGTAAAATGTAGCTGGATAAAGTTATCAGCCCTGTACATTATTAAACTCTAAAACTGGAAAAGACTTTGATGTTCACAAATTCAACACAGATGGAATTGTTTTTTTGGGTTTTTTTTTGTGGTACGCGGGCCTCTCACTGTTGTGGAGCACAGGCTCCAGACACGCAGGCTTGGCGGCTATGGCTCACGGGCCCAGCCGCTTCGCAGCATGTGGGATCTTCCCGGACCGGGGCACGAACCCGTGTCCCCTGCATCGGCAGGCGGACTCTCAACCACTGCGCCACCAGGGAAGCCCAGATGGAATTGTTTTGACTTTCCTATTAGAAAGCCAAATTAAAGAATATGATCTTTTATCCAAGTGAGAACTAAAGCTCCCTGAGGGCCAAAACTGAAAATTCATCTTAAATTCCCTATAGAACCTCTATTTTATAACATATAAGTTCCCTATATATCTTTGTATATAAAGATAAATATATCTTTAACATAGTAGGTGCTAAAAATATCCACAGAAAGAATGAAATTGAGTAGAAATCTGAAAGAAAGAACTGTTAATGATGAGTCTGGGTAGGTAGCATGGAAGAGCCAATTCACGAAGTCTTTTCACCTGTGCCAAGGGGCATGGACTTCATCCTGGAGCTGGTGCTTAATGAGGAAGGGGAAGCAATCAGGCCGTTCATTCTTTTCCCTCCTATCTCCAAGCAAAGAGCACAGCCGGAGCAAAGGCAAAACAGCAAGAGGAGCTTGGTGCATGCAGGAAAGAAAGCATAGCAGCTTGTGGCTGCTGAAACTTAATGTGCATGTAGGATTTATAAGAAGATGAGGCTGGAAAGGGAGGCAGAGACAAGACGACCGAGGGTCTCCAAGGTACAGTAATGTTAAAGAGCTTTGACTCTGTCCAACAGTGTAGATGATAAGTGTGTGTATAAATGATGGCAGATGATAGTGAAGTGGTCAGATCTGCCTTTAAGAAGGAATATTCTGTGTCCACAGGGTGTAAGACAGATTGGAAGTAGAGGAAAGCCTGGAGACAGGGACCAGGAAGGAGTTGGCTAGAGTTACATGTTCATTTCCAGCTTCTTTGGCACCACAGCTGATAGCCATGAAGACTTATAAATTGAGCCTATTGTCTCTGCTGGGGCCCAATTTTTTCTGTCTCATGCACACATGGCCTTAAACAGAAATATAGTTCATTTTTGTCTAATCGTTGAATAGTTTCCACTTTCCAGAGACTCCAACCTTGGACATATCTACGGGAATAATAAGAGCATTACATAAGTTGGATAAAATTTCTTGCCAGTGTTTAACATAGTTTGCTTTTCTCCATATTTAATCCTAAATGAGCACACAGGCGTGTATTTTGGCAGAATCTCTGTGTATTAGTGCTCCAGTGGAGCAAGTCTGAATCTATATAAACAACAGTAAAATAAGCTTCTTATACTCACCGTGAGTGTTGGACAGTCAGAGACATTCAGCTCTTGCAAGTTTCTACAGAGGCCTAAATCAAACAAGTTACACATTATTAAACACCGTATTACAAATCTTTAAAGTTTTTCCATCCTACATTCACTGCTGTGTATTCATCAGAAAACAAACAAAAACCCTGGCAAATAACTTGTCCCAAGTATATGGTTTCCTTTCCCCAGAAAAAATGATTTATTTTGGCTTTAAAATTAAAAAGTATACACATGTTTATTATTGTTTGAGGATTAAAGAAGGAAGGGGGAAAGAGAAAACTATTTTGGGAAGAAACTGTATATACTTAGAGCTTTCAGCTTTGAAGCACTTGAAGAAAACCAGTCTGCTTTTTTGTGGCATGACATTTTTGTTAATTTGGGGGGTTTTGTTACCTTTTAACGTTCAAACATACAAAAAAGTTGAGAGAATTGAAGAATTGTACAGTGAATGTACCCACCACCCACCCATATTCTACAGTTTATATTTTACTATATTTGCTTTATCACATATCCACCTGTACATCCATCTCTCTGTCCCTCAATCCATCTTAATTTTTTATGCATTTTAAAGTAGGTTGCAAACATCAGCACACTTCCTCCCCACAAATAATTAAGCATGAATATCATGAATAATTCATCATGCATAGTAATTAACAAAATATTTCTATTTTAGCTTAGAGTTACATACAGTTTACAATGAGTTGCAGATTGAGATGTGGAGAGTCAGAAAGGTCAAGTGCCTGATTAGTTCTGGAACCAGAGACACCTGCACAGCTTGTGCTCTGGCAGGGGAAACAAGGCTTGTGTTATACAGTCAGCTCTCTGGGTCTAGACTAACAGTAAGTAAAACTCCAAATCTGAGACAGAAGAGAAGGAGTGAGGGGAGGGGACACAAAACAGTGAATGGGAGGAATGCTTGGGGCAAAGAAGGGGAAAGGCATTCTAGATGGAGGAGACCTGTACAAGCAGGAAAACTCCAGGTAAGGGGGTGATCCTGGCATTCACACTGCTACAATGAATAGGAAACACATCTGCCAGTTATAACCAAAGAGCCCCACGACAGTAACAACAGAAATGTTATTAATTATAAATCCATTTTGAATATTTCTGTCTCTGCCAAGAATGGGCTATGTCCTAAGTAATAAGTACAAACCAAAACCAATTTCAGAATTTTAAAGATGAAAACAATTCTTAAAAATGTACAGCTCTTGACAGCAAAGGAAACCATAAACAAGACAAAAAGACAACCCTCAGAATGGGAGAAAATATTTGCAAACGAAGCAACTGACAAAGGATTAATCTCCAAAATATACAAGCAGCAGCAGCTCATGCAGCTTAATAACAAAAAAACAAACAACCCAATCCCAAAATGGGCAGAAGACCTAAATAGACATTTCTCCAAAGAAGATATACAGATTGCCAACAAACACATGAAAGAATGCTCAACATCATTAATCATTAGGGAAATGCAAATCAAAACTACAATGAGGTATCACCTCATAATGGTCAGAATGGCCATCATCAAAAAATCTACAAACAATAAATGCTGGAGAGGGTGTGGAGAAAAGGGAACCCTCTTGCACTGTTGGTGGGAATGTAAATTGATACAGCCACTATGGAGAACAGTATGGAGGTTCCTTAAAAAACTAAAAATAGAACTACCATATGACCCAGCAATCCCACTACTGGGCATATGCCCTGAAAAAACCATAATTCAAAAAGGGTCATGTACCACAATGTTCGTTGCAGCATTATTTACAATAGCCAGGACATGGAAGTAACCTAAGTGTCCATCGACAGATGAATGGATAAAGAAGATGTGGCACATATATACAATGGAATATTACTCAGCCATAAAAAGAAATGAAATTGAGTTATTTGTAGTGAGGTGGATGGACCTAGAGTCTGTCATACAGAGTGAAGTCTGAAAGAGAAAAACAAATACCGTATGCTAACACATAATATGGAATCTAGAAAAAAAAAAAAAGGTTCTGAAGCACCTAAGGGCAGGACAGGAATAAAGACACAGACGTAGAGAATGGACTTGAGGACAACACGGGGAGGGGGAAGGGTGAGCTGGGACGAAGTGAGAGAGTGTCAGGGACATATACACACTACCAAATGTAAAATAGATAGCTAGTGGGAAGCAACCGCATAGCACAGGGAGATCAGCTCGGTGCTCTGACCATCTAGAGGGGTAGGATGGGGAGGGTGGGAGGGAGACGCAAGAGGGAGAAGATATGGGGATAGATGTATATGTATAGCTGATTGACTTTGTTATAAAGCAGAAACTAACACACCATTGTAAAGCAATTATACTCCAATAAAGATGTTTAAAAAAATGTGCAGCTCTTGGAAGTCATCAGTAATACTTAAGGGAAGAATAGATACCAAAAAATATAATAACTAAATTTATGAGATTATTAATATTTTTATAGAGTGGTTACCTGAATTCATGCAATTCAAATATTTATCAAGAACCTGCTATGTGCTAGAAACTCTACAGGTACTGGAAATACAGCAGTGAACAAAATAGAGAAAAATTCCTGCCCTTACGAAGTTTACATCCTAGTTGGGGGAGAAGGACAATAAACAAAAGAAACAAAATATCTATTTTGACAGATGGTGATACGTGCCCTGGAAAGAAATAAAACCAGAAACGGAGTAGAGGGCGACCAGCGAGTGGGAAGGGGTACTACTTTTAAATACAGCAATCAGAGAAGTTTTTGCTGAGAAGGTGACATTTAAGCCAAGATGTGCAGGAAATGACAAGGACAGTTGCAGTTTAGCCTGAGCATTTCTGGAGCCCACCTTCAACATGATTGGTGATTGGGAGACAGTAAAGGAAAGAAAAAAATAAGCTCAGGAGAACATTCATTGGAGTCCAACTCTGATTTGCACATCTCAAAGCTGTAAGGAGAATCCCTTTAATTTCTGGAATCCAGTTTCAGTTTTCATAATGCTAAGTCCTAACAATGTGGAGTACTTCCCCTGGATCAGGCACTGCGAAGTGTTTGATGCACATGAGCCTGTTTCATCTTCCCAACAATACTAGAGGTATCCTCAGTCCCACTTTACAGATGCTGAAGATGGGGTTAAATAATTAGCCTGAGGTCACACAGTTCAGCAAGTAGAAGAGCCTTGATTCACACTCAGGGCCCAAACATTTAGCTACCACACCAGGCAAGTAGGAGGGTGTGGAGCCTCCTACACCACTCTTCTGCATGTGCCTTTATTAACGGAATGCCTTTGCTTAAAAATAAAAGTAACTTGAAAACTTGCTATTATTTGTCAATTGCGTTGCTCACAATGGTCTCTAAATATTTTTTCCTCCTGCAATCTAGGGACTCCACCGTACCTCAGCTGGGCCTCATTGTTCCTGAACTGCATTAGTTAAGATTACCCAAACGTGGATTTCAAAGGAATACTTTCATTGTTCCATCTGTCACACCAAGTAATTGGGGCCAGCTGGATGTCAGGATGCGCGTGGTAACCATCTTAATCCTGCTCTTCTTTTGTAAAGCCGCTGAGCGCAAAGGAAGCCCTGGGGGTGCGAGAAACCGAGTGAATCACAGCCGGGCTGGTGGGAGCCGGAAGGGCTCCAGCCTGGTCAAACGCTACGCTCCAGGCCTCCCCTGTGAAGTGTACACGTATCTTCACGAGAAGTACTTAGATTGTCAAGAGAGAAAACTAGTTTACGTGCTGCCCGGCTGGCCTCAGGATTTACTGCACATGCTATTAGCAAGAAACAAAATCCGCGTACTGAAGAACAGCATGTTTTCCAAGTTTAAAAAGCTGAAAAGCTTGGATTTACAGCAGAATGAGATCTCCAAAATTGAGAGTGAGGCTTTCTTTGGTTTAAATAAACTTACCACTCTCTTACTGCAGCACAACCAGATCAAAGTCTTGACAGAGGAAGTGTTCATTTACACACCTCTCCTGAGCTACCTGCGTCTCTATGACAATCCCTGGCATTGTACTTGTGAGATGGAAACGCTTATTTCAATGTTGCAGATTCCAAGGAACCGGAATTTGGGGAACTACGCCAAGTGTGAAAGCCCACAAGGACTAAAAAATAAAAAACTGAGGCAGATAAAATCTGAACAGTTGTGTAATGAAGAAGAAAAGGAACATTTGGATCCAAAACCCCAAGTGTCAGGGAAACCCCCAGTCATCAAGCCTGAGGTGGACTCTTCTCTTTGCCACAACTACGTGTTTCCCATACGAACACTGGACTGCAAAAGAAAAGGTTTGTAAGTTTCTTACTTTTTCGTTTTCATGGATGATTAAAAATGCTTTCTGAGGGCTTCCCTGGTGGCGCAGTGGTTGAGAGTCCGCCTGCCGATGCAGGGGACGCAGGTTCGTGCCCCGGTCCGGGAGGATCCCACATGCCGCGGAGCGGCTGGGCCCGTGAGCCATGGCCGCTGGGCCTGCGCGTCCGGAGCCTGTGCTCCGCGGCGGGAGGGGCCACAGCGGTGAGAGGCCCGCGTACCGCAAAAAAAAAAAATGCTTTCTGAGTCTTAGGAATCTCTGCATCCCACCATGACTTAGAATTTTGGGAGCATTTCCACCAGAAATCTTTCCCCAATGGCAATGGAATTTACTCCGAGCTCAAGGTGGTTAGTGATTTGGGGAACATTAGAGGAGGGTAGGAGGTATGCTCAGGAGGGGCAGCCATTTGGGTCCTACACTTATTTGCTCATTGCAAGCTGTGGCTGTAAGAAATTTCTTTAATTTTAAATCCAATGTAATTTAACTTATGTAGGTAAACCAGTGGGTATGAAATCAAGTGCCAGTGCTGTCCGTATAACCTGATTTACACCAATTAAATTCAAAACATGATATGCATCTGTGGGGAGATAATAACCTCAAGGAAAACCATGTGCAGAGCAGGACAGGTGAGAACACCAGGAGAAGGAAGCCAAGTGGGCTGTAGTGATGGCGTGTCTGTAGTTCTTATAATTTAGTCTCAAGGTTTTCAAAAACGCTTGCTAACATCCTGTATCTTAATTGTTCCCAAATTATCCAAAATAAAACATAAGAATATTGAAAAAAAACTAAGTTGAAAGTATTAATCCAAGAACTATGAGATTAAGAATAGCTTTCTAGACTATTACTTACTTTCTGCAAATCATTACTTGCTTTTACATCGCACACAATCTTGGGCTAGTAGTGTGCGGGATTTGTGCATACAGGACAAATACATGAAATAAGAAAACAGCTGGGAGATTTCAGTAAGGCTCCTGACATGTTAGTGAAGACATTCTCAAAGTGTGGTCTGGGCACCGCTAATCTATCCTAGGACAACAAGGCATTTGAATGTCTGTTTCATTTCTGTCATGGGTTAATAACTTATATGTAATATTAAATTAAAGCCAGATGTCATTGAATTAGGGTCATAAAGAGCATGGTATCATTCTTTCCAGTTATTTTAGGAGGCTTTGTTTTAAGAACAGAAAGGAAAGGTTAAGAGGAACATGGAGACTGGCTCCTCTCAAGGAAACCACAGGCAGGAATCTGTGGATTTTGAAGAAGCAGGAATAAATGTGTTCATTTGTCAGCAAAGTCTTGCTCAAGACTTGCTCCCTCTCTCTGACTGTGGAAGGTGACACTTGGTTAGATCACACCACGACTACATGACATCAAAAGGTTTGCTTACTGTGACACTCTGTGAATTATATATCGTTGATGCTAGAGTAGAGCAATTACAGTATCATAACCTGGGAGATGCCGTTATGGGATCCTCTGAGTTTGAGAGAAAGTGCTCATTAATTGAGAACCTACTATGCTCCAGGTATTCCACACACATGCTGTCTACAGCTGCTAACAAGGTAGTAATGATAGTATCCCCATCTACAGTTGAGGAAAATGAGGCTAAGGGAGGTTCAGTCAGTTGCTCAAGGTCTCATAGGTAAGCAGCAAAACTAAGATTTGAAACTTGGTCCACCTGAGCCTGCTGGCATCCGTAATTAATCTAACCATGTTTAAACAAGCAGCTGGAACAAAGACAGCATTAAAGAATTGCAGAGAAGTCAGTACGTGAAGTTTCTCTGTAGCCAGACTGGGTGGAATTTCCCTAACACAGTTAACGGTGAGTACTTGGTGCTTCATGACAAAGAGCATGTTTTACTAGGATTTCCTTTGTTATGCTTAAAAACTTGAATTATATATTTTAAAAACTAATACAAAGCTACTATTCCTAGACTTGAGTTAGAAAACCTACTTGATATCGCTAAGGTTCTATCCTCAAGCTAAAGTTAATTTGCACTTGCTGTGTCAGGTGACAAAGAGAAAATAGTAGAGTTAAGCTCGTTAATTATCTGAGAAAAATGCTATTAACACAAAATTGAAGATTTCTACAGCTATACCACACTGTAATTTAAGAAAAGATAACATAGTAGGAAATAGCTTTCTTTTTTACTGCTTTTCTACTCTGGCCATTCCCTCTCCAGTGAGCCTATTTCTGCCTTTGTCTTTTTTTCCATGATATTTTTCTCTTTTTTCTTGGCAAAAATCAACTTATAAAAATACAAATATATTTTTTATTGCTCTCCTTCCTCAAGTTACTGTTGTTGTCTAAACACAACCTTCCAGACATGCTCCATAAATTCATTCTTCATGCTTTAAAAACATGATTTACTGGAAAACAGTATAAATAAAGTTTATATGACATGCACAGTTAGTACATATATACTAACACTAAAGGACAACTCAAGGTCCTCCACTTGTTAGTGATGACGTAAATCAGAGCCTATACTTTTTAGATTATAAAATGAAGGGTAGTTTTGTCTTTTAATATCATCAATATAAATCACTCTCACTATGGTTGATATCAGTCTATTGATTCAGCTGATAATTTACTTTTCATTTTTTGATATATTGTTGATTCCCATAAGTTTAAAGTCAAAGGTCTTCTCTATTAAATTCCCTTTGGTACTGCCTGGCACAGGGCCATGTTCTTTAGATTGATGATAATAATTGAGCTGCTTTCTTTGCTCTTACAGAGCAGTAATTTAAGCAACTTTTAAACATAAAAATATATAGAAGTTAAAAATCATGGCTGGAACTCAAGTATGACACTGAATTTTATCCATTGTAGTTTTCCTTACCCCATTCTATAACTAGATAATAAATGTCAAATACTGAGAATAAATGTTCAGCAGTGTTCATCTCTAACTGCCTGCCAGAGGGTAGTAATACTTTTGATTGTGCTCACATGTTGGAC
This sequence comes from Aethalodelphis obliquidens, assembly GCF_003676395.1. NCBI lineage: Eukaryota > Metazoa > Chordata > Mammalia > Artiodactyla > Delphinidae > Aethalodelphis > Aethalodelphis obliquidens. The sequence goes on from NW_020837971.1 coordinate 5,494,653, forward strand.
ACTATGTAGGATCTAAAGAAGCCTAAAACATGCCATCAAGAGTGGAACTAGCAGTGATATTAATGAGAGCTGCCATCTAAATGCTCTGTGTGCCTAAGACATAGCAGTTTCATGCATTGTCATTTACTCCTCACAACCTTAAAAGAAATACTGGTATTATCCTCATTTTAGGAAGGAAGAAGTTGAGGAGTAGAGAAGTTAGGTTGCCCTTTGAAGATCACATAGGCAATCCCTAAGCAGTTCCCAAGCCATTGGCCACCATGCACTGTCCTCTCTTCCTTCAAGATTCTGGGTATGCCTATTAACCAAGAAGAATATATAAAAGCCTTCTGGGTGCTTCCTTCCAGTATTGAACCCTCTTCTTAGGCTCTGTACAATTCATCAGGTACATGATCACACTCAAGGAACCCGAATACAGATTCCCTTAACTCGGGAATTAGTCGTGCCTTTCCTAGCTGACAGATGATGAGTCAGATGGTGTGTGTAGGGTACCTAGTACATGCCATTTTGACCACATAGACCTCAAAGATCACTATTTTTGCCTTAAACATCTGACAGCAAGAAAAAGAAACAATAGCTTTATTCACTGGGTGACAGGCACTTTGCCAACAAAACTTAGTCTTTCAAAGGGAATAAATGTGAGATTAGTTGAAAGCCATGTTTATGCCATATTGAGATGGATGGATTTGCCAAAAATACATGAGAGAGTTTTAAAACTGCTTTTTAGCTTCACATTTACCAGAATAATTTACCATTTTAAGGATTTATTTGACTTCTAAGATTAGGGCTGTGGAGAATTATGACCATAAATTGCTCCCAGCTGCCTCTGAAGATAATTTCACCATTAGTTTGAACAATAATTAAGAATCTTCTATTTGCAATACACAGGGCCATTTATATCTCTTTACCTACCACTACCAAGCCTTAAGAGTAGTTCTGACTTTGCTGACAATCAGGGTAGCCTACTAAATGAGAAATTACATGGAAAAAATTTCCCAATTTCCTCCTCAAAATCAGCAAGGTTTGGTTGGGGGAGAGGCGATGCTTGCCAGGGGTGATAAGTAAATATGATATTCATTGAAGGTTTACCAAAAATCTCAGATAGCAGCAAATAACCGTGTGGTGCCTGGTCTAGAAATGGGGACATTGACCAAATTTGACTTCTGGTCTGGGGAAATTTGTATTTGTGTAATCTTTATCAAAGACAAACATACTTCACATCAACATTTGCATTTCTCATTCAAGTTTAAGGTTAAAAACTAAAGAACTGTTTCTACTCATCAATACAACAAATAAGATTTTTCCATGTTTTTCTAAGCCTACTAGTAAAGGCTTTGGTTTGCATTTCCTGGTATTACTTGTGGATCCTATTTTTACTCAGGTCTGCTGGTAACAATGCCAAAGTTGGTTCTGCAGTTCATATTCCTCTTCCACAGGTCTGCCACATTGCTTAAGCTGGGTTTCAGGGTGTTCTCATAAACATTTTTTTCTACCCATTTATTTGTGGTTAACCCGCTTTAGCTTGTCCTACAATGGTTGCTTGGGACTCACCCTCATGTCCTACAGTGGTTGCTTGTCATTCACCCTCATGTCCAGCCCAGCAGATGTGGGTTCAGCAAGCAAGTACTGATAAATAGGCTGTTTTCCAGGACCTAGGAGATACTAACTCTGGTGGCAAGGAAGACCTACAGCCCTTAATGGCTTTGTAGGGCCTTGGTGAGGACTTGGGCTTTTATTCAGAGTGAGATGGGAAGCATTGAAAGGGTTCTGCCATCTGGAGGATGGCAAGCCATCTGGTAAAATGACAGGATCTCACATGTTTTAACATGATCACCTGGGCTTAGGACAATATTGGGATAATCCAGACAAGAGGTGATGGTGGCTTGGCCCAATGGGGTAGCAGTGAAGGAAGAGAGGAGAGGTGGGATCCTGGGTATTTTGAAATAAAACTCTATTCCTCTTTTAAAAATCTTCTAAGAAAATGCCACAGCCATTCTCAATAATTATTCCAAATGCTAAATGTCAAGAAATTATTTCTTCAAGTGTCTCTGTGGTTTTCACTTTTTCCTGGGATATCCATCTCCTTGTTTACGTGTAGTGCCCAAGAGAGAATATAGCTCTCCAGTCAGGGTCTTGCTGGTCCTAAAGGGAGGATTACCTCAGCGTTGCAACATTATAATAAGTTCAAGTCTTAAAATCTTTCACCTTTCTATATGTTGGCAGACACAACTCTAGGTCAAACAAAACAATGTCTTATCGGAGGATGGAAATAAAGTCAATCCAAATTTTCAAAGCATTTTTATTACAAGAGGGCTCAATATTCTTGAATCATTAAACTCAACACATTTAATGAGCTCATTATTTCCCATATGTTAGTTAGATAACTTTGTTGCTACCTAAGAAACTACCCCAAAACTCTGTGGCTTAAAACAACACACTTTATTATCTCACAGTTTCTGTAGGTCAGGAAACCAGATATGGGTTAGCTGAGTCCTCTACTTCAGGATCTCTCACAAGGCTGAAACAAGATGTGGTTTCACCTGAAGGCTCAACTGGAAAAATATCCTCTTCCAAGCTCATATGACTGCTGGCAGGATTCAGTTCCTCAAGGACTGTTGGACTGAGGGCCAGAGTTCCTTGCTGGTTGTTGGCCAGAGGCCAGCCTTCGTTACTTGCCATGTGAGCCTCTCCAAAATGGCAACTTGCTTCATCAAAGCCAGCAAAAGAGAGTCTGCTAGCCAGACAAAAGTCACAATTTCTTAAAACCTAATTATGGAAGTGAGCTCCTATCATATTTGCTGCATTCTATTATTAGAAGCAAGTCACTAGGTTCAGCCCATACTTAAGGGGAAGAGTTTATACAAGGGCATGAATATCAGTAGAGGAGATTGTTGCATGACATTTTAGAAGCTGGCTGCCACATACCACTTATTTATTTATGATATATTAGGCACTTCCCTCAGGAAGCTTCCATGGCAAGGAGGGTGCAAAAGTGAAAAAAATCAGTAAGATGTACCCTGCACCTGATGCTGATAACTGCCATTGAGAAAAAGCAGAAAATGGTATTATCATTGCTGTTGTTGCCTACTTGAAAGCAGGGAGATGTCATTTTAAATACAGAGCCAGAAAGGTCTTATGGCCATTCCAATATATTGACCCCCACCCCAGTTGCTCCCCAATCCCCACTTAACCCTACATGACAAGCTTGAGGATTCTAAGCAGATGGAACAGCGTAAGTGAAGCAGAAAGGTACCATGAATAGGCAGCAGGGCATAGTGGTTAGAAGCATAGTTTTGGGGGCTAGCGTGTCTGTGTTTAACTCCTAGAGTGTGTACCAAACGTAAAATAGATAGCTAGTGGGAAGCAGCTGCATAGCACAGGGAGATCAGCTCCGTGCTTTGTGACCACCTAGAGGGGTGGGATAGGGAGGGTGGGAGGGAGGGAGATGCAAGAGGGAAGAGATATGGGAACATATGTATATGTAAAACTGATTCACTTTGTTATAAAGCAGAAACTAACACACCATTGTAAAGCAATTATACTCCAATAAAAACGTTAAAAAACAAAAAACAACCCCAAACACTCAAGGCAGAGATACAGCAGCAAAATTGTCAGCTGCTTCCCTTTATACCCGCTGAGCCTGGGTGTTATAAAAAAAAAAAAAAAATCCTAGAGTGTGACTATGGGCAAGTTGTGCCTCAGTTTCTTCATCTGTAAAATGGGGATAATGTACTTAGCTCATAGGGTTCTTGTCACATAATACTTGTTAGGGCACCTAGAAAAAGTTCTTGTACCTAGGTACTAAGATACCAAGATCCCATCAAGAAGAAAAAGCAAATTTAACAGTAATTAGGATACCAAAGAAGGAACTACCAATACCATCCCATTAACCATGGATTCTGAGCTGTTAAAAGAAGGGGGGATATAAGACTGAGTCTTTATGAAAGTAAACATACTATGAGTTAAGAAATCATATATACCAGAAGGGGTTTTTAAAAAATATTTGGAAAACATTATCAGTAAGTCAGTTATTCTATAGCAAAAAGGGAATTACGGATAAATGGATACCACCTTTCATAAACTTACTGTACCTAGTTCAAGGAATTTCTACTTATTCAGAAAGTCTTTGGGTCATGCTGTTTCTCAGGTGTGAACTAATCTGGACATTTTATTTGTTCCTTCTAATTTTCTTTTGTCTGAACAGGTTTGTTTCTCTTCACAGGCTTCACTTGCCCTACTTAAAATTGAATAAAACCTTTTCAGAATATTTTGCTAAAGATTAAAAGAAAGGGCAAGTATTATGCTAAACTATAAAATAAACACACTTTATAGTATTTTAAAGCATGATTTAAAGACAAATATAAATAGTAAGAGATAAATTAGGTGAACCTTGATTTCCTATTAACCTATGAAAAATAACTGGGCTCCTCTTCCAGAGGCTTTTTTGTAGTCGTAGTCATTGTTGACTCAGTAGTAGTAGTAGTAGTAGCAGTAGTAGCAGCACTATTGTTATTACTGTTTCTCCTGGGGAGTCCAATTACTTCAGTACCTTGGGAAGAGTCAGGGAGGAGTGGTGGAGTATAAATTAAGTCACAAGGATTCAGGGAATAAGCGGGTGATGAAGAAGCAGGGGGAGCAAATGAGGACTATTCTTTCTCCAATTTTAGCATCCAAGGAAAGGAGAAATGAGGTAACAGCCTGAGGGTCATCAGGGTGGAGGGCTTTTTGTTTCTTTTTTAGGATGGCAAGATCTGTGCTTATTTGTTAACAGAAGGAGTCTGAGGAGAGGGATAAAAGGAAGATGCAACAAAGAGGCAATAATTAATACTGAAAGCTCTTAGAGGAGTGGGAAGGGAATGGGAGGGGAGGCAGGAAGAGTGGTTTGATTTGTGGGTTTCATTTTGTTTCAGCTTTCTGTTTTTAAGAGCGTCTCAGGTGATTCTAACAGGCGGCCAGGTTTGAGCCCCACCGCGCCGCCTGATGCCCAGCCAGCTGAGCTGCACTGCCTGCTGTCCTGCTCTTGATTTCTAGCCGCCTCTAGGAAGTTTCTCAGAACAGTTCAGCAAGGAGTGATATCTGCTCCTCTAAGTGTGATGCACTTGGTTCGCTGGGCTTTGGTGGAATTTAGCGTATTCTAAGGCTTGTTCATATGGTAATGTTCTTCGGCTTTAGATGGGATATCCTTTTTCCCTTCAAGAGCTGACTCTTCAGTCACACAGGGATAAGAGTGATAGAGCAAATGGGGGCAAGAAGAGAGCTTGATAACCTGAACATTTTTATTTTTTCCAGAGTTGAAGAAAGTTCCAAACAACATCCCTCCAGACATTGTTAAACTTGACTTGTCACACAACAAAATCAACCAGCTTCGACCCAAGGAGTTTGAAGATGCTCATGAGCTAAAGAAATTAAACCTCAGCAGCAACGGCATTCAATTCATAGATCCTGGTAAGTTCCACAGAATAGCCCTTTAAACAGGTGACAGGTGTTCTCTGTTTTTTTATTATGGCAACATTTATAGTAAATACAATTTAGTTTTTAAAAAACTAGTAAGAAGTTTGAATTTAAATGAAACATGATGCTTATAGTAGAACTTGCTTGGCCCTCAGAAATATTTGCCAAACTGTTGCTTTATGAAGTATGTAATAAGCAACAATTATTCAGTTGGTCCAAATAAAAGAAGTGTTTTGTAGAACATATTTTAAAAATAAAAGCCCTATGGCTAGGGCTTCCCTGGGGCACAGTGGTTAAGAATCCACCTGCCAATGCAGGGGACACGGGTTCGAGCCCTGGTCCAGGAAGATCCCATGTGCCACGGATCAGCTAAGCCCCTGAACCACAGCTACTGAGCCTGTGCTCTAGAGCCCACACGCCACAACTACTGAAGCCTGCGCACCTAAAGCCCATGCTCCGCCACAAGAGAAGGCACCACAATGAGAAGCCCGCGTACCGCAGCAAAGAGTAGCCCCGGCTCACCACAACTAAAGAAAACCCGCACGCAGCAATGAAGACCCAAAGCAGCCAAAAAAAAAATACATAGGGTATGTGGCTAGTGGTCAGTAATATGCTAAACATGTCGTGATTTTTAAAAGGAAATTCAGATCTGGCATTTTCTTTGCTTTTCATTAAGTCCAAACTTATTTAAAGTAAGACTTTAACTTGTTTAAAGTAAATTTGAAACAATCTGCTAAGCGGAATAAATTAAGCTTATAAAATTAAGATCTAGGGCTTCCCTGGTGGCGCAGTGGTTGAGAGTCCGCCTGCCGATGCAGGGGACGTGGGTTGTACCCCGGTCCGGGAAGATCCCACATGCTGCGGAGCAGCTGGGCCCGTGAGCCATGGCCGCTGAGCCTGTGCGTCCGGAACCTGTGCTCCGCAGCGGGAGAGGCCACAACAGTGAGAGGCCCGCGTACCGCAATAAAAAATAAAAAAAAAAAAGCAATGACCCAAGTCATTGCTTTGCACCAAAATAGACTTCTTTTAGGGGGAATTAAGGGTTTTGTCTGAGAACAAATGATATGAAAATAGTTAATGGTATTAGTTTGAGTGCTCATAAATTAAGATAAAATGTGCTCAAACTAGAGCCAGAGGGATTTTATCTAATCCTAAATCAAGATCAATTCTCTTTTCCATCCTTCAAATGTCTTCTCCATTTGCTAAGCAAAGCCTCTGACAAAAATGAGCATGGTAAGTTAACTCACTGAATTTTAGAAAGAACTGAGAATTACTGTAATGTTGATCAGATTTGTAACGTACATATTTGTGCCTTCGCAGTGCGTTCATAATTTGAAAAGCTGTCTTTAAAAATGTGTATTACTACTATTAATAGTGCAATGTTAATGTCATAAACATTTTGAGTACAATTGTTTCTTGTTTTCTTAAAGGTAATTTAATACCATTAACAGAACATTAGGATTTTAAAATTGTAGAAGTAAAAACTGAAAATGAATATTCTAGAGCTACCAAGGCATATTTTAGTATTAATAACATTTGTAAATATTAAGAAATCATAATTTTAAAAAACTTTGAAAGGAACAGCAATATGCTACACTCATACCTTAGCCTGTACAGATAGTGTAAACTTGGGAGTATCTTCAAATTTTGAGATCAAAAGCAATTTTCATTTTACATTGAATAAGAATACTATAGAGATACTCTTCTCCCAAACGAAGCGATCATTGTATTAGTGTGCAGGTCAGTCACTGGTAGCCGGTCTCCACAAAGCCAGGCCACAGGGTGAAGAATCTGGAGGTGGAGATCCTCTTTTGCTGAATGAGAACCAAAGAACTGCAAGACAAGCATGCCTGTCTCGGGTCCCTGAGCAAGTGTCTAATCCCCCCCCCCCCCCCCCCCTCACCCCCCGTCCCCAGCTCGCCCGCATGCAGCAACAAAGACCCAACGGAGGCAAAAATAAATAAATTTTTTTTTTTTAAAAAAAAGAAAAGAGGTCTTCCCTGGTAACGCAGTGTTTGAGAGTCCGCCTGCCAATGCAGGGGACACGGGTTCGTGCACTGGTCCTGGAAGATCCCACATGCCGCGGAGCAGCTGGGCCCGTGAGCCGTGGCCGCTGAGCCTGCGCGTCCGGAGCCTGTGCCCCGCAACGGGAGAGGCCACAACAGTGAGAGGCCCGCGTCCCGCTAAAAAAAAAAAAGAAAGAAAGAAAAAGAAAATTGTGAGATCATTAACTCACAAAATGTTTGCAAATTTTTTAAAATGCAGTGTCTTCAGAACTATCATTGCAAGGGCTGACCTTTTGCTCCTCCCCAGCCACCTGCTCCCCTCTCCCAATGACCCAAGTCATTGCTTTGCATCAAAATAGACTTCTTTTAGGGGGAATTAAGGGTTTTGTCTGAGAACAAATGATATGAAAATAGTTAATGGTATTAGTTTGAGAGCATATTTTTCAAATTCAAAATAAGGGCACTGTATGCTCTGAGGAGAGTATTTTAAAAGAGCAATGAGAAAATGTTTGAAACAGAAACAAAATATTTGAAATCAGCATTGACCTGTAAATTCTAGAGTAGCTGGTCAGTTTACATCAACTGAAGTAGGGATAATTTAGGTTTAGATTTCTTTACTCTCAGAGGGGAAAAAAAAGCTTTCTGTTGTATTATTTTGTGTTTTGTGTTTGCTATTTGTTTTAATTATCCACCCTCCAGCAGAATTAAATACATATGGATTCAAAGCTGATAGCTACCATAGCTTGCCAAAATACAACCAGATGTCTTAAAAATGTTGATAAAAATTTTTTTGGTTTTGGACAATACAAGAATATAATTCCTTCCCCCTGGGAAGGAAACTGGGAAACGGCTATTTTCTAGGCATTTTCAGAGTTATATCCCAGAGAGCTGTCAAATCACCCCCAAACACGTTTCTCATTTTTTATGCACTTATGTCTTACATTTGAGATATTTTCCTAATTCATGCCTTTTTTGTGGCAACTTTCCAGTGAGTATTAAAAAATGCACATGAGCACAAAGTACATTTTTACAAAGCTAACTTAAAACTGATTTTTCAAATAAAATATTGTATTCTAGTCAATTTAATCAAGGGGAAAGCTTTGTCTGAGTAAAAACATATTTCAGAATTTTGCATTTAGACACATATACTGTTAGGGAAATTTAATTAAAACCGAAGTCTTCACCCAACACAGAAATCCTCTCCACAATGGTAAAGAGAAAGAAGATTCTTTTATTATTGAATAAGCATTAAACCAGAATGTGATGTACATCACAGGCAATCTGCTAAGAGATTGCAGAGACAGAAAGAAATCTCACCCTTTGTATAGCCAAGCCGATACAACCTAATACATATGTGTTTTCAGGATAAATAATAGCTAGTTCTTAAGTAAGAAGACTTGACAGCACCGTTTGTCAAACATTGTTCATTCTAACCTTACTCGCAAGTGAGTTGGCATCTGTGTTAGCTAATTGGCTTTATCAAGAGGAAAACAAACTTCTATCTTTATGACAAGAGGTAATTTTGTGACTTGGAAGAAGGCTCCTACCCCCCCCACAGAAACTGGGAGACAGGTGTTCTCTGCCTTGATGTTTCCATTTCAAAGAGATGGCTCCCAGGTTCTTAAGAAGGATGATCCTCATAAAGCTGAAAAAGGCCTCTTTAGTCTTCTAAAGGATATAAACACATTTCAAAGAGAAGAGAAAGTACGTGCAAGTTTTCTAAAGTAAGAGCGCTGAGAAAAAGGCGGGGAGGGAAATCTTTTCCTTTATTTTCAATAGAGAGAATTAACTCTCTTATTTTTAATTTAAATTTGTCCTTATAATATACAGTGCACTTAACCCAATTACCCAACTGGTTTAATAAATATTTTCTGTTTCTAGCTGCTTTTTTAGGACTCACACATTTAGAAGAGTTAGATTTATCAAACAACAGTCTGCAAAACTTTGACTATGGAGTATTAGAAGACTTGTATTTTTTGAAACTCTTGTGGCTCAGAGATAACCCTTGGAGATGTGACTACAACATCCACTACCTCTACTACTGGTTAATGCATCACTACAACGTGCACTATAATGGCCTGGAGTGCAAAATGCCCGAAGAATACAAAGGGTGGTTTGTGGGAAAATATGTTCGGAGTTACTATGAAGAATGCCCCAAAGACAAATTACCAGCATACCCTGAAACATTTGACCAGGATACAGAAGATGACGAATGGGAAAAAATACATAAGGATCACACAGCAAAGAAACAAAGTGTAAGAATCACTATTGTGGGATAACTTAGAAATTGTTCTGGTTGCAGCTAATTTTGTATTTGCTAAACTGGTGTTGGAAAACCACATGTTTAGATTTTGATTAACTGTTTTACCTGTTTAGGCGAGGTTATCCAGCTAAAGGAAGGTTCCCTTAATTATTATTATTGTTGTCACAGTATAGTAATCGAGGGAATACTCTCCTGCTGCTTGCCTGCCTGTTTGCAGAACAGCTTTTGATAGTGACTCCACACTGGTAACCTGCAGGAGTTGGGTCCTAATGATGGCATTAGGAGGTCATAATGTTCTGTATAAATGTTTTTACTGCTTTTTGAAAATTAAAAAAACCTGGTTCATTTTTATATGCTTTTCAAGAGCTGCTTGCACATACCTAAAGATGATCAAAATGAAGAGATACAAATGCTTAGTAATAATAAAATGTAATTCTCTCCCCTCTGCCCCCCAACTTTTTTTTTTTTTCAGTAAGTCAGCTTGTGCATTGAATAAATTTCCATTTCTGATTCCTGTGCACTCCAAAATGAGGTCCTGGTAAACCCAAATTCTCAACTACTTTTCACTGATCCTTGCAAAAAACTGTCAAGCTAGACCTGAAGGAGAATTGCCACAGGCAATAAGGCAAGAATCTGAGAATTATATTAGAGACGGCTCAGAAGATGGGACTCTCAGAAGCAGTTGTAGATGATGTGAACATGAGCTCTGAACAGGTATAAACACTAGTAAATGTGGAAACAGCACTGGTTTTTTAACAGAGTTCAGACTAGGAAGCCACCTGTCAGTGGGAAGAATCTGAGAGCCCTTCCTGCTAAGCTAATATGTGAAGGAACATAAAACAGGATGAAATTAGGATTCAGGGTCAGGATTTGGGATGAAAAAGAAGCAAACAAAAAGGGAAGTGATATCAGAAGCAACTGAGGACAGAGGTGGTACCCAAGAGAAGCCCCATGATTTGCGTTGCAGGTTAAAAATTAGCTCACCTGGAGAAACAATAACCAGAAAGAGAGGAAGTGTATGGAGACTGACCCATCAGTTTGTATTTTGATAGTACTGTACTATTAGAAAAATAAAATGCAAAGAAATACATATCATTATAATACATACATTAGAAATACCATAATACATATCATTAGAAATACCACTTTTTCCTTTTTATGCAGATTTTCTTTTCATTGAGTTGAATATATTTCCATTTCTTATATCAAGGTATTCATACAAAGTTTAACAACTGGTCTTATCTGATACTTGTACAAATTTCCAAAGTATAGAACGTGGTAAATAACAAATAGTATTAAGCATTTCTTTTTTTTTTTTTTTGGCTGCACCACGTGGCTTGCAGGATCTTAGTTCCCCAACCAGGGATTGAACCCAGGCCACAGCAGTGAAAGCACCAAGTCCTAACCACTGGTCCTCCAGGGAATTCCCTTGAACATTTCTTAAACACCTATTAGAGGCCAGACACTGTGCTAAGAGCTTCACGTATTCTATTTCTAATTCTCACAAGATCCCTCTGAGGTACATAATATTATCTGCCTTTTCTAGATGAGGAAACCAAGGCTTAGTATGTAGGTAACTTGGATAGAGCCACAAAGCTGGCAGGTGGCAGAGCCTGGATTCAGGTCCGCCTAAGTCCTTTCTACTGTGCAAGGATACAGAGCACTCTAAATGTTACCTTTAGTCATGGCTGCCTCACATCAGAACTTCCAGAAACAGACACTAAAAGAATAGTATGTGCTTTTTCTCCTGAAACACTTATGAGGGCAGGTGATAATCTTTGGGTCATGTCAGTTAATTCTATTAATATGTATAGGAAACCAAGAGAGTGGGAAGCTGGAACAATTGCTGGAGCTGGTGGTTCAGGAAATGCCACTGGATTGTAAGGTTCTAACCAATATGCGCATTTTATCAATGGTTTGGGTCAGGGTGGAGACTTAGAAATACTGGTTCTCAATGCAAATTCTCACATTGTTCAACATGAGGTATTGAAGGTAGCAGTTAAGTTTGAAGTGTTACCAGAGAGATGTAATAAATTCACTTATTGTTGATGAGCACTCAGAGTGGAATATTAAATAAAACATCCAAGATTTGATGGTGGAGAATGCCAGGTGGGACCTCAGTGGAAGACAGAGGCACACAGTGGGAATGTGAGGGTTCTGGAAAGAAATAAGGGCATTAAATCTGATTCAGAGAAAGGGCCCAAATTACTCTCTGGTTTAATCTTTGGAGGCTAGCTGGGAATTTTATTGGTTTATTTTTATATTCAGGATCATTCCCAGGGATCTATTTGAAAATAAAGCTCTGGAACACATCATGATAGAAATTGATCCAGACCATCCAAAAGTAAGTCATTTAGAATTGCTAATATCTCCCAGGGCCAAAATTTAAATACATTTTTAAAAGCTTAAAATTTGCTCTTTTTTTGTATCTGAGTTTATATTTTTTCAGGGAAGCATAGTTGATCAGTGATGGAATTAATAATTAGATACCTCCTCTTCTGCTAATTTCTTTTTTTAATTAATTTTTATTGGAATATAGTTGATTTATAATGTTATGTTAGTTTCTGCTGTACAGCAAAGTGAATCAGTTATACATATACATATATCCACCCTTTCTGCCAACTTCATACTTGATTGATTAATAACTTGCCTTTGCAACTTCCTTCTGTTCAGTAGGTGATGAAATTCAAGAGTTTTTTTAAAAGTATATTTTATGGTAGTCAAAAATAATACAATCCTGAGATCTACATATTTGAACATATATGTTTAAATATCACTTGAGTTTTTATCCAAATACCCAAGTGTTTTTTTTTTTCAACTAGTTCTAAGATTCTTTGATTTTTCTGAAGTAAATAAGATTTACTACAAGCTGAGTTCTCCTGAGTCCTAAGCCTGAGTCAACTCTGACCTAATTTTTGATTATTTGGGAAAGATATTTAACATTAAACAGTTCAGATAATTCATTTACTAACCATCCCCTCCTCTGGAGTTTACGCCCTGGATCAATTAACGTCTGTTTCTGAGAAATCTGAACAAGTCTCCTGCTCTAGCAAATAGAAGCAATTCAGTAATGAGAATCTACTTGTCTAAATTCTGTGAGATGTTGGGGCTTCTTTCTGCAGCAGGTGGAGTGTTGGTGAATGATGGGGAGATGTAATATGTATCAGTCAACAGTGTAACAAGGGAACTCCTATAAGACCATCAGCTGCCTTTTCAGCAGAAACTCTGCACACCAGAAGGGAGTGGCGTGATATTTTTAAAATGATAAAAGGAAAAAGAATAATCTACTCAAGGCTATCATTCAGATTCAAAGAGAAGATCAAGAGTTTTATAGACAAGCAAAAGCTGAAAGAAACTGGGTTTACAAGAAATGTTAAAGGGACTTCACTAAGTGGAAAAGAAAAGGCCACAACTAGAAATATGAAAATTACAAAAGGAAGAAAATCTCATCGGTAAAGGCAAATATACAGTAAGGATAGCACATCAACCACTTATAAAGCTAGTAGGAAGTTTAAAAGACAAAAGTAGTAAAATCATCTATATCAACAATAAGTAGTTAAGAGATGCACGAAACGAAAGATGTAAACTATGATGTCAAAAACAAACTTGGAGGGAGTAAAAATGCAGGGTTGTTAAAATGCATTCAAACTTAAGAGATTAGGAACTTAAAATAATCAAATATGTATAAAGATTGCTGTATATACACCTAATGGTAAGCACAAACCAAAAATTTATAATAGATACACACACACAAAAAGAGAAAAAAAATCCAAACAAAACACTAAAGATAGTCACCAAATCACAAGGAGAGAGATCAAAAGAAGAAAAAAATAACAAATTGGTTTAAGATGGCAGACTAAGCACGTTTCAGTTTTCCTCTCCTACCCAAATTACAAGAAATAAATGATTTTTAATCTATAATATCCTTGGAAAACAAAAAGGAATGGTCTTGGTGGATCAGAAATTAATAGTTCCTAAAAATCCAAAGGCAGACATGACCAGATTGGATGAGGAACATGCATAAGATGGCTGCTGTAAAAGATGGAGCAGCATTATATCTTTATGAAGGGTGTGTCCCAGAAATTAAAAGATATAATAATATTAACACCATTCTCATTAAAAATATGAGAAAAGGACTCAAGAACAAGACAAGATGGCTGCATATCCTTGCTACTGAAAAAAGAAGTAAAAGATACAAGAATAGGAATGAATGGAAATAAAACTGTTAGTATTTCCAGATGACATGACAGTCTACCTAGAAAACCTAAAAGATTCAACCAACAAACTTAAAACCAAGAAGATAGTTTAATACGTGATCAGGTAAAATAACATCATATATAAAGCTACTGCTTTCTTCAGCACCAGCAATAACCAATTAGAATTATTCCATTTTGTGTTTTTTCTTTTTTCAATTAAAAAAATATTACAGATAACAGTTGAAACCCCTTGTGAACCTCTTCCCCATTTCCTTCAACCCTCTCCACCTTAGAGGTAAACACTATCTTGCATTTGAGGCCTTTGATTCCCATGCAAGCTTTTTATATTTTACTGTGTGTGTGTGTATGTACAAGTGCCCTTGAATATATAGTATTGAAATTATTTCCAAATATAAAGAGTATGGTATGATTTTACACATTGAAAAGTTGTATACAAATGGTATTAGATTATGTATATCATTCTGCAACTTGCTTTTGCCCATTAATATCTTTAGACTCATCCATGTTGATATTTACATGTGTTTATGGCATTCTTTCTCATTATCTGAAGTCAACATGGATGTGTACTTTTTGAAATCTATTTTTTCTCTCATTTCCAGAAATACATATGGAAACTTAAAAATGTACCTCAAAGGATATGTGGGTTAATGCAATGTGTTAACCCATATGTCCCCCCAAAGTTCACATGTTGGAATCCTAACCCCCAGTGTGATGGTATTAGGAGGTGGGGCCTTTGGGATGTAATTAAGGTGGAACTCTCATGAATAGGATTAGTGCCCTTACACAAGGAATTCCAGAGAGTGCTCTCTTCTGCTCTCTACCATGTGAGGATACAGGGAGAAGACAAAAGTCCACGACCCAGAACAAGGCCCTCACTAGAGCCCAACCACGTTGGTTGGCACCCTGATCTTGGACTTCCAGCCTCTAGAGCTATGAGAAATAAGTTTTTGTGGTTTATAAGCCACCCAGCCAAAATGGAACTTTATTATAGCAGCCTGAACTAAGACAATTAAATACAGACTTCACAAAACAGCTTGGAAAAAACTGGAAATAACCTCAATGTCCATCAATAGGAAGAAAGTTAAATAAGTTACAGTATAGCCATAGTATGGGAAAATAACTTTGTAGTTCTATATGTACTGACATGAAAAGATTTCCAAGACATAATAGAAAATATAAGACAGTATGATCCCTTTAATGTTACAAATTAAAATTGTGTATTTTTAATCACAAATACATAAATGTATTTTAGAAAAACAGAAAGACTGATAATGTTGAGTACCATGGGGTAAGTGAATGGGTTTGAGGGAGATGAACGTAGATTTCTGCTTCTACTGTCTATTGTTAGAATTTCTTTAATGAGAAGTTCTTATATTGTATTTTATTAGTGGATAAACTAATGACATATAGATAGAAAAATGTTAGACAAAAAAAAAAAAAAAGCAGTCAGTCAATAAGAATGACCAAAGGACCAACTCCCAGGGCATACACTCCATCAAGAGCTGGCTATATTATAGGACTTTTAAATAGTTTTAATAGGCATTCTTATGGCCTAAGGCGGTAATTGAAGTTTCCATTTTAAAATACAGGAAAGCAAGACAAACAGTTGCAATACAGAACATACTTACTGATCTCAAAGTTTTCAGTCGGAGAACACAACCACGAAAATTCAAGCACAGCACATTTAGATGCCATCTTTGCAAAGTAGACACTATGTGCTTATCTGTGATTATATTTTTTACTGCGGAAAAATCAATCTAAAAAGGATAAACAAAAACATTAAGAAATGAGAGAGATCTTTTGCATGTAAAACTTTAAAAATATTTTTAAAGCATCAAAGAACTAAAATTTCTTCATCTCACCACTCATTTTTTTTTGGGGGGGGGTTGGGTTTTTTGTGGTCATTCCCAGGTTTAATTGCAAATAGATTTTTTTTTCATGGTCATTCCTAGGTTTAATTAAAAACAGATTCTAAATGTCCAGTCCAGGTTGACAGCTGGGAGGGCAGGGGTCTCACATCCACCCGTCAACAGAGTCAACTGTCTTAGAGTGGCCTGGATGCCCGCCTGTAATTCCAGGTGAGCCCCAAGGCTTCCCCCTTCTTCAATGTCAGTGAACTCTCCTGGGTTCATCATTAATGTGTGCCTGCTTCTTTTTCATGAGCACAAACTATACATTGAGTCCTTGACTATAGGAAAGACAGTTTAGAGTGTGTGGTCTATAATGGCCTTTTCATAACTCATAATTTGGAGGGGGTAGTTCTAGAGAAAAGGAAAGATGACCTGAGTGTACCTTGCTGATTATATGTAAAATTGAAGAGCACAGAGGTTTAGTGAGCTCCGAATGGCCAGGGCTGGTTGATAAACGATAACATAGTATTTTTTAAATTGAAGTATAGTTGATAACAATAACATAGTATTAATACTATCTTTCAGCTAAAAGGTTAAGTATATGAACATTCACTTTCTCATTGCCTTCTGAACAAAACTATTCTTTGTGCTAAAATGTTTGTTATAGTTGTGCCACATTTGAGCACTCACAAATAAAGGAAAAAATAACTGCAAATGAAGGACAACACATTATTGAGGAAAGAGAAATTTGCTGAACATAAAGCAGCTTAACTTCCAATCCTGGCTTTGTTCTTCACTGCCATATGCTCATATTTTCTTCATCTTTACCCAATGAAGTCTTGGCAAAAGTGCTGGCTTTTTCTGCCATTTTTCTGCAAGATTTGTCCTGATTTTAATATTGTACATGTTCTTTCTCTTCCAGATCATTTGGATTTATTTATTTTTCTTCTTTATGGGTTTTCCAAAGGAAAAAGTAACACCTAATCTGTCACATAAGTAAGAGATTTATTCCTTTAAATCAGTGGTTCTTAGTGTGGTCCTGGGACCAGCAGCATCAGCATCATCCAGGAACTTGTTGGAAATGCAAATTCTCAAGCCCCACCCCAGACCTACTAAGTCAGAAACTCTGGGGGTGGCAACCATCAATCTGTCTTAACAATCCCTTCAGATGATTCTAATGCATTCTAAAGCTTAAGAATCACTGCCTTGAACTACAAATACATCTAAGACAGGAATACTAAATTTGGTAGCTAAGAGGGGTTAACTAAGACAGAAGCACATTTTCTTATTGCCATTGCTGCATAAGATGAGAGTAGAGCAGTATAGCCAAGCATGGGATGGTGTTCTGATGAGATGTAAAGATTCTGAGTTGACTTATGGAGCCTAGATTCCCTGTACCTTGTCAACTCCTCTTAGTTTCTTTGTCAAAGTTTCTGCAGAATGGCCCTGACCACCTATTCATAGATCAGTCTGAGCACATGATATCATTCGTCCTCCAATCAATAGCAATTAAGGAGGGGTGGTGAAGCTAGCTATTTACTGGACTTAGGCAACAAGGAAAATGTTACTACTCCAACATTTGTTGATGGCATAAATGGTCACAGTTGTTAAGATTAAAGCAATCATCCAAGAGAAAGAAAAGAAAGGTCATCAGGGATAACACATGCTTATTTTCTGTTGTTGGCTAAGACCTACCACCCAATGTCTCTTTGGAATGAAAAATATAAGCTTGTTCTAGTTTATGAGAATAGTATAAAAATAGTGCAAGGACAAGAACAATACAGAGGCATGAGCCTAGGAGTCCGCATTAGAAAATTCCTGAGTGTGTGTGTGTACATGTGCATGCAAATACACTAAGAATTATCAAACAAGCTTTGCGTACATGTATATTTTAGCCCTATTTCATGCTCAGTAATTTTTTTTCCTTTACTCCATATTTTGTGCTGCTTTGTTATATTTTTTGAACCAACAATAATAGCTAATATTTACTGAGTGCTGCCTACATGCCAGGCTCTACAGTAAGCACCTTGCTTGCATTTTCTCAATATATCTCTGGAGCTCCTTGAGTAAGGCAATGTTAAGCCTAACTCAGATATAATGGAGCTTTGTTTCAATCCAAAAATAATATTCAATTTATTTCTACTAGTTAAATTAGAAAATACTCATATTGAATCTCTTCAAATAACATTTTTTTATCTTGTCCTTCAGGCTTGTGCCTGGACAAAAGAGAAACAAATGCACCTACTTTTTGTGGCCCCATGTTGTGGAGCAGGGAAGAAGGTATTCCCCATTACAGGTGGCTTTATAGCGGTCTATTCTCCTTTGAGAACTAGAATAAAGACATAGCTTCAGGTCGTGTCTACTTACACCATTCCACAATGAGCTCATTTGTGTCATCAACAAGCAGGAGCGATTAACTTGACCACATATTACCACATCTCTTAAACTGAGGTAGGAGAAAATCTAAACACAAAGAAAAACATTCATGATTTTGAAAAAATATGTGAATTTTGATCTAACTCTTCAATTTACCATTTTGTGTGAGTGTGTGTGTGTGTGTGTGTGTGTGTGTGTGTGTGTGTGTGTTTTAATGGTAATGTAATCCGTATATTGTGGTAGCAGGGGTTTATGTGCTTGAATTTTATCTGAAGGTAGGAATTTTATCTAGAGTTCTAGAACTTATCTGATGCTGCCTTTGATATAATGTGATCAAATTGATAGTTGCAGAAGGATGGTGAGGAAGATAGGTAGATTTATTTTATTTTCTGAATTAAAGTGGTATTCTGCTAGAAAGTGAATAATTTTCCAAATAATAGCTGGTACTACATAGAAGGCATTCAATAATTATTTTCTGAACTGGATTCTTTTTAAAGTTATAGGATTCCTGGGAAAGATCAATAAACCCACTTTGGCTTCTATTTCTAGAAAAAGGGTAGACTAGAAAATCTGGAAATCCTCTTGATACAAAACATCAGTAAATGCTAAAACAAACATTTTTAAAAATATTTCCTTTTTAAATTTTTTAAAATTTCAGCTTTACTGAGGTATATTGACATAAAATTATAAGATATTTAAAGTGTACATCATAGTGAGTTGATTTATGTATACATTGTAAAAGGATTCCCCCATCTAGTTAAATTAAACATATCCAACATCTCACATACTTATCTTTATTTATTTTTATGAGAACGTTTAAGTTCTACTCTGTTAGCAATTATACAACACAGTGTTATCAACCATAGTCATTATTTAGATGACTTTAGATTACTTTTAATCTAAAGTGTATTAGATTATTTATCTCCATGTATTACTTAGATTCTCAGACCTTATTCATCTTATAGCTGAAAGTTGATATCCTTTTTCCAAACTCCCTATTTCCCCTACCCCATAACCCCTAATAATCAGTTTTCTACTCTCTAAAACAAACATTTGTTTTTTAAAAATAATTGAGTTTTCAAGAAAGTAAGGAAAATATCCAGGGCCCCAGTCTTTGTAAACCCAGACACACAATAAGATATCCACGCCACAGTTGCTTGGGATGGGAGAACAGTGGAGGTGGTTGCTGCTTTTCATAACAAATAGGTTCAGATTTTACTGGCCATGCAGGGACAGAAAAAGTTACCAGGCTTATACAAAGCTGGAGGTCATAACTGAGTCAGAGGGAGAAAGAGAAGGAGACAGAGAAAGGGAGAGAGACAGAGAAATCCAGGATTATAAAAAAGAGATGTAAAAACAAAATAAAAAACTGCTATTGACAAGAGAAAAACTGAAGTACCTAGCCTGGGATGAAAAAAATTTCCCAAAGAATTTGTAACCAAAGACCACTTATTGTGTGCATTGGAATTTGAATTTTATTATGTGTGGGATCTAACTTGAATTTATTACCTTTGTAATTGTATTTGATACATTAACATGAAAAGAGTTTCCAACTTGGTAGTAACTATGGGGCATTTGGCAGAAATAAATACCCTCTCTCTAAAGAAACACACCCTCAAACCTGGCCTTGTAGAATTCGTACAGATTAAGCCACAACAAAATGAGCTCTCAATAAAAATTACAAAACACAGGAAGGAAAAAAAGTCCAACAAGAGTGAACAACAGTAAAACAATAACTTCATGAATAAAATTGTCAGTAATCATGAAAACATTAAGGTGATGAAGACAAAAAAATTCTTGAGAAAAGCTGTTGAAAAAGGACTGGGCAGATTTATAAAGAAACCAAATAAAATTCATGGCAATTAAAAACATAATGATTGAAACTAAAAACTCAACAGATGAGTTAAATAGCAGAAGAAACCCAGCTAATACAAGGAATAGCAAACTGGATTATGTATAATGAAATTACACAGGATAAAGCACAGAGAGATAAAGAGATGGAAAATATAAAGGAGGTTAAGAGACACATTATATAACATAAAAAGGTCCAATATTCTATATATCTTTATAGAGTTTCCAGAAGGAAGGAACAGAGCAAATGGAATCAAAGCAAAACTCAAAAATAGGGCTTCCCTGGTGGCACAGTGGTTGAGAGTCCACCTGCCAATGCAGGGGACACGGGTTCGTGCCCTGGTCCAGGAAGATCCCACATGCCGCGGAACGGCTGGGCCCGTGAGCCATGGCCGCTGAGCCTGCGCGTCCAGAGCCTGTGCTCCGCAACAGGAGAGGCCACAACAGTGAGAGGCCTGCGTACCACAAAAAAAAAAAAAAAAAAACATATTACAGACAAAAATGCTTTAGAACTGATGAAAAGCAACAATTCTCAGATTTAAGAAGCACAAGAAATCCCAAACAGGATAATCAAGATACCATGGGTTTGTAGTGAAATTGCAAAAGGCCATAAGCAAAGGAAAACCTTAAATGCAACTGGAGACAGATTACCTACAAAAGAATGTCACTTAGCAGTCGCAGAAAGCATAGTCAGCAGAAAATACTTACCAATCTCAGATACCACATGCAAGTAAATTACAACTCAAGGATGAGTATTAAGTAAAGACACTCTACGACAAAGACTGAGAGAGTTTGCCTCCAATACACCCATCACAAAACAACTTCTAAAGGACATTGAAATCAGAGGAAAGGAGTGAGATGAAATAGTAATGATGGGCAAAGAAATTTAATAAGCATAAGGGTAAACCCAGCAACCTTATAAAAACATATAAGGATGATGACACGTGGGAGTACAAAAAACAAGGGACAAAACTGCTAGAATATATTCATACTCTAAGACTGGAGAAAGTAATCAGAGTTAAAATGTTCTAAATTCCATTAATGAGTCAGGAAGAAAGTATAGCTATTAATTTACTTTAGGCTTTATTAAGGTAAATGCACATGTCAAAAATATTTAAGAGAAGCCACTGAAATAATGGAAATAAAATGGATATCTTCTAACACATGAAAATGGGGACAAGGCGGTAGCTTTTAAAAGTCAATAAATAAAGGCAGGAAAGGACAAAACAAGTACATAAAAGAGAATAAATAGTATAAAATAAGATGAGAAAAATGAATCTAAGTATATCTAGCAATAATAAATTTAACAAAATTCACTGCTTGGAAGACAAAGATTATCCCTAATAATGCTTTTGCTTTAAAGTTTTCCCCTCTGATATCAATATAGCTATCAAATTTCCTTTCAGTTGTGTTCATCTTGTTCAGTATTGTATTTTAGGTAGATTTTAAAAATTTGATAAAGAGGGTCACTACATTATAATTAAAGAAAACAATACAAATAATTTACTAAAGATATATAACAATTCTAAATGAAAGTATCCAGTAGTAGAGCTGCAAAGATACAAAGGAGAAATTGACAAATCCACAATCATCATGAAAGGTTGTATCAGAACTCTCAATTGTTGATAAATCAGTGTGAGGAAATAAAAATCTTTCCTGGATTCCTCAGTGCTCCTGAGGAAAAAGCTTTAGCCTCTGGAGACAGAAATCTATATGATAAAACGGTAATGTTTTGTCTTCACTTCCTCTATAAACATTTTACTTTCCACATACTATGGAGATTAGATCTGTAGCTTTCTGTCTAGTTAATTTCTCTGATCTAAAAGGATAATAAAACTTCTCTTGTCTCCCCAAGAAGGTCAAATGTGTATAATCTGGCCTAGTTCCTTCCCTAGGTCAAGTTCCCAAGATGTCAGGAAGATCCCTAATAATTTACATTCAAGGAGATATGTGTCGCAGGACCTGGGAGACATCTATAGATCATGAAAACTAGAGACACTGGTGCTTATCTGGCCCTTGGAGAGATGTGTTTACAAGGAGTCCTACCTCCCTCTTTTACTTATAAGGACCCTTGTGATTATATTGGATCCACCCAGATAAACAAGGATAATCTCACCATCTCAAGATCTTTAACTTGAGTCTGCAAAGACTCTTGCCATGTATTCACAGGTTCTGAGGATTGGGGTGGGGGTGGGGGGCAGGTAGCACAGGGGACTATTATTCTGCCTATCAAACTATGTAAGGAAATGATAAACACTAAATTTAAGAAAGCAGTTAAATTTTTTTTAAGATCTTTATTGGAGTATAATTGCTTTACAATGTTGTGTTCGTTTCTGCTGTATCACAGAGTGAGTCAGCTATACATATACATATATCCCCATATCTCCTCCCTCTTGCATCTTCCTCCCACCCCCCCATCCCACCACTCTAGGTGGTCACAAAGCACTGAGCTGATCTCCCTGTGCTATGTGGCTGCTTCCCACTAGCTATTTTACATTTGGTAGTGTATATATGTCCATGCCACTCTCTCACTTCATCCCAGCTTACCCTTCCCCCTCCCTGTGTCCTCAAGTCCATTCTCTACATCTGTGTCTTTATTCCTGTCCTGCCCCTATGTTCTCCAGAACCTTTTTTTTTTTTTTTTAGATTCCATATATATGTGTTAGCATGCAGTATTTGTTTTTCTCTTTCTGACTTACTCTGTATGACAGACTCTAGGTCCATCCACCTCACTACAAATAACTCAATTTCATTTCTTTTTATGGCTGAGTAATATTCCATTGTATATATGTGCCACATCTTCTTTATGCATTCTTCTGTCGATGGACACTTAGGTTGCTTCCATGTTCTGGTTATTGTAGATAGAGCTGCAATGAACATTGTGGTACATGACTCTTTTTGAATTATGATCTTCTCAGGGTATATGCCCAGTAGTGGGATTGCTAGGTCATATGGTAGTTCTATTTTTAGCTTTTTAAGGAACCTCCATACTCTTCTCCATAGTGGCTGTATCAATTTACATTCCCACTAACAGTGCAAGAGAGTTCCCTTTTCTCCACACCCTCTCCAGCATTTATTGTTGGTAGGTTTTTTGATGATGGCCATTCTGACCATTGTGAGGTGATACCTCATTGTAGTTTTGATTTGCATTTCTCTAATGATTAGTGATGTTGAGCATCCTTTCATGTGTTTGTTGGCAGTCTGTATATCTTCTTTGGAGAAATGTCTATTTACATCTTCTGCCCATTTTGGGATTGGGTTGTTTGTTTTTCTGATATGGAGCTGCATGAGCTGCTGCTGCTTGTATATTTTGGAGATTAATCCTTTGTCAGTTGCTTCATTTGCAAATATTTTCTCCCATTCTGAGGGTTGCCTTTTCGTCTTGTTTATAGTTTCCCTTGCTTTGCACAAGCTTTGACGTTTCATTAGGTCCCATTTGTTTATTTTTGTTTCCATTGCTCTAGGAGGTGGGTCAAGAAGGATCGTGGTGTGATTTATGTCATAGAGTGTTTTTCCTATGTTTTCCTCTAAGAGTTTTATAGTGTCTGGCCTTACATTTAGGTCTTTAATCCATTTTGAGTTTATTTTTGTGTATGGTGTGTAAGAGAGCAGTTACTTCTGAGGGAGGGGGAAAAATGCAGTTAGAGCGGCTTTAATTGTATTTGTTAAGTTTTATTTCTTAAACTGAATAGTGATTACACAGGTGTTCATTATATTATATTTCTTTGCATGCCTAAAATATTTTATTTTAAAAACCTCACTTTTGAATAAAGTACCCAGGAATAAATTTAAGGAGGTAGAAGACTAGTACACTGAAATTTCTTTCTTTACTGAAAGAAATTAAAGAAGACCTAAATAAATGGAAAAATATCCCAAGTTAATAGATTGGAAGACATAATAACAATAAAAGAAATTTAATCAGACTTTGAAATCTGCCCATGAATAAACACCAAAAACAAACAAACCCACAGGCTCAAAGAGTTTACAAGACTATTCTATCAAATATCCAAGGAATAGGTAATACTAACACGAATAGTATTAAGATGTCAATACTATCGAAAGTGATCTACAAATTCAGTATAATCCCTATCAAAATGCCAGTGGTCCTTTTTTTCCCCCAGAAACACAGAAAAGCCAATCCTCAAATTCATATGGAACTGCAAGGGGCCCCAAGTAGCTAAAACAATTTTGGAAAAGAAAATCAAATTTAAAGGAGACACACTTCCCAATTTTGAAACTTATTACAAAGCTACAGTAACCAAAACTGCATGGTACTGGCATAAGGATAGGTAAATATACTGTTGTAGTAGAATTAAGAGTATAAAAATAAACCAGGGCTTCCCTGGTGGCGCAGTGGTTGAGAGTCCGCCTGCCGATGCAGAGGACACAGGTTCGTGCCCCGGTCTGGGAAGATCCCAATGCCGCGGAGCGGCTGGGCCCATAAGCCATGGCCGTTGAGCCTGCGAGTCTGGAGCCTGTGCTCCGCAACGGGAGAGGCCACAACAGTGAGAGGCCCGTGTACCGCAAAAAAAAATAAATAAATAAACCAATACATCTATGGTCAATTGATTTTTGCAAGGATGCCAAGAACATTCAGTGTGGCAGGAACAGTCTCTTCAATAAACAGTGCTGGGACAACTGGATATCAAAATGCAGAAGAATGAATTTTGGACCTCCTACCTCACATCATACACAAGATTTACTCAAAATGGATCAATAACCTAAATATAAGGCTAAAATCTATAAAACTCTTAGAAGAGAAAATAGGGGTAAATCTCCATGACCTTGGGCTTGGCAATGGACTCTTAGATATGACAACAAAAGCGTGAGCAATAAAGGAAAAAATAAGTTAGGATTCATCAAAGTTTAAAACTTTTGTGCATCAAATGACTTTATCAGAAAGTAAAAACTCTACCTTTTGTCTGTATGTGCTGCAAAGGGGAAAATGTGCCACAAATTGTCAGTCATTGAAATGGCCTAGAAGTACTGGAAAGGTATTATGGTCAATCAGATGGCCTGAAAAGTGTACCTGTACAGTTTTGCACATATACTATACTTGAGGAAGTATTATAATAGACAGGGTTTATGCTCAGGGGTAAAAGCAACCTAGAAAAGAGAAGTAGCAGCACAGAATAGCAGTAAAAGTGTAGGGCCAAATTTCTGAGACTCTAAGCAATGTGAGAACAAGTGACTTGTGTAAGAGTTGGGTAAGAACAACTTGGTGTAAGAGGGGGCCAGAAAGCAAAGCCCTAAGGGTAGCAAACTGTAATAGAACTAATGAAGACATAAAGTCACTGAAGAGAGCACCTCTGAGTCTCCTCAACACACAAGGAAATGGACATGCCACTGCTCAGGGTGGATTGAGCCTTTATTCCAGAGTCACTGCTACTCCTTGGAAGGTTACTGTCTTAGTTTCCCAAGGCTGCTGTAACAGATTATCACAAACTGTGTGGCTTAAAACAACAGGAAAGGGTACAAGTCTGAAATGACAGTGTTGGCAGGGCCATGCTCCCTCTGAAGGCTCTAGAGGTGGCTCCCTCCTTGCCTCTTACTAGCTTCTGCTGTTTGCTGGCATTCCTTGGCATTCCTTGGCTCATAGCTACATCACTCCAATCTTTTTCACATGGCCTTCTTCCCTCCTGTGTGTTTCTGTGTATCTGAATCTCCCTCTCCTTTCTTTTATGAAGAAACCAGTCATTAGATTTAAGACCCACCCTAATCCAGTGTGATGTTATCTTAGCTAATCACATCTATTTTCAAACAATTTTGGAGCGATTTTGAATTTTGAATTTTGGAGCAATACTACTCATTTCAATTACCTAACTTCCCTGAGTCCATTTCCACATCTGCAAAATGAGGGTCTTTGATGAGCAAATCTCCCAAAGCCCCTTCCATACTGAAAATTTTATGATTACTGTTGTGATTCATGGCCAGATAGTTAAAACTAGACTTCTAATTGTATTGCCATTGTGTAATCTTTAATGTTAAGTTTAAAAGGTTGATTTTTCCCATATCATGTAATTAAATTACTTTTAAATGAGAAATCTAACAGCATATTATTTATAACCAAAAGAAAGTCCGTTTCTAACTGGATTGTACCCATCATCCAGGTGCAAATTCTTGCATAAATGGAGACAGACTTTTATATGAAAGGCATTCCTGCATTCTTGTCTACCTAGTAGAAAAGCAAGGGGCTAATAGAAAAAGACCATATAATGCCATTTCCGATATGTGGTATTAATTTATTCACTAGTTCATTTAACACTTATTGTTAAGCACCTGCTCTATGACAGTCATACCTCACTAATTCTATAGAACATTACCCAGAAATATTTAAGAGGCAGTTTTTCCACATCTCAGTGTGGAATAAATTTTTGTAAAGAATTTAAGTGCAATTACCATAAACTTACACTTTCTCCTAGGGAGTCATGCCATTGTTGTGCAATATATATTGAGAGTTCTAAAACATTCATATGCGTTTATACTTGGAAAAATGGAAAATAACTCCACAAGGAACAGGGGCTGTTGCCAACATGGAAACCTGGGAAGAACATCAGGGCAGGTAAGTGTGGATTTCTAATTCAATTCCATAGAAAATTACTGTGTGGTTATTCTATGCATGGGATTCTAACAACAGCAAAAAAAAACTGACAAGATGTGACAGAGAATAAAAAGCAAAGTTTTAAGAAAACTTAATACCATGAAACTATATATAAGTATCAAGTGTGAGGCTCTTCAGTCTTCCTATTTAATATGTATCAGTCAGTACCCACTATGTGCCAGGTGGAGTGGGATCTTTAGGAGAAGAAAGAACATCTAGTGGTCGTGAAAACATAGTGAGGCGAGCTAGAGAAATGAAAGCCCATATCACAAGGGAATTGGAGGGATGTAACAAAGAAGACAAAATAGGAGAGAAGAACCTTGCACCCCTAGTAGGGGGAGAACAAAAGAAAAAGAATTCACAAGTTCAAGGAAGCCTGCTCTGCCCCTAAGCAGTCACAACAGGTGCTGGTGGTATATGATCCCAGCTAAGGAATATGGCAGCAGCTGGAAGAAAAGTCTACCTTTCACACTTAATGCCCACTCCTCACTCCTCCTGACTCATGTGGTAATGAATGACACTTGCAAGAGACCAGGAATGCTTCCTGGGATGGGGAGACTATGAAATGCTGACAGTAAGCTGAAGCACCAGGTGTACAACAGATATTTTCATTTTGACCTCAAATGATAGAACTAGGATCCCTGGGAGGAAATCAATAGCTGACAGATTTCAGCTTTATGTAAGGAAAGTCCTCTAGGCTAGTCCCTTCTAGCACAAAGACTCTATGATTTTAGGATTTTGTAATTCTCTGCTCTCCCAAGCAAGCAAGTTCCAAAAGAAAGGAATGTATAATGGTCATGGTGAGAATTAAATATATTCTCTAACCCTCTGTGGTGTTCGATTGGTATTGGAACACATATCAGCACATGTGTTCAACATAGGAGCAGGGAGAAGGATCAAGGAAGAGCTAAAGTGAAGTGGGCTGACTAGGAGGGATGTCTGCTCACTGATTATGATAGAACATTGAGTGTGTTACCGAGGAGTTACTGACTTGGGGTAGAGGAGCCTGTTGGAAGAGATGAACTTTAAGTTCCTCCTAGACGAAGATTCTGTTATTCTAAGATTTTGTAATTCCTTGCTTTCCAAAACAAGCCAGCTCTTAAAAAAAAAGAACTTCATGAGAATTAAATCTATTCTCTAGTAACACCAGCACTCCCTACTTATTTGTTAGATTGCCTGGATAGTAATGCATTTCATGTGGGAGTTCTTGCTGTGAGCACAGTGAAAACCAAACAAAAATAAGTCCAGACACCATTGGCCCTGGAGGGGGAAAATGTTACAGTATAAATCTTCTAAATCAGACACAATTTGTGCATCACAGAATTATGCGACAGTGTGCACCATCAAATAACTGTAGCAAAGCCTCCTGAGCAACTGTATAGCACTCAGTTTACAAAATGCTGTTACGTGCACGCTGGCCAAATCATTCTGCAAGGCCTGTATATTCACGTTGCTTGGTAAAGCTGAAGAGGGATTCCCTTCAGGTCAAGATATCTGTATTTCTCGAGGTTTATAAAAGAGAAAAAGTAGAAATGAGAAAAACATGCCTGTGAAAGACTGGTTTCCACTAAGCTAAGTCAGGTACCACTCACTGGTACCTCTATCCAGTGACTGAGTAGGAGAGTCTGTTAGTTCTAAACCAAGAGACCATACCTCAAAGCGGGAGAAAGGGAAAAGATCCTTTCTCTTGATGGAAATAAGATATAATAAAAATTAAAGGTTCAGATTTGGTCCATTACACATAATGTGTCAAAGCCTATATCACAACCTTCAGGCAGGCCTGGTCCTCTGCCCAGGAATAAAAGAACGATGGAGGGATGTGAAAACCCGAACCCTTCCTCTTTCTAAACCTATTAGGTGGGACTAACACAGTAGGCATCTGAGTGGAATGTGAGTAATAGCCACTCCCAGAGGAGGGCATCCACTTAGGAGGGCTACCCAGTGCAGATGTTTGAGCTTCAGTGGGGGAGGCGGGCATCCAAGTGAGGCAGAGGTGAGGGGTGAGGGCATGGTGTCAGAGGTGGGGCACCAACAGCATGAGGAAGCTGGCCTGGCACAAGGCTTAGAGCCCAAGTGCACAGGAAAGTGATCTAGTCAAGCAATGGGGACGCAAGGAGAGATAAGGCAGGTGGTCACCCTGGGGGGCGTGGAGGGGAGATGGAGCTTGGTGGTGTGAGAAGCACATCGATTCTTTTTTTTTTTTTGCGGTACACGGGCCTCTCACTGCTATGGCCTCTCCCGTCGCGGAGCACAGGCTCCGGACGCGCAGGCTCAGCGGCCATGGCTCACGGGCCCAGCCGCTCCGCGGCATGTGCGATCTTCCCGGACCGGGGCACGAACCCGCGTCCCCTGCATCGGCAGGCGGACTCTCAACCACTGCGCCGCCAGGGAAGCCCGCACATCGATTCTTGAGATGAGGGACTAGCCTGTGTGGAATGTCAGAACCAGAGGAGTGTAAGGAGGGTGGTACTTGCACAGGAAAGGTGGCCGTGACGGTAGGAGATTGGTACATATGGGGAAGAGGTGGATAGATCAAGTAAGTTAAAAGGTTAGGAAATTGGGAGCCGGGTTTCTCCCTCTAGGAGAAGGTAGTTATGAGTGTGGAAAGGAAGAAAACTAGAATGAACCCTGTGGTGTTACACTGGAAGTGGGTATTGGTGGAAAATCGTGGTTTTCGATTATATACAACTAGATAAATAGGGGAGGCTAGGAGCAGGAAAATCATCCCCTGAAGCTCATGAAGAGTGGACTCTTGAACCAAATCAAGGTTCTGTTAACAAGAAGGAGGGGAGGGATTGACTACTAAGCAGCAAACATCTTGCCAGTCCACCACCCAACAGATCGTCAAAGTAGGGAGCAAACACCCTTGGCTTCAGGACGCTTTCACCACCTCTTTGATTTCCTGGGTCTTACTCACTAACCTATAGTATTTCTAGGTTATTGCTAGACCAGGGGTCAGCAAACATTTTCTAAAAAGGGTCAAAAAGTAAATATTTTGACTTTGTGGGCCAAGAGGAAATGTCCTCAACTCACTGAACAACAAATCACCAAAAGATGAATGGTCTTTTTTTATTTTACATCTGAAAATGTAAAAACTATTTTTAGTTAGAAATTCATACAAAAATAGGTGGTGGTCGGCAGGTTTGTCCCATAGGCCACAGTCTGCCACCCTTGCTGTAGACCATCCCCATCCTCAGCACTCCCAAGATGGGGCCCAGCTTGGTGGCTCTTCTGGGACTTAACCTAAAAGAGCTATGGCAAGATCCCTTGGGGCAAGCCAGATTCTTAACCCTATTTGTTTCTTGTCACCCCTGTCCTGAGGGCAACCTGTGTCCTGAAACACTCATTTCATCAGAACAAATGGAGCCAAATTTAGGGGCAAGAAATGAAAAATCCCCAAAGATCTTTTTTGGCAACACTGCTTTGCCTCAGAAGGGCCAGTTTTCACAATTCCCAGAGATTAAAAATAGAGTTCTGTTAGAATGTGAATATATTTAGACATTCACTAGTAATCGAGGTCATCATTAGGCAGCTTAGGCATAAGTGCTTTTAAATGTCAGAGTAAACCTCTTGGGTCCATTGACCATTGACTGTCTACCAGTGGGATTGTTCAGTATTGGTTTAGTCATGTTTAGTATTGGTAGGCTCATTCACAAACATTCTAGTTCACATCAGCTTTATCCCCATTATACAAATCAGGAAACTGAAGATCAAAGAGATTAAATTACGTGCTGTAGATTACACAATGTCTCAGTCAGCTCAGGCTACTCTAACAAAATACCGTAGACTGAGTGGCTTGAACAACAGACATTTCTCACAGTTCTGGAGGCTGGGAAGTCCAATATCAAAGTACTGGCAGATTTGATTCTTGGTAAGGGCTTTTTTCCTGGCTTGTAGACAACTGCCTTCTTGTTGTGTCCTCACATGGTAAAGAAAGGAAGCTCTGGTGTCTCTTCGTCTTCTTCTAAGGGCAGCAATCGCATTATGGGGGATCTACCCTCATGACCTCTTCTAAACCTAATTATCTCCCCAAGATCCTACTTCCTAACCATCTCGTTGGGAGTTAATACTTCAACGTATGAATTTGGTAGGGGCACAACCATTCAGTCCATAACACACAGTTATCCAGAGCTCAGATTCATACTTTGATTTTCTACATTTAGGATTAATTTCCCTACACAATTTCCACTGAAACTTTACCCCATTCTAGAATGATATATTGTTCTCACCTGACTGCCACCTGCCTAGAATAGAATGAGTCATAAAACACCTTTCAGCATAAATTTTAATCCTCACCATATAACCTCTATTTTGAATATTTTCCAAAGCCTCATAATTATTAGACATTTTCCAATCATAAACTACTTGACAGTATGAAAAGACTTTCATCATTTTGCTGACAAATTCTCCTAAGAGATATTTGTGTCAAAATTCTGCAAACACCCATTTACTTGAAGAAAAAATTTGTTCGAAAGTAAACCTCAATTGTTTAATGAAGTCATTCTCCTCATCCAAAATCAAAATGGAACTTTGCCAGTACGAGGTCAAGAGTTTTCTGTTCCCTGTTTAAACTAACCATTCCTTTTTGCACAACGTCTAATGTCAAAAAATATAACAACACCTTCCCTTCCAAACAGAGGAAAATTTAACCATATCCCATTAGAAATAGAACTCCCAAGAGTAGAACACTTAACAGTTAATCTGCTTCCATGGCTAAATTGCATGTTCTATTTAAACTTAATCTTTAAAAAATTTAAATATTATTTCAATTCCTGGACCACTCGTAGCAACTATCTTGTTCTGCTTACCCAAAGTAGGACATTCTAGAGAAGTTATTTTTGTTTTTAATGCAATATTTCTGATGTATAAAATGGTAGATATTCTAAAAACTTAACTGTGAGCTTCTTCTCATGTATATAGAATCTTAAGGGAAAATAATAAATTATTGTGTTTTTCACTCTGTATCTTTCTTCTATTTCTCCCTAACTTAAACTTATTCTCAAAGGAGACATATGCTCTCTAGAAGACAGTATCCTAAAAAACATTCTACTATGATTCCCAAATGCCATTAAAAGTCAAAACGTTGTTTTGGGTATAAGTTCCATATGGGTCTGAACTACGGTTTGGTGGTTATAGCCTGACATTCAAGAGTTAGATCCCAGGGACATATAGACCAATATTTCCACAAGTGTTA
Organism: Aethalodelphis obliquidens; assembly: GCF_003676395.1. Classification (NCBI taxonomy): domain Eukaryota; kingdom Metazoa; phylum Chordata; class Mammalia; order Artiodactyla; family Delphinidae; genus Aethalodelphis; species Aethalodelphis obliquidens. The sequence continues at coordinate 5,526,462 of NW_020837971.1, forward strand.
CTTAAAATATTAAAAAATATTTGGTAGGAAAAAATAATTATGTGACCAAATAAGTTTGGGAACTTCAGATCAAAGCAAAGTAAAATATTATGAAACATTTAAGCATCTAGAGGAAGAAAGAAATTAATAATAAGCACATATCCATTAATCAGATTTAACAAATATTACCCTTTTAGAAACTGAAGTCAAGAACTTTTTTCTTTAGGACCTTCTTTTATCTCCAGAAAGACAGTGACATTAACCATTTACTGTGAACCTCATTTTTGTTTTTTTAATGTAAATTCTCTATTCTCACAGCTTCCAAGATGCCTCATTATCCTGGTTTTTCCCTGACTCTCCACCCTGGTTCTCTGCTCTCTCCATTTTTCTATTAGTCTAGGGAAACAATAGGATATATACATATGTACGCACACACACACACACACACACACACACACGCGCGCGCGCACACACACACACACACACACACACACACACACACTGTAAGTAATTGGCTCCCACAATTATGGAAGCTGAGAAGTCCAAGATCTGCAGTTGGCAAGCTGGCTATTCAGCCTTCCATGGCTTGGATGATACCCACTCCCACTGGGGAGGGCCATCTGCTTTACTCAGTGTACTAATTCAAATGTTAATCTCATCCAAAAACATCCTCACAGACACACCCAGAAGTAAGGATTAGCCAAATATCTGGGTACCCCATGGCCCATTCAAGTTGACACATAAAATTAACCATAACAGTCCCCAGTTGGCTTCCCTGCCTTTTCTTAAATCATGGGTATTTCCCAAGGCTCACCCTTTGGCACCAGCAAATTTTTAAAAATTCTCTCCCTCAAAGAGTTTATTCATTCTTACGGCTTATATGATATTTTATTTATGACAACTACCTAATCAAAATTTTAATGCTAGACTTTCAATAAGAAGGGAAAGAAGCTTGTGTGAAGGTGGAAAGGACATTTACATTTATTGTGCACTTCTTCTGTGCTAGGCGTTTCATTTTAATTCTTAGAAGACCCCTGTTATGTGTCCATGGTTATCCTAGTCTAAAGATAGAGGGACCTAACTCTACACCATTTTCCAGTTCTACCTGGATTAGGCTTGCTACATAAAATACAGGATGCCCAATTAAATTTGAATTTACATAAACAACTAATAAATTTTTATTATAAGTATATGCCACATATTGTACAGGACAAAGTTATAGTACAAAGAAAAGGAAAACTTTACCTGAAATTTAAATTTAATTGGGCGTCCTGTATTTTTACTTGCTAACTCTGGCAACCCTCACCTGAATTGGGGTCCTCCATTGCTTGTTCTGGTCCCTTAGCTCTGTATACAGACCCTCAGTGTCTGCCTGACCACCTGTCCCTCATCACCTGCGTGTTGCCATGGTCACCACATGTTGACAGCTGCCATACCCCGATCCCTGTGTTCTACGCACCTGCAGGACTCTCACCAGATGGGAATTCTTTCATGCTCACTACCTGGCCTGGCTGTGGCTGTTTGGCCAAATCCTCTGAAGACCATTCTTTACCACAATCAGCTATGGAACAGTCTTCCCCTCACTCCACCCAGAACTAGCACCACCCTGGTGGTCGTGATCCTGGTTAAGTGTCCCACCAGCATATAAACCACGCCCACTTTCCATACAATACAGGGTCTTGTGGGAAGGGGGAAAATATGGATAGAAAACTGATTTTAAAAACACAGAAAAGCGGGCTTCCCTGGTGGCACAGTGGTTGAGAGTCCGCCTGCCGATCCAGGGGACACGGGTTCGTGCCCCGGTCCAGGAAGATCCCACATGCCGCGGAGCGGCTGGGCCCGTGAGCCATGGCCGCTGAGCCTGCGTGTCCGGAGCCTGTGCTCTGCAACGGGAATGGCCACAACGGTGAGAGGCCTGCGTACCACAAAAAAAAAACACAAAAAAAGCAAAGCCAGAGAGACATCTTAACAGCTCAGGGCAGCAGCATGAGCCCCAGAAAGGAAGAGTAGACATGATTTTTGTTCAACATTTTTTCACCATTGATAAGACTGTAAGCATCATGTTTATAAAAGCAGTGAATTCCACAGGCTGTACGACATAGCTAACTCACTGAATATTGGAATTAGAACCAAAATCAACAAGATGAACTTGAATAGGAATAACAGGAACTGCTGTGTTTAGGTTGAGAATAGCAGTGACATAAGGTAAAACTGCTGGCCAGCAGTTCGGATAAAAAAGACCTCAGCATTTTTGTTCAACACAAGTTCAAGGATAGGCATTATGATGTAGTAGATGAAAAAACAAGACTTAGATTCAAACATACCCTATCTCAATTCCTGATTTCACCACTTAGGGAAAGAATGGGAGCTTATGGCAGACATCTGTGCTGCATTCCCATGCCAACCCTCCTAAGAGGTGACAGACCCCCTAATGGGAGCCCTCTGAAGCAACTGACCACTAAAAAGCCTGCCTTGAACGCCATGGTAAAAATCCCTGTGCCCAAGCTTGGTTCAGAAACTGTGGAGCCTCCTGCCTTCAAGGGACTGAATCAACTTAGGAAGCACAGGTGTGGTGGCCAGCACTGGACTTAGTGGGCTCAAGTCCAGTGCTCTTCTTGGGTTCTTGGGCTCTAAGAGACCTCTAAGACTCTTGCACAACCAAGGAGCAGGGGCCAAGGGGGATTAGGATTACATGTCATGATTGAGATTGACTTTACTGGCTGCCAAATGGGTGGAGACATGTAGCAGATGGACCTGACATAGGGGAATAAATAAATATGACATTTATTTTCATCCAAATATTAGGGAGTATAACTCACACTCTACAAAGTTTAAAGTACTTGTTCAGTCAGACAGACTCAGACCAATCCCAACCATACCACTGCGATTTAACCTACTTTCCAAGCATCATTTCATTTTTTTGCAAAAAAGAAAAAATAATGCCAAATTCACAAAGCTTTTAGGAGAATTACATGAGATAACTTGTGGTAAAAACCCTAACATAGTTCTTAGTGTGGTATGGTTGCATTTTATACAAATATGAATTCTGTGGTTTTAAAATAGTGCAATAAAAATGAGACCCATTCTATGGCAAAATTTGAAAAAAATGTGAATCCCATTTTATATTTTTATTCTTACGTGGAAAAACATCTTGAATGGGTATCATTTGCTAATCACTAATTGGATGTGGAGAATAAAAATAAAAGGGGAAGTTTAGGATGACCCTCACAGTTAAGATTTGGGTGACAAGTGATGATGCTGTTTACCAAGAAAGGCCAGGAATATGGAGGGGTGGGGAGAAGTCCCCCAACGGCAGTAGGGAGGTGATGTTTTTAAGTTAGACAAGCTAGGGGGAGATTCTGTGGAACATTCAGATAGAGGTGCTCAGCAGGTATTGCTGATAGTGGCCTGGATCTCAGAAGAGAAAGCTGGCTGGAGATTTATAGATTTGAAAGTCAGGAGTAAACAGCATATAACCTAAAGCATGTCTTTGAAATCACCCAGAGATTGAGGATGGAATGAGAAGATCAAAGAAGCAGTGATGTAGCCTTTACAAATACTATCATATAAGAAGTGAATAGGAACACATTATCTCTAGAGGAATCTTAAAATGAATGTTCAGAGAGGTGGACAGAAAACCAGGAGGGAGTGTTGTCACTGAGGCTGAGTTTAAAGAGAGATTTTTCTTCAATAATTTTTTAATTGAGGTATAGTTGATTTATAATATTCTGTTAATTTCTGCTGTACAGCAAAATGATTCACTTATATATACATTTTTAATATTCATTTCCATTATGGTTTATCATAGGATATTGAATATAGTTCTCTGTCCTATACAATAGGACCATGTTGTTTATCCATTCTATACATAAAAGCTTACATTTGCTAACCCCAACCTCCCACTCCATCCCTCCCACACCCTCCTGCCCCTTGGCAACCACAAGTCTGTTCTCTTTGTCCATGATTCTGTTTCTGTTTCATAGATAGGTTCATTTGTATCATTTAGATTCCACATATAACTGATATCATATGGTGTTTGTCTTTCTCTTTCTGACTCACTTTACTTAGTTGACAATCCCTAGTTGCATCCATGTTTCTGTAAATGGCATTATTTCATTCCTTTTTATGGCTGAGTAGTATTCCACTATATATATGTACCACATCTTCTTTATCCATTCATCTGTCGATGGACATTTAGGTTGTTTCCATGTCCTGGCTATTGTGAATAGTGCTGCTATGAACATAGGGGTGCATGTATCTGTTTGAATTACAGTTTTGTCTGCATATATGCCTAGGAGGGACTGCTGCATCATATGGTAATTCGGTTTTTAGTTTTCTGGGGAACCTCCATACTGTTCTCCATAGTGGCTGCACCATCTTACATTCCCACCAACAGTGTAGAAGGGTTCTCTTTTCTCCACACCCTCTCCAGCATTTGTTATTTGTAGACTTTTTTTTTTTTTTTTTTTGCGGTACGCGGGCCCCTCACCGCCGCAGCCTCTCCCACCATGGAGCACAGGCTCCGGACGCACAGGCCCAGCGGCCATGGCTCACGGGACCAGCCACTCCGTGGCACGTGGGATCCTCCCGGTCCGGGGCACGAACCCGTGTCCCCTGCATCGGTAGGCGGACTCTCAACCACTGCGCCACCAGGGAAGCCCTGTAGTTTTGATTTGCATTTACAGAGAGGTTTAATGTTAAAGAAGTTGTCATCCATGTCAGGTCACAGAAAGGTCAATAAAGTCATAACATTTTCATCAGCTGTTGAAGGTCAGTGGAGAGTCTAGCTAGCACAACTTCAGTGGAAAAGTGGGAGCAAAGATGGGCTTCAGGAATGTCCATTTTAAGGGAGGTGATACTTGCACTGGATGCTGCCCTGATCAAATCACACTTGGAATATTTCTTCTAACTTTGGCACTGTTGAGTGTGAAGTACTGATTGGAGGAGACAGCCATTGCATAGGAGAAGAGAAGCAGGCAGGCATCAAGATTAGGTAGTGAAAGAGAAAAATAAATGTCATGTATTAAGGTTTATATGTGGAACCTAGAAAAATGGTACAGATGAACTGGTTTGCAGGGCAGATATAGAGACACGAATGTAGACAACAAACGTATGGACAGCAGGGGGAACGTGGCGGGGAGTTAGTTGGTGGTGGTGTGATGAATTGGGAGATTGGGATTGACATGCATACACTAATATGTATAAAATAGATAACCAGTAAGAACCTGCTGTATAAAAAATAAATAAAATTAAATTTTTAAAAAATTAGGTAGTGAAAATAGAAGATAAATTAGAAGGCTCAGGAAAAACCAAACTGATAAGCCATGTTCTATGGAAATTAGAAAGACAAAACGAAGGGGCAGAGGCAGGAATATGGAGTGATTTATATTTTTTAACCACAGAAGGAACAGCAGCCAGGAACACAGTGTGGATCAGACCCCATGGGGCTGAGGATCTCAGCATGGTGCACTCTCCACACCCTATCACTCTGGCAAAGGATGCCTTCATGATGCAAACAGCATTATGAGGAAATCCTCAAGCTCTGAATAAAACCATAACTGGTCAGAGCCTTAAATGACCTGGGTATCTCTATCTGGGAGACAGAGCTTTCCATATAAAAGGATTAACTTGAACCTGGGTGCACAAGACCCACCCTGGGTGCTGCTACTCCCACTGATTCTCATCTGACTCAGTGTTGAGTAGTAAGTCACATGAGTCTAGTGTCGTTTTCTCTCACACTGCTACTTGAAGGGAAACCTCAGGACCAGGATAAGGAGGGAGCTGAGTATAAAAGTACAGAGCGATCCAGGCCACCGATTACCTGGAGAGCTCCCCTGTATTTAGAAAGTTGGGCCCATTCAGGGTGGGGAGAAAACATGGTCCATACCACTCTATGAGGGACCTACAAATAGAGAATTCTCAGAAAATGGCAACCAAGATAGTAGCAGGAGTGGAGGGGGGAAGAGTTGAGACTAGAAACTGTGAGAGAAGAATAAACAGTTGACTGAACTGGGAATTTGTAACCACATAAGTACTAGAAAATAAAATCATAGCTATGTTTTATAATTGACAAATTTGTTCTTATTCCTTGTGGATGCAGCAGAAAGAACTAGGGACAAAGGGTGCTTGGGAAGCTGCTTTCTCTGCTTTGATATGAGAAACAACTTGCTAATTACATACCTACTCCTCCCCGAAAGGGAACAGAATGCACCCCAAAGTCAACAGCCTCTCAAGCACAGAAAGCGTTAGACCAGAGGCTGGATACACATTACTATTCCTGGAGATGCTTCATTTTCTTGGCCTCATATCCCCATCCGAAAGCACTTCAGTAACACTCCAGGGCTCTGTCTCCACCCCTCCCATCTCCCCAGGAGAAGAGGAGGGATGTTACCTGACTGGCGAATTTTGGAGAAATAACCAGGCCTACAATTCAGCTCCCGGTCCACTCTGCCCTGACTCAAAAGCAAATGCATGCATCCTGGCTGCCCTCAGCAGCCTGAGGGAGGGGTGCAGTAGTCCAGGCTGTGCAGTGACTGAGGGTAAGTCTGTCTGATCCAGGTGTAAAGTACTAGCAAGTCACCTTGGTCAATCAATGTCTTAAGCCATGGTTTCCTACCATCTATATCTATATCAGATAATATTTAGCTCTCCAGCAGTCTACTTCCCAACTGTTTCCAAACTCAGACAAGGAAGAGGGTATTATTATATTGTCCCCTAAGACTCTAACAGTATCTCTGAGGAATACCGTCCTGGGGGAAATGTTAGACCATATAACTCAGAAGTTGTTCTAAATGTAGGATTCTGTGACTTAATGACTTCTCAGATACTTCTAGGATCTTCTAACTTAGTGTCCAGTTGACATTTCAAATTCAATGAATCTAAAATTAAATTTCTCTTCCCCCCACACCAGTTCACTCTCCCAACTTTGCAGCACATCAAAAGTACAACTGGCCTCATATTCATTGAGATTTAAAAGGTTAAAGTTCCCAAATGGTAGGGAAGTTGAAAACATCCCTATCATGATTGCAAATCCATACTGACATAGCCAAGTGGTGTTTGAAAATCTGTGATCGCCAAGATCTAGTGAGAGTATGGAGAAAAGAGAAGGGGCCAAGGTCAATATCCACAGGTGCTGTGAGGAAGCTGGGGGAGAGGGAAGAGCGAGAAACCTAACATGAGGACCAAGAAATAATTCCCAGAGAAAACGACTAGGACGTGTCATGCCATAGAACCACCCCCCTCCAAAAAAAGAGCATTTCAAAAAAGAAGCATAATCAAATGCTACTCAAAGAACAGGGAAGAAGTGAGCATAAGCTATTGGATTTGATGATTAAGAAATTCCTGGGAATGAGACCAAGTTTGTGGCGGTGGGGCTGAAAGGGGAAAAATCATTTCCCATTCATTTATTCAACCAGCATTTATTGAGCATCTAGGGGTTATGAATTCAAAGCATGTAAGCCACTGTCCCTGTCCTCAAGGCACTTACAGTCCAAGAGGAAAACAGAAAATAGACAGTTATAACAGACAGTAAGAAATGCTTCAGGGGCTCTGGGAACACATAAGAAGAGTAACTAATCAAGACTAAGGGAGAGGACAGAAGATCAAAGGTAGCCTTTCTGGAAAAGATGACATCTGAGCTGTGCCTAGACAGGAGTGAGCCAGTCAAAGAGAAGGGGACCCTATACAGAAAGGGCATAATGGCTGGAGAGAATGTCTTATACTTGAGTAGTAGACTAGGTAACTCAGTATAGCTAGAGCCAAAGATTCCTGTGGAGAAATGGTGGAGAATGAAGCTGAAAGGTAATTAGGGGGACAGAAAGGGCTTTGTGGGCAATGTTAGAGCCGATGGGGAGTCAAGGAGAGATTTTAAGTGGGAAAGTAACATGAATAAATGTGACTTTAGAAAGACATCTCTGGTGGGCAAATGAAGAATGAGTTGGAAGGTCAAGGTCAAAAATAGATGCTGGAAGACCCAACTAAGGGTTGGGTCTTTATATATAGATATAGATATATAGATATATCTAGATATATAGATATATAGATAGATATAGATATATAGATATATCACATTTTCTTTTATCCATTCATCTGTCGATGGATACTCAGGTTGTTTCCATGTCTTGGCTAATTGTAAATGATGCTGCAGTGAACAGGGGGCATCTTTTTGAGTTAGTGTTTTTGTTCCCTTCAGATAAATACCCAGAAGTGGAATTGCTGAATCATATGGTAGTCCTGTTTTTAATTTTTTGAGGAACTTCGATGTTTTTCATAGTGGCTGCAACAATTTACATCCCCACCTTTGCTTTTGTTGTTCCTTTTAGTAAAGGTGTTCATTTTTACCCTGACATATTTTCTTCTTAGCATTTAATTCTATATGACATGTCCTTGTGTATGTTTCCTTGTTTGCTATCTGATTCTTCACCCTAAAATATAAGTCCCTTGAGAGCAAGGTATTTGTCTAATCCACCACTATTTCCCCAATACCTAAAACAAAGCCTTGTACATTGTAGGCATTCAACATAGTTATTAAATAAATAAAATAAAATCTTTATGGAGCACCTGCTTGTGCCAACCTCTTAGGTGCTGAGGATAAAGAAATGTAAAAAATCAATAAACAGAAACTTCAATTAAATAGATTTGGGAGACCAGAAAGGAGAACTCTTACACCTGCAAGGATAGCAGAGCCCAACAGGAAGAACTCTTCTTTCCATGGCAAAGACTCAGGCAGTGAGAAGCCATGGGATCTTTGTTTACTTAGCCCTCCCAACTTCCTTTTCCTTCTTATAAAAGCACTCTCCTTCCCTTGCCATTGGGGGACTTGCGCATGACTCATAATGGTTACAGACCTCCAACTGCAATTCTCTTCTGCTCCTGAATAAACACATCTTTGCTGGAGAATTGCCTGATAGTATATTTGTTTTAGGTCAACAGAAGTAATCAAAACAGATGTAATTCCAAAACCCCAAAAGCATACAATTTACTGGGAGAGACAGACAGAAAAAACAAGAACACTGGGCTTCCCTGGTGGCGCAGCTGTTGAGAGTCCACCTGCCAATGCAGGGGACACGGGTTCGTGCCCCGGTCCGGGAAGATCCCACATGCCGTGGAGCGGCTAGGCCCATGAGCCATGGCCGCTGAGCCTGTGCTCCGCAACGGGAGAGGCCACGGCAGTGAGAGGCCCATGTACCGCAAAAAAAAAAAAACCAAAAAAACAAGAACACTATTAAAAAATAATAGTTATGTACAATGAGAAGTGCTATGAAGGAAAAGAACAGGCCTTAGAGCAAAGATTGATTTTAGATTGAGTAATCAGGAGAGGGCTTTCCAATGGGGAACATTCTGAGACGTAAACAGAGACCTAGTCAAACTAACAGCAGATGGAGAAGAGTTCCCTATGGGATATGAGCACGGGCAAAGCCCTCTGTAGGATTTTCTGCATTCACTTCTTACATTTTCCTCTACTGGGATGCTTGTTTTCATCCAAGAGTCATAGGTGTTTAAAGCTGGAAGTGATCCTAAAAGCTATCTAGCCCACCCTCATTTTACAGAAGAAACTCCGAATACATATGTACTTTTTGCTGGGAATTTTCAAAGTCTTTAAACTGAGGGTAAGAGAATGTAGATGCCCTGTGGGAGGTCAGCAAGCTGACAGAGCCAGCAGGGCTACGTGTAGAATCCAGTCTTCCTGACTTTCTCTTCAGTGGCTTCCTGTCATTCAGCCATCTAAATTCAATATATTAAAAATAGTAACTTCTACTGAGAAATTACGTGTGCTAGGCATTGTTCTAAGCACTTTGTGTGTATTAACTCATTTAATCCTCACAATAGCAAGTGCAGGAGATATTATTATTATCCTTTCATTACAAATGAGACAGCTTAGAAACAAAAAATTAAGCAAGATGCCCAAGGTCATGCAGCTAGTGACGGAATCAGCTATCCAGACTCCAGAGCACACTCTCAGTTTCCATGTAGCTGCCTCTTTCTGTGCTGTAGTTTTTCATCTCACAAATGATGTATCATTTTGCAAGGGTGGTTCCTGCTAAAATTAATGTAGCATCTTCTACAATTTAAAAGTCATGAAAACTTTATTTCAAAATCATTTGTAAACTTCTTAATTTAGGTAGCATTACTGATTAGGGCTGAAGTGATGAAAGCCAGGTCTATGGGCACAGCAATCTTATACCCAAAATAAACTGATCCTAAAGCAATTTTTAGATGTTGAGCTTAATCTGCTTTTTCACCCACCCCACAGATTGAGCCAACACACACACAGTTCTTTGATGGAGCCCTGTGGTTTTGGAAGCTCCCTTATCTGAAGTTCACACAGTGCATGCCTAAGAAACTTGGAACCACTCTGCTTTAGTGAATTGAGGTCAGACTGACCTCTGAGGTTATCAAAACATAAACTCAAAAAGTCATTGAGACTACTCTTTTGTTTTAGAATTCCAAGTAATTTAATCTAACAGGCCTGAACCATCTGGTTTCTCTCCTGCAACACGGTACAAGTTTTAACGTTTTTCCAGGGACATTTTTCCCCAAGTGAGATGAGTCATCCACACTATAAAATCTGAAGGTGATTTTACAAGTCTTTGCAAGTCCACACACTATTATCTTTTACAAACAAACAAAAAGTTACAGTTGTTTAAAATGAAAGACAGCCCTAAGATACTACTTATATTATTAAACTAATCAAACACTTTTCATTTTAGGACAACTGCATTACTTGACTAGATTATTTAGACTTTCCAAATTCATCCACATAAGGGTTTTCTCTGTATTGCTTGTCAAACTACACACATACCAAAAAAAAAAAAAAGTTGCATTTTCATGGAAAATGATCTTTGCCAAACCTCCCAAATAGCTCTGAGTTTGACTGATAGTGTATGAGCTCTACCATCTAACAAAGCAGCATTTCGTAATGGGTAAATGATACTAAGGAAAATGATAGTGAAACAGAACCTGACTTCTTTTCATGAGTTGATGCAACTGAACCTAAAAAGCAAGCCTACAGTTTTTCAAGTTAGGTTCAAATTGCATCACAATAATTGAAACTGATTGCTGTTTTCAATTATTCCTTCAAAACATTAGGCAGTCTAAATATACAAATCTCCATTTTGAAAACTAACACTTCCAAAAACTAAAGTTTAGATCCAGCTCACATTACATTTTTATGTGTTGTTTCTTAAGTCCCTGAGAATTCACTGACCAGAGAAGTCACCAAATTAAATGCCATTTTAGAACTATGATTTAAAAAATTAATTCTGCAAATCTATTGCGTTAATAAGCTTAATAAACACAACTGTTTAAGACAGGAGTGTTAGAATCATTAATTTCCAATTTTATAACATTATATAAATTCACTCTTTTATTACCTGTACATTTTAATGGATATTCTTGACAATTTATTTGATTGGGAAAAATTTGAGACTATCTCCAAAAATAATTCTGTGCTTTAGTGTCATGTCAAGATTGAGTAATTTTTAAAAGTTACTCTTGTATTTTTTTAAGGGTAGTACAACTAAACAGATGTATTGAATATAATGGTTCTTTTTTTTTAACATCTTTATTGGAGTATAATTGCTTTACAATGGTGTGTTAGTTTCTGCTTTATACAAAGTGAATCAGCTATATGTATACATATATCCCCATATCTCTTCCCGCTTGCATCTCCCTCCCACCCTCCCTATCCTACCCCTCTAGGTGGTCGCAAAGAACCCAGCTGATCTCCCTGTGCTATGTGGCTGCTTCCCACTAGCTATCTATTTTGAATATAATGGTTCTTAATTATTGTTTTTTATTTCACAATTATTTTACTCATATGTACACATACTATAAATGATTATTTTACATATATCAATATAATTACATATATATGTGTGTGTATATATTCTTATTCTATTTCTTTAGAATTCTCCAAGAGGAAAAACCAGAGTGATATAGAGGCTATAATTTTACCCAAGTAGTCAGGAAAACCAGATTCTGGTCTCAGTTTTGTAGTTGTCTGGCTTTGGGGATGTCATTTAATTTCTCAGATCCTCAGCTGTCCCTCCTGAAAAAGGTAATAGCTCAGCACAAAAATCTCTATGTTCTTTTCTAGATCATGCTATGGTTTGAGCACTCTGACAGACTCTATAAATCTGATCCCCAAAGGGCTCAATATCATTCCACAAAGTGGTGGGGGTGAGAATTAGGGTGGAAGGAGGGACAGGAAGACTGATCATAACCCATGACGTGATATCATAAAGAAATATTTAAAATGCAAAAACTGGCAATGATTTTCATTGTCCTGAGCAAAATCCCCAGTAATTCTACATGTTTCCCATATCCTGATATGAGATTTTTCCAAAGTGAATCCAAACGTCAATTAATTCAACATAAACTCGTCTCTGTAAGTTTAGAGTTTTGTCCGGGTAATGAGAATGCAGAAGTCTTAAAAATCAAGGGCCAAGAGGGTTAAAACTGCCCAAGGTCGTATTGCTAGTGAGTAGCTAGGGCAAGATATGAACCTAGTTCTCCTGAGCCCTATGCCTGGACTTTTAATCATATTATCAAACCAAAAGACTTCTTATGAGAAAGGATGCAAGTTCATAGCTCATCATAACTGTTGAAGTTTCCATGTACAAGTTTCTGTTAGGGCCCGGATCACATTATAAAGTGGTTTACTGGCTCTGGGTTCTGTGGTTCTTTATTAGTTGGCATTTTTAGTTTCTCTGAACTGGAAGACAGAAGAGTATTAAACCAGAGTTCCTCTGCAGCAACTATGTATTGACTTCTTAAACATCTTCTTGTTTCTTATCTGTTGTAATTGTTATTTTGCTTTTCACTGAAACCAACATTTTTTTCTGACAAGGAGGAATGCCCTTTTAAATACTGTCTGATGACTGGCAGTTCAAATCCACCTTCAGTGAGGCTGATTGCCCAATTATCTCACCCAATCCCCCACTCAAAGTCCCCTCCTGCCCATAGCAATCTTGCAGTTAGACCTGGCCTAGTGACAAAGTTCTAACCTAAAGCACATCACTGAAATTCTTGACTGTGGGGTCTTGGGGAGACTTTGGCTTTCCTAATAAACAAAGGTAGAGAACCATTTGCCTTCTACCACTGTGATTTTCCCCCTTCTCCTGGCCTGGTGAATGAATATGAGGCTGGAAGAGGAGTAGCCGTATTGGAACCACGAGACAATAAGCAAGAGGATACTAAGGACTGTGGAGTGAAAAGATAGAAAATTTCCACTTTTATTGGCATTATGGAGGACCAGCCCTGGATTGCCTTCCTCTGGACTTTGTGTTACAGCTAAAAAATAAGCCCTTATTTCTTTAAGCCCCACTATCAGTCAGGTTTTCCTGTATTGGTAGGTGAAGGCAGTATAAGCTGATACCTTAGAGAATTACTAGACCCAGAATGTTGTGCATAAAATAGCTACTTTGAAGCACACTGAAGTGTTTGCATCCAGTCAGCTTCTGAGACTAGGCACTTAAGTGTTTTTATGCTCTCCTTAAGTCATCTGTATGGAGGCCCATAAAAAGAAAGGTGCTGTGTTCTTGAGACCTAAAGATCTTTCAGAACCTTACGCCTTTTCTCTTCTGTTTCAATCAGCCCTAGGATTATTTTTCAGTTATTGAAAGCTTACCTTTTATGTCTATTCATCAATAATTGTTTAGAGATTTGACTGTCACAAGCACAAGAAACAGCCTGAGGAAAACTTTGATGTTTTTATTCTAGATCTGCACCATCTTTCTTAACCTTAAATTGGAGCAGCACAGTATAATTTCTTAAATGACATATTCATTCACTTGATAAATATTTTAAAATATTCTGTGTGCTTGTAAATCAGGGAATATAATATGAATAAGACATACTCCTAGACATCCAGGAATAATCTAGTATGTGTATACCATTGAGTGCCTTGACTAACAGGCAACAAAACCATGTTGAGAAACTGTCTTGTATTTGAAGTTCATTATGCAACTTTCTGTTGACTACTCCTTATTGACTCAAAACTGATATTAATAATGGCCTGAAAATAGCTTTCATCACTACCCATGGCAGAAATTAGAGAAAAACATCTAATATAAATATTCTACATTATATAGGCAAAATGCCCTTAGAACAGAAAAGGAAGCCAAGATGGGTATGGATGGTACATTTGAAAAGAGGGTACAGAGATCAGGAGAACAAGATTGAGGAAAGGGGTCAGGAAGTAAGTTGAAGGAGTTCCTACCTGATGGCATGTATTTTCTCAGTGAAGAAGGATGGAAAGTGAAGGTGAAGGGCAGTGAAGTGGGGGATTTAGCATGAAAAATTGAAGAGTGGTAATAGTCTGCTCAGGGTACCATAACAAAATACCACAGATTAGGTGGCTTAAACAACAGAAGTGTATTTCTCATAGTTTTGGATGGTGGGAAGTCCAAGATCAAGATTGTGTCCAGTTTGGTTCCTGGTGGGAGTTTTCTCTTCTCTGCCTTCTTGCTGTGTACTCATATGGCGGAGAGAGAGCACTGGTGTCTCTGCCTCTTCTTATACAGGCAACCACCCTATTGGATTAGGACCCCAACCTCATGATTTAACCCTAATCATCTCTTCACAGGCCCTATCTCCAAATACAGTCACATTGGACGTTAGGGCTTCAGCACAGGAATGGGGAGGGGAGGACACAAACATTTAGTCCATAAATAAGAGCTTAAACAGTCTCTCTAAGAAATGGAAGGAAGAGACCCATAGAAGGATAGACAGGCATTGTTTGGAGCGACTGAAGTTAAATACCACTCAGGAAAACCATCAGCAGTCTTCCACTTCCAGCCATGATAAGGTAATGGTACGAAACTATCCTTCCCACCATATATAACTATAGAGAAATGGACAAAATATGTGAAACAACTGCTTTCAGACGTTGGGCAACAGTCATCACAATATTCGGATCTGTGAAAGAAGGAAAATAAATGAGATGAGACTTATGATAGCCCAGGCTTTCTGCATGGAGACATTTTTTGGCTGCTTGTGAGAGAAAGAGTGCCAGGCAGTC
Organism: Aethalodelphis obliquidens; assembly: GCF_003676395.1. NCBI lineage: Eukaryota > Metazoa > Chordata > Mammalia > Artiodactyla > Delphinidae > Aethalodelphis > Aethalodelphis obliquidens. The sequence goes on from NW_020837971.1 coordinate 5,541,463, forward strand.
TCACTAAGCCAAGGAGATAGAACCCCAGTGGGATTCAAGGATGTTGAGGTTGCTGGAATTTATCAGCAAAGTACTGGAAAAGTGGGAGTTACACAGAAAAGATAGCTTGAGAAGTCTGCATAGGGATCCTTGCATCTTTGCATTTTAAACAATATGTGTGCAGGGGACACTCCATGAGGCTGAACAAAAAAGTGACTACTGGGGACAAAACATCTGCGGGGAATCTGTAAGCAGAACAACTACTATAGTTCGTACGGGATTGGAAAATTTACAAATTGAGACAAATCAGAGTACAGACATGCCACAGAACACTTGGGGCGTTCAGTAAAGACCCCGGAAGGTCACATGATAGGAGTAAGGAAAAACTAGCCTAGAGTATAAGTTATTCTAGTCTTTCCTTAACAAAGCTTAAGTATAAGCTGAGAAAAGATGAAGCTTATCTTCAAGTAAGTTAACTGACTACAAAAACCAGTACAAGGGCTTCCCTGGTGGCACAGTGGTTGAGAGTCTGCCGGCCGATGCAGGGGACACTGGTTCGTGCCCCGGTCCGGGAAGATCCCACATGCCGCGGAGCAGCTGGGCCTGTGAGCCATGGCCGCTGAGCCTGTGCGTCCAGAGCCTGTTCTCCGCAAAGGGAGAGGCCGCAACAGTGAGAAGCCCGCGTACCGCAAAAAAAAAAAAAACAACAGTTCAACACTTCTTAAAAATAACAACATAATATAGTCAACAATGTAACTTACTAAACATCCAGCATATAATAAAAAAATTACTATATCTGTAAAGAAGGAAAATCTGACACAACACATAACCAAGAGAAAAATTTAGAATGTAAACACACAGAGAAATTACAGGGATAATAAAACGAGTAAACAAGTTCTTTAAAACAGCTATTATAAAAATGCTCAAGGATTTCAAAGAAAAATGAGAGAGAAGTGGAGATTTTTTAAATGAACCACATAAAACTTCTAGAGATGAATATATCTATAGTGAAAAATTCACTGGAATGACTTAATAGCAGATTAAACACTGACTTTTTTTTTCCCCTAAACAAACACTGTTTAATTATTTTGGAGGGAGGCAGTGAATAAAAACAAAAAAATCCCTACTATAAAACTAGGCAAATGCCACTAACGACCAATGATTTTCTTGTTGTACATTATGAGGAAGTTATCGTTTATTGTGCCATTCCTCTCTGCATCTTTCTGAGATGTTTCTAAACTCAGAATTGACTATATGCATTTTTAGCCCCTTTTAAGGTAGTTGAAGAAAAATGAGGTTAACAAAAGCTAGTAAGAATTTTAAAATATGCTAAGTTCATCCTACTTACAAAATTCAGCAGTATGTTGCAGGCTATCTATTATGCAAATTGTTGGTGCCTTTTTTTTTTTTTTTTTTGCCAGTTTTGGTGAGTAATTAAACAGAAGTTAATGGCTTTTTAAAGACAGTTGCATATTTACTGTGCTGAACTTGAAGACATAGCAATAAACACTATTCATAATGAAGCACAGAAAGAAAAAAAAAGGCTTAAAAAATGAACAGGAACTCAATGAAATGTGGGACAATATTAAGTTGTTTAATAGATGTGTAATCGTTGTTCCAGAAAGAGGAAGAAGACAGAAAAATAGTTGAAGAAATAATGGCTGAAAACTTTCCAAATTTGCTGAAAAATATAAACATGTATATCCAAGAGTTCAATGAATTCCAAGAAGGATAAACACAAAGAAAACTACAAGGCATATCAAAATCAGATTGCTAAAGATTCAGTAATAAAAAGAAAAATCTTCAAAGCAACAAGAAAGAAGACACATACATACAAAGGAAGAAAAAAATATTCCACTGATTTCTCATTTAAAATAATGCAATCCAGGAGACAATGGAATGACGTCTTTTAAATGGAATGAATGAAATTTTAAAAAACCTGTCAGTCTAGAAGTCAATGTCTAGAGAAAATCTCTCAGAAACAGAGTAAAAATAAAGACTTTTTCAGAGAAATACAAGTTGAGAAAATTAAGCACCAACAGACGGACCTGTGCTTCAAGAAATGTTAAAGGAGGTTCTTCATGCTGAAGGAAAATAGTTCCAGATGAAAACTCAAATCTAAACCAAAAGAAAGAAGGCCAGAATCAACCTATTTGTGGAAAAATAGAAAATACTTTTTTCTGAGTTTTAAATTTCTTTAAAAGATAATGAACCCTGGGCTTCCCTGGTGGCTCAGTGGTTAAGAATCCACCTGTCAATGCAGGGAACACGGGTTCGAGCCCTGGTCCGGGAAGATCCCACATGCCGCGGAGCAACTAAGCCCGTGCGCCACAACTACTGAGCCTGCGCTCTAGAGCCCACGAGCCACAACTACTGAAGTCTGCTTGCCTAGAGCCCGTGCTCCACAACAAGAGAAGCCACCACAATGAGAAGCCCGCGCACCGCAACAAAGAGTAGCCGCCACTCTCCGCAACTAGAGAAAGCCTGCACACAGCAACGAAGACACAACCCAGACAAAAATAAAATAAATTTATATTTAAAAAAAATAATGAATCCCTTCCACTACCCTTTCGCTTTCTTCTTTCAATACAATTCAGTCTTAAAGCCATTAGATTGGTCCAAGCAAAGCAGGCATCCATGCCAGGGTAAGGGGCGCAGAAGGGGCTCTGTTGGCCCAGAACAGGGCATCAGAACTAGGGTACATAAAGGGGAGCATCCACTCAGTGGAGCAGCCTTCCTTGCACAAAACAGGTGAGGAGGGTGTCCCCAAGGAGGAATGTCCCAGAGTAGAATATCAGAGCCCCAGTGGAAAAAGGAAGACAAACGAGGAAGCATGGCTCACTGTGGGATACTAGAGCCCAGAGTAGATGGAGCCCAAGAAGAGGACATCTGCCCAGCACAGACAGTCAGAGAACAAGCAGACTGAGAAGGGCATTCGTCCACATAGAAGTATAATGTAAGATGTTGAAGTCTGCAAGGAATGAGGAGGAAGTCCCTAAGGAGGGGGCAGCCACTGTGGGATGTCAGAACCTGAGCAGGACAAGGAGGGGGAACCGAGGAAGTGAAACCCTGTATAACATACCAGGAGCTAAGTGGGATGTGGAGAGTGGCTCTATTGGGGGAGGAGGGTGGCATGTGGTGACAGAGCCTACTCAGTATAAGGTGGGCATCCCCAAAGAGGGGCAGCCCGTGCATGGAGCGTCAGAGCCTGAGTAGGGTAAGGAGGGCATCTACATAGGAAGGTACTCAGTGCAGGGCATGTTAGCCCAAACAAAGTTAGAAAGGCAACTACATAGGAGGAAAAGCAACTGGCACAGGATGTCAGAGCCCAAGCAGTATGAGGAGGGCCTCTGCATGGCAAGCAATGTCAAAGCCTGAGCAGGATGAGGAAGGTATCCACACAGGGAGGGAACAGTGGCAGCCACGTGTGTGACTGCTTCCACACAGGGGGAGTGATCAAATAAGTAACTACATGAATAATGAGAGCTGGGATTCTCACTGTTGGAGAAGGACATTGCAGATATGTAAAAGGAGAAGACTAGTATGAGCCCTGTGGTGCTAAATTGGACCTGGAAGTATCCACATACAGTTTAGGTTTAGTTTAGGTTTTTTAGGTATATAGAGGTACATAGATATGGGGGGAAATATGTATATGTGTGTTCCTACTTACAGTCTCTAGTTCTGTCTAATGAGAAGGCATGGGAGAAGCAACACTTCAATGGTGATGAACACAGATAGAGTTCAAATCTTGATTCCTATGTACAATTCTCCATTAAAAAGGATTCAAAGAGTCCTAGAGAAATGACCTATCCAGGGTGGAGCATGGAAAGTACAAGAGGAGCCTGGGACATCATGCTGTGCTACAAAGTAAGGAAGTGCTCAGAGGATGATAGTTACACATCAAAGGGACAGAGAAGGCAACCTGAAAGGACTCCCACTGAATCTGGAACAATTTGAGCACCAAAATAAATAGTGATAGTAATGGATTATAACCCATTGAATAAAATAGAAAACCATGAGTCCATACTGATATAAATAAACTAAAAGTTTGATGAGGAATGCGTATATTTATATAATTGTAAAGTACCTACCCACGAAATGCACATCCATTACAAAGGGGGCAACTGAATAGTGGAGAAGCCTAGCAGACACCACTTTCAACAAGCAGCCGCCGTGAAATCACCAATCCTGGGCAAATCCAAAATCTGTGCCACTGATAGGATGCAGTGAGAAGAGCACAGCATGATGTCTGTGGTATTTCCAGGAAATATGCAGAACCTGAATCTATTCTTGAGGAAACATAAAACAAGCTCAAATTGAGAGAACTTCTACAGTAAACCTGGCCTGATCTTCATGTCAAGGGAATGAAAATTAAAGAAAGGCTGACTAAAGGAGAGGAAGGGCCATGATAATCAACTGTTCTGTGTGATTCTGCACTGCATCCTTTTACATTATTGGGATAATTGGGGATACCCAAATTAGGTCCGAGGATTTTGATGGCTGACTGTAAGAGGATGCCCTTGTTATAGTAAATACACCAATAATATTTAGGGGTGATAGGGCATCATGTCAGCAACTTACTCCCAACTCATTCAGGAAAAAAAGTTCTTTGTGTTGTACTTGCAACTTTTCTGTTTGAGATTGCTAAAAATGAAAAATACATGCTGAATAAAATATAATTGACTGTTTAAAGCAAAAATAAATTCTAATGTAGGGTTTATAAATACATAGAAATAAAATGCATGGCAATAATAGCGTGAAGCACAGGAGGGGGGAAGTGAAAGCATGCTCTTGTTAGGTTCTTACATCATATGTAGAGGGATAAAAAATTATTCTAAGGCATAATGTGCAATAAATTAAAAATGCAGCTGCTTACAATGTAAATAAAGAAACAGCAGTCAAAACGTTGGAGTTCAAAGACAAAAAGCAGCTGCATAAGTGTAGGAAGGGGTGTGATATGGCTTAGAAAAATAGCTAAGAATGACATTAATATGACACAAAAAGAGAAATAATTAGGGCAACAGTAATAGACTCTGTTACTTAAAGCTTTAAAATTTCTCTCATCAAAAGACTCCATGGGCAAAATTGAAAGCAAGCATCAAGTGCAGGGGAAAAAATCTCAAATACATTCCAGGAAAAGGGTGAATATTACCAGTATATAAAGAGCTATTATGAACGGTAAGAAAATTATAAGAATTCCAATTTAAAAGCAAGCAAGAGATGAGCAGACAATTTATAAAGAGGAAACAGTGGACAAAAATGTCCTCATCCTAACTCTATGCCATACATAAAGTGCAAGATTAGATATAAATATAGGTATAGATATCTTGTTTCCCAAAATAACTTGAGCTCAAGTCTCTACATTTAGAAGGATGGATTTAATACATGGAATTTTATAACGTAAATCTGCCATCAACCAGAATAAGACGATATTTTACAACTCCTCCACCATTTATCAGGTAGTCCCACAAAGTAGAAATGGCTTATTTATCAAAATAGGAAAGAATATAACCAGTAGTTGGAATTATGGCTTGTATTTCAGAGATCAATTCAATGAGTTGTAAGCTACAGATACATGATTCTTGTTGTTATGAACTCATGATCTATGGAAGAAAGATGATAGGCATAAATATTTTAACTAACTGAAAGGTGCAATATGACAAGCCCCATTTATATTCTGGAGTGTAGGTATAACGTTAAGATTAAAAGATTAGGGATTAGTGATTAAAAGATAAGCATTGGGTTATCTAAAATCTGTTGTACCTTAAATGACAATATATGCTTGAAGGAGGAAGGAAAGAAAGACATTCCTTTCATTCTTATTTACTATAGCTTTAATTTCTCCATTTTTGATTGTTATAACAATTTACAGCCATCCAAATTGATGACTTCCAAAAAATGAAATAGCCCAAAGCTAGTTGTAAAAAATATTTTCCTTCAAAATATGGCTTCCATCATTCATGCAAGGTTCATAAAACCACTCTTTAAACAAACATTGTGAAAATAACTAGTTAAGATATGAATTCATACGAACCTGTAATACTGTTCTTTTGGGTAACTGTGAAACGTCAAATTCAGGAATCTCACCTACAAGAAAGACTTCAGACACATTTTGTTCAGGTGAAATGTATTCTTCTTTAGAATTTACTCTGAGTTTTAACTTCTCCATTTTTTAAATTGAAGTTCATGCTTTAACATCTGCCATGAAAATAATTTACAAATTCCATGGAGCTCTTGTAAGGATTAAATGAGATGATACATGTAAAACACAATGCTTGATACAATCATAGCACCAATTAAACATTATTTATTATCATCATTGTCATTATATAAATGATCATTGTCCAGAGCATGTGTAATAATGTGTAGTCTCTGAATCACCATTATAGATCATTTCCACCAGTTGTCATACAACATTGGCATAGGCAGTCACCTTGAAGATGTGGTCCAGCCTTCTCTTTTAGAGATGAGGAAGCGGAATCCCAGAGAGTCAAGGTTCTGGTAATGCCAGAACTGGTATGTGGGGCATGGAAGGGTGAGGGTTAGCATGGAGCTATAGAAGGAGAGTTAGGGGAGTTCCCCGGCGGTCCACTGCTTAGGACTCTGTGCTCTCACTGCCCAGAGCCTGGGTTCAATCCCTGGTCGGGGAACTAAGATCCCACAAGCCACATGGTGTAGCCAAAGATGAAAAAAATAAATTAAAAATAAAACTAAATAAATAAATAAATATTTTTTAAAAGAGAGAGTCAGAAGGAAAGAATTTGGAGAACTGCCTAATCTATCATTACAGGAAGTCCCCATTTTAACTTTCAATACATTCCTTAAAACTGCATAATCAAGAAAACACCCAAAGGGTAAATAAGTGTTGTACCCATACAAACACACACACACACACACACACAATTTTGGTGTAATATATGGATATATTAGAGCCTAAGGAAGAGCACACATTGGAGAGCTAGCACATACAAGTGTTCCCTGCCTCTCCTCCCAGCAGACACCTGCCTTCCTCACTCCACCCTAGTGAATACTGGCCTAGTAATATTGTTAGGCCAAGATACCACATAGCTAAAAGAAAATATTTTCTCTAACTATTTAATACATATCTATATTGAGGATATTATTATCATATATATTAATATGTATCAACTACTACAAAACATTGTGCTCAGTGTATGGGGATGGTTAAGAGAACAATACTGCCTGCTCTCAGGGATATTCAGTTTAAGGGGATGTAAAAGGGGCAGCCTGGTCATGCACAGTTACCTTTTCACCATTAGACAATCAATGGCCAGGCTAGGGGCCAGGTCAAAACATTAGCTTAGTACAAGAAGTGGTGGAAAACACAGAATGCCCAGACTAAAACAGTGGTACCCAAAGTACAACCATTTAACTGGCAACGTTGAAAATGTAGTCCACAAAAGGCAGGTGCTAGAGGACATCTGGTAAGAACACCAGTTCAATACCAGGGGTTGGTAAACTTCTAGAGAGTAAGAATGATCAATGCTTTATGCGTCTCAGTCTCCTCCGCAGACTCTAGCACTGTTTCAAGCATTATGTGAGTAATAAATCTTTTCTTACTCTCTTGGTACATACATAGTATCGTCAGTGTCAATATCTGAAACAATCTGGGGTGAGAGGCATTGATCTTCCCCTCCACAGGGCAACCATAAAACAGGGGGGTTAATTTCTTCCTATTTTTCTCTTTCCTATTTATCCCAACTTTGTATTTCAAAGAATATTAATAAAACGTTACGTACTAAATAATGTAACTACAAAAAGTTCCAGCGTGTTTCTATGTCTGTTCCTACTAGTTACTATGAATATTCTAAAACAATATTAAATGATAATATACTGTACTGATAGCTAAAGCAAACTAGAGATACTTTTAAGTTTGGAGGAGTTTGCTTGGATCCTGTTTTGATTGATTTAATTCCTAATGGGTGTCCCAGTTAAGAATGATCCTTTAAATTTAGCAATTTAGTAGTTTAAAAAATAATTTAGTATTATAATTTATTAAATTGAATGTTGAAAAAGAATAAAAAGCAATTTAATCTTATCTAGAAAAGAATAAATTTAGTCTTTATCATTTATTTCTCTGTTATAATCATATCAAACAGTTTCTCTTCCACTTTAGACATCTATATCCACCTAAACACTTGCTTAAACAAACAATCTTGGTGTCTTTATCAATAAATTTAAACAAAATGTTAAAAAGATTTTTCCTTGATGTTCATAGTTCAAATGAAACAACAAAATTTTTTAGGAAATATTTTGGGTAGCTGAGGTGACATTTAAATTACTAAGTTAAAAGAACAAGGACCCCATTAAAAATATATAATATTCAGGACTTTAGTGTTTTCCACACAGCATTATTATCTGAGGCAACATCAATGTAACAGCAAAATTCAGTTTCTAAAAAAATTGTTTCCAATATGCCATACCAGCTCATCTTCTCTCTCTTTATACTTATGTCTTGCTTTATCCCTCCATTTAGTTAGGATAATTATCAGCTTGTAGCAGTAGAACATCTGTTGTACCCGCAGTAGTGTATCTGAAGAAAGTGCATTAGATTACTGTATATAGTTAAAGCTGCTCTCAAAAAACAAAGTGTTTACTATTCTATCATGTTTATAATATGAACCAATGTTGCATCTGATAGTTTTTTATTTTAATTACATATGAAATTACTTTTGACAGCAGTAGATAGTACTCCTGAGACTTTATTAACCTGTAAACATCACCTTTGCCCTTATAAATTAAGATATAATAGATGCAATAAAATGTCAAGATATATATCATTTCTTTTTTAACAAATCTGTTCCTTATAAAACCAGAACTTCCAAATTTATTCGTAGAAATACAATCATGAGGTAGTATTCTGATTTAGTTAAATACCCTATGATTAAATAGATTGTTCCATATATATATATATATATATATATATTTATATAATTTTTTTTTTTTTTTTTTTTTAACCAGGGGTCCAAAGCTCAAACATAGGGGCCAGGCTGGGAAGGAGGATGATTAAGGCAGGCCTTGGAGACACCACTCTTAGATAATTGTTTCCTCTCAGAAATAGAGACCCACTACCCTTATGTTAAAACCATCAGAGGGTCCACTCTGAGGTACCAACAGGAGCCAATCAAGAGGAAATGATTCTCTGATTTGCAGCAGCCATAAACAAATCAGTATCTAGTGAGCTGGATAAAATCTCTGTTCTTGCTCCTAAGAGCACATACATACACTGTCCACTCATTACAACTATCAAGGGTTTAAGTAAAACTTAAACTTATTTTTCTTTAAGTTTTCTCAGGTATTCATTAAATGAAATATCTGTAAAGAATGAAGAGCTCTCTACAAAAAATAGTCAGTTTTGATATCTATCAATCTATCTATATCTATACCAGCTCTCTATTATGTAAAAAAGTTAATAGTAGATCCCTATTTATATTGAAACTTGTATATATATATATCACACAAATACATACAGAATTTTATTTTAAATATGCTGTTTTCTATTACACTAAAACCCTTTGAGACATATCTCATTAAATATTTTAAATTAGTGGCTTTACATTTCATGACAATCCTCTAGACATAAAAATAATAAATTCTTTAGTACAAATTATGTTTAACTGTTAAGTTTGTTGAAACTTTGGATACATGAAAACAAAAAACCAATTGTTACTATGTAAGGATTTACCTTTAAGTCTTCTTTTCAGCCTTTCACATAAGAGTGCCAGTGATGAAATACACATTTTTTAAGTCTGAAATTGTCATATTCTATTGATTTTTCCATTTTTTCAGCCAGAAGCTCATCTTCATTTGTAGGAGGTATTGCTATCTTTCTCCACATGCTGTAAGCAGAAAATACAGAAACATAATATTTTGATGTTATGGCAATACATTAGTAAATAAATTGAGAGAGAGAAGAAGAAATACACTGGGCTTCCTTTACCTCCTCAAAAACCACAGCATGAAAGAAATTGTTATTTTTATTGTTTTATTTACAGCCAGTCCTTGCATTTCCTTTAAGCTTGCACTTCCCGTGTCTACATTTCGAAAGCCCAGAAAGCTCTGAAATCTAAAAGTGTTTTTTTTTTTCATAACCTATTTAAGGGCAAAGCTAGACCTGACCTAAACTAATTTTGCATCAAAACCTCTCTGAATCTGACACATAGCTGTTCATAGTCTTTCTTCATTTTTCTTAGTAAGAATATACATATATGTTTTACTGTTGAAATACTAATATGTTCAGATATGTTTGGTTTAGTTCCAACGTGCCATCCCAGACACCACTGAACATGTTATACAGTACACAGTATGTGCAGAGATTTCCTTTCTAAAAATTTTTCTTAGAAAGGGAATCTAGATTCCAAAACATGTTGTCTTCAAGGGCTTCAGATAAGTGGATTGTGGACCTATACTTTCAATTTTGAAGTTCTATTTTTAAAAAAACCTGACACCTCAAAGAAGTAAAGAACATCTTTTAACTAAGTAAAAACCATTAAATATAAAAGAAATATATAATACAAAATGGTGGAAACAAGATTAAATAGGTAGGGACTTCCATGGTGGCACAGTGGTTAAGAATCCACCTGCCAATGCAGGGGGACACGGGTTCGAGCCCTGGTCCAGGAAGATCCCACATGCCGTGGAGCAACTAAGCCCATGCGCCACAGCTACTGAGCTCCCGCACCTAGAGCCAGTGCTCCACCACAAGAGAAGTCACCGCAATGAGAAGCACATGCACCGCAATGAAGAGTAGCCCCCGCTTGCTGCAACTAGAGAAAGCCCACATGCAGCAACTAAGACCCAATGCAGCCAAAAATAAACACATTAATTAATTAATTTAAAAAAAGATTAAACAGGTAAAATCAGCACAACTGGCCAAAAGTGAGCTGTTCTTCACCTGGAGAATGTCAAGAATAAGAACACAAAGAGGAAGAAATAGTGTATAAAAATCATGTCCTTACTAAAAGTGGGTCTTCAGTAAACGTCCAGTATAAAAAGTACATGCTTTTATCATTAATTCTGGAGTCACCTAAAATAAAGAAAGAGATGAAATAACAAGCATTAGAAATAAATGGAATGCACAGGCTACCTCTGGAAGATGTACAAGAGAATGAGAGTGATGGTTGCATTTGGGAAGTAGAATAAGGCAGTAGGGAGACAGGAACAGACTAGAAGAACTATATACCATTTATATATTCTGGAATTTTATTGTGTATGCCTATTGCCCATTTTTTTTAAAGTTAAAACCACAGCTTAAAAATTTCCCATTATATTGCACTTACTTTAAAGCATTTTCAGGTAAGTACTATGGCATTATTATTATCAAGTATATTGATAGGAAATATTGATGGTTGTGGGTTGGCTGGTCACTATTAAGCTGAATGATTTTGCCTTCTCAAGGGTAGAAAATGAGGGAGGGATAAATTGGGAGATTGGGACTGACATATACACACTACTATATATAAAATAGATAACTAATAAGGACCTACTGTACAGCACAGAGAACTCTACTCAATACTCTGTAATGGCCTATATGGGAAAAGAATCTAAAAAAGAGCAGATATATGTATATGTATAACTAATCCACTTTGCTGTACACCTGAAACTAACACAACATTGTAAATCAACTATACTCCAATAAAAATTTTTAAATAAAAATAAATAAATAAAATTAGGGGCTAAGCCCAAACTCAAAAAAAAAAAAGTAGAAAATGAGATTCTCTGTTAAAAAAAAATACAAGAATGCCTCACTTGCCAAGCAGGAATAGGAAAACTATATAAATTAAAAGTCTAAACTGTGGAATATGCTGAAAGAGATGCAGATATCACTTACAGTTATTCACAATAACACACATTAATGTGCGAATGGCTCACTGAGGATTGCTGAAATCGTCTATACCTTCTGTACATTCTTTAAAGAGTAAAGATAGTATTATATTAACAGTAGGTTAACATAATATAGGTATCTTTACTCCACCTCAATTGGACATCAAAGCTCTTAGGAAGGCAACAGCGGCAGCACTAAGCCTCCACCTTCAGATGGCTTCACAGGTTTGGGACAGAGACACTTGGATTTCTTGAATTCACACAGGACAGCTTTGAGATTCCCAGAAGCAATTGCTTGGAACTTTAAGGAGAAACCAACCTCCTGTGTTACGAAGATAGGGGCTAGAAGCAGTGAAATTTGGGATACTCCTATCAACACTGTTACTATCCCAGGATGGTGAGACCTGGAGAAATTTTGTAATAAATGAAAAGATAATGAAATACCATTACAAATCATTAATGCTAACTTACAAACAGATACCAAATTTATGGCTCTTTAATGTCAGTAGTAATTGGTCCCATTACTTTTCTTTTTCTTTTTTTTTTTTTTTGGCTGTGATGGGTCTTCGTTGCTGAGCATTTTCTCTAGTTGCGGAGAGCGGGGGCTACTCTTCGTTGCAGTGCGTGGGCTTCTCATTGCGGTGGCTTCTCTTGTTGCGGAGCACAGGCTCTAGGTGTGTGAACTCAGTAGCTGTGGCTCATGGGCTCTAGAGCGCAGGCTCAGTAGTTGTGGTGCACAGGCTTAGTTGCTCCACAGCATGTGGGATCTTCCCGGGCCAGGGATCAAACCCGTGTCTCCTGTATTGGCAGGCAGATTCTTAACCACTGTGCCACCAGGGAAATCCCCCCATTAATTTTTAACTTTGTAAGATACTTTATTATATATGAGAAAATGGACGTATTTAAATAATACCTATAGAAAAAAGGTTTTACTTCTATAATACTTGATGTACCTAGTATAGTATAAGTTAATCATTAACTTCAGATTATAATTTTTGGTTTCTGGCATATTATAACATAATTTTTCTTCTGGTGGGCAATTCCTCTTTTTGCTCAGTTAATCCTTGAAACAAGAAATTATATATTAATTGTCTTAACACATCTTACCATATTTTAAAGCACCATGCCTTTATTTCATTCATGAGCTTTATTAATATCCCATATAGTATCATTCTAGAATAATGCTAGCAAAATAGTATGGAGTTTGCTATAGATTGAATGTTTGTGTTTCCCGTAATTCATCTGCTGAAACCTAATCCCCAGTGTGATGGTATTTGGAGGTGGGACCTTTTGGAGGTGATTAGGTCATGAGGATGGAGCTCTCATGAATGAGATTAGTGCCTTTAAAAAAGAGGCCCCAGATGGGCTTCCCTGGTGGCTCGGTGGTTAAGAATCTGCCTGCCAATTCAGGGGACACGGGTTCGAGCCCTGGTCTGGGAAGATCCCACATGCCATGGAGCAATTAAGCTCATGTGCCACTACTGCTGAGCCTGTTGTGCTCTAGATCCTGTGCACCACAACTACTGAAGCCCACGTGCCTAGAGCCCATGGTCCGCAGCAAGAGAAGCCATGGAAATGAGAAGCCCATGCACCGCAATGAAGAGTAGCCCCTGCCCACCGCAACTAGAGAAAGCCCACATGCAGCAACTAAGACCCAATGCAGCCAAAAATAAAATAAATAAATAAACAAAAAGAGACCCCAGAGAGTTCCGTCTCCCCTTCTGCCATGTAAGAGCATAGCAAGAAGATGGCAGTTCATGAACCAGGAAGCAGGCTCTCAAGACATCAAATCGGCCAGCACCTTGATCTTGGACTTCCCAGCCTCCAGAACTCTGAGAAATAAATTTCTCTTGTTTGTAACCACCAGTCTATGATATTTTCATTATAGCATCCTGAACAGACTAAGAGTTTATTAATATGTGTTGAATGCATTAATTTAAATCCCTCCCAACTCTGAATTGTTTATTTTTCATAGGCTATAAAAGCTAATAGTAATAACAACAATAGTAAAAAGAAACCATGTCTTTAATGCAGAAGTGAGCACAGTCTAAAATACAGTACCATGGCCTGACATAAGTATTGGATTTTTCATGCTGAGTAGTTTTCTTATTTTTTGACCTTCTGCAAATTATTGACAGACCATTTAGTGTTCAAGGAGCTTTTGTGCATGGAGGGAAACACTCACTGTTATTTGTATTTTAGAGCTCTGTTTAATAAACACAGTTAATTCAGTACAACTTGGAAAAATCAATTTTTCTTACACATGTAAATGTTTATTGCAAATTTCATTAGGTAAAGTCCCTGAAACAACTTAAACTAAATTAAAAACTTACAAAGATGTTCCTTAGAACTCTCAAATGCCATACACAGCAGACACACATACATAAATGCTATATCATTAGCTATTATTACTTATTTTATATTTAAACTTATCCTAAAGTAAACAGTATGAATCTAGTTTGTATCTTCACTATTTCTATACTTCATTATTTTTATTCCTTTCAGATTACAGTAACACTTATTTTGATCCCTCCTCAGGAAACGATCTCCATCTCAAAAGACTACTTTTGCAAACCAGCAAGGATATAGGATGTGGTTATCTTGTTTAGGGCACAAGATCTGTCTGCTTCTCCCAAATTATTAAAACCCCAGCTCCTGGGTTCATAAAGTTAAGTTTCCTTTTCATAGTTAAGCTTTGGTTGTTATATCAGTAAGACTTTTTAAGTCCACATCTTTCATTTAGATTTTAGAGTTTTGTTACTCAGTGCTCTCTCTGATAGCATCATTTTAAAAGTCGTATAAGGGAGTGATCTCTAGGACATATTGAGTGAGAAAAGCAAGAAGCAGAAGGCTATATGTAGTCTGCTACTTCTGTGTAGGAAGTCAAGGGGGAGGGGAATACATGTATTTGCTCATATATTTTCAAAAAAAAGCAATGGAGAGATAAACTAAAAGCTACTGAAATTGGTTACCTAGAGAAAGGGATGGAATAGAGTAGATAAAGAGGCAGGAAAGGGAACAATACTTCTCTGCGAACTCCTCATTTAGTTTTGATTTTTGCTGTCATGTAATGTTACAAATAATTGAAAAAGCATAATTATATCAAAGAAAAAAAAGATGACCATCGACACACAAAAAAGTATTATTTTAATGAAAATACCGGGTAAGATATATATATCTTAAAAGCAAAAAGAATTGCATAATTTTCTTAAACAGCTTTCCATAGTTCTTTGGTTACTGGTCTTGTGGTATTGTTATTTCAAAACCATCATATGGGTGTTGTAGGATGAAACTAATAAGCAATTAGTTAATGTCAGGCAGACCATGGGTGCCTCCTGATGCAATGCATTAGAAGGAACCCAACATCTCCTCTGCATTATTTTTGTCATCAGAGAAAAAGAAGGAAAAAAGAAGCTGAATATCGAGTTTGTAGATCTAACTGCAAACTTGCAGGAAATACAAGAAACAGAACAAATGAAAGGATTCTAGAGGAAATGAGAATGTGGGACATTTTACATGACAGATGATCTGTTTTCTTCTATAAATAAGTGGCGTGGGAAAAAAGAAGAAAGGAGAGGGCTTCCCTGGTGGCACAGTGGTTGAGAGTCCGCCTGCCGATGCAGGGGACACGGGTTCGTGCCCTGGTCCGGGAGAATCCCACATGCCGCGGAGCGGCTGAGCCCGTGAGCCATGGCCGCTGAGCCTGTGCGTCCGGAGCCTGTGCTCCGCAACGGGAGAGGCCACAACTGTGAGAGACCCTCATACAGCAAAAAAAAAAAAAAAAAAAGAAGAAGAAAGAGAAATATTGCAGATGACAAGAGACATTAGATACATAACAAACCAAGTGTAATGTGCGGACCCTGTATGGATTTCAACTTAACAGAGCCATATGTGAAAAGGCATTTTCGAGGCAATTTGGAAAACCCAAATATGGACTGAATATGGAGTCTATATATATCTGAATGTGATCATCACTAGATGACATTCAGGAATTATTGCTCATTTCATTACATTTTACAGACAATTGCACTGTGCTACGTTCTCTAAAAACACCATTTGTTGTTAAAGATGAACACTGAAGTATTTATTGGTAAAGTAATACAATTCCTGGGATTTACTTTCTAATACTCCAGCAAAACGGGGGAGGGGAGAATAATTAACAAAATTGGCAAAATGTTGATTATTGTTTAAGCTGAATGAAGGGGGATCATTATATATTCTCTCTACTTTTGAGTCGTATTTAAATTCTTCTGTAATAAAAAGATGTTTTTAATGTTACAGATGCCTTTTCTTCTTGTAATTAGTAGGCCCACCTGGAGATTTCATTTCCTAAGAAATGAGAATCAAGTCTGTGAATTTAGTTTCCTCCTTACAATGGTTGATTCTTTAATCTTGGAACACACAGTTAAACTGTCTTTCTGTCTACTGTCATGAGAGCAGTTTCTCTTTTTTTTTTTTTTGTAACTGTTTGGCTTACAGTTTCTTGTATTCAATCTTCTCTGTTTGCACAAATAGAAACAAATACATATTTATAAATAGACATGTCCTTGCTGTGGAGGACTTCATAGCGTGAGGCCATAAAAATGACTGCATGCTGAAACCATGCAAAGCAATCTTAATAATCCATGGGGAAAATTACAATTGTTTGTGATCTGTAAAATATTTTATCAAACCATTAAAAACTCTGACTGGCAGTTATAACTATAGGAAAGAAAAATGGGGGGGGAGCAAAGCTATGTTTATTTAGTATACTATAATTTAAAATATTAGAAACATTGAGGATTAAAGTGTTTTATGTCTTTGTGGGGGAAAAAAAACCTTCGTTTTTCTCTGAGGGTGAAAGAGAAATGAATTGTCTATCCAGCCTAGGTTGAGCTCTCTAAGCAATCCTAGGCACCTAGAGATTTACAGTTTGCGAAGTCACATCTATTTTCTGTTTTTTCTAACTTATGAAGTGGGCAGCCTTTCTATGCCTTGGTGAATTGTCATACTCTTTTCTAAATCTGGATCAGCTTCCAATATTTTGTGCTTTTAATGTCATGAAATATCTCTATGAATTCCTTTTCAAATAAAACTTTAGATTTGAAGTAGCTACAGTGTCTCAGAATTCTGTGCAAACTTGTAAAGATTCTCTATGGGCTTCTAGCTAGACATTGGACACAATCTGATTGTATTTTATAAGGTCATTTTCAAAATATTGATAATATTTACCCCTCTAGATCAGTGGGTTTTAATAATTTTAGTATCTTATAGCAATGGTTTTCAAGCGTTTTTTCATGTGACATTATACTCAGTGCAGTACTGTTCTAGAGGATAAGGGGTGGGGAGGAGAGGACCAAGAATCCCATCCCCTGGGTCTTCTCTCCCCAGCTCCTGAGGTTGCCCCCAAACACCTCCAAGAACACAGTTTGCAGATATCTGCACTCCATAGTGGATCAAAATTCTGTGGTTGATAAAGTCTTTAAGACACCCACACACCATGATGCAGATCAACTATGATCAAACATATGGGTTCTTCCCAGTGTATTGGTGCCTCTGAATCATCCCAGGCTTGGCAGAAAGATCCCATCCCTCTATTTCTGTCTCTCTGTTGTAGATCACTGATTAGGAT
This sequence comes from Aethalodelphis obliquidens, assembly GCF_003676395.1. Taxonomy (NCBI): domain Eukaryota; kingdom Metazoa; phylum Chordata; class Mammalia; order Artiodactyla; family Delphinidae; genus Aethalodelphis; species Aethalodelphis obliquidens. The sequence continues at coordinate 5,558,897 of NW_020837971.1, forward strand.
CTGGTGTTACTCTCCACCCATCCTTCTAAATGATGCTTCACCTTGTTCCTGGCTCTCAGCACCCACCGTGACCATGGCTTTGATTCTACTTTTCAGTGCCTGACGTCACCAGCAACTAGCCCTGCCTGTGCTCACTGAGACACCAGCCTGGGATCTAGAGGTATGACACATGGTCCCACACACGTCTAATTCGTGTTGCCCTTTCTCTCCCCACATGCCTTTTGCTATTTTAGCTTCTCTCAGGTGCACAGTCTTTGTTCTGAAAGTCTCCATATTCTGAATTACTTCCTTCCCCTCTTTACAGGATCAAAACCAGCTGTTGGAGCTGGTTGTTCCTTTCATTAACTTGGTCTGGTTTTTAAGTTAGGTCTCATTAATGTTTCGGCCATATCTTTGTGAGCATAATTCTCAGGCAGATGGCAGAGAGAATGGAGGGGGCGTGGAATACAGAGGAAGTAGATTAGAATGGAAAGAAAATATCCTCCTTTAAAGCTTTCCATAATGCTATTTTTGTCATTATAAAGATACAAGAGAGGAGGAGAAGGAGAAAGGGGGAGATTTAGTAGAGAGATTTTGTCAGAAAGAGAAAGAATAACTGCCTGTCCAAATGCTTCTTGGAAATTTGGGGAGGTTTCTATGAGTGTGGCTTTGTGCATATGTGTGTAGGGGGGTGGGGTGGGATGTTTGTATATGTGTATGTGATGTTCCTTCACGTTTCTGAGTGGCCCCAATTTCAAAAACAGTGTGACCTCACACCTCTCGTGAAATCTAAAATCTTTTTGAGAGCTTCCGTCCAAACTTAAGATGTATAGTGTAGAGTGTTTGGTTAATAATCTTACCAGCTGATCATCCAGTCCAAAAAGTTGTTCCACGTAAGTTTCCAACAGTCTCCGAATTTCAGATTTCATTGATGGATCAATGCACATATCCCTTTAATAAAATCATAAAATGCAGTCAAAAATTAATTTCATTTCATAGTAATTAGTTCCATAATTAAATCAGTGATTTTAATGGGTGGAGGGGAAGGGAAGGGAAGGAAAAACACTTCCCCTTGGGAGAGGCATGTCAGAATCACCTGGAGGGCTTTTTCAAACCACTCCCCCCTCAGGATTCTGCTGTGCTCCCCAAGAAGCATCCTCATCCTGTCCTCATCCTCAACTTGAAATAAACTGTCCTATGAGCACACGTTGTTGATGAGAGTGTGCTATGTTTCTCACTTAAGAACCAGTGGAGAAATTTTTCCTATTGAAGTTTGGGGGACTTAAAAGCCAATGGAGGGGAACTTCACTGGTGGCGCAGTGGTTAAGAATCCACCTGCCAACGCAGGGATCACGGGTTAGATCCCTGGTCCAGGAAGATCCCACATGCCGCGGAGCAGCTAAGCCCATGCGCCACAACTACTGAGCCTGCGCTCTAGAGCCCGTGAGCCACAACTACTGAAGCCCGCACGCCTAGAGCCTGTGCTCAGCCACAAGAGAAGCCACCGCAATGAGAAACCTGTGCACCGCAAGGAAGAATACCCACCGTTCTCTGCAACTAGAGAAAGCCCGCGTGCAGCAACGAAGACACAACACAGCCAAAAATAAATAAATAAATAAATTTATTAAAAAAAAAATAATAACAGACTGAAAACTACTTGGGGTAACTAAATGTCCTAGCTCAATAAACAATCATGATTATATATATATTATATATATATATATATATATGCCTATGGAGGGATTCTTGGACAATCTTAAGATTGGAAACATTCATTAGCAAGACCTTTTTTGATAGTATACAATGAGTGTTTTACCTTCAAAATAAAATATCCCCCTACCATAAATCAAAACAATACTTACCAGAGAAGACTTTCAAGACCATTTTCCATTACAGCAGTGATCATTTTCTCTAAATACCTCAGGGGATCCTCAGGACGTGTAACAAGTAGACCACATAACAGAGCCTGGGAAAATGAAATGGAATCAGTGTTTCTGGATTTGCATGTTCTTACTAAGCAAGAGACTTTCTGTCAGACAAAGTCAAATAATGTGACAGTTTCTAAACTAAATGTGCTTTATAGATACCCCTCTGTGTTTATTCAATGTTACCAAATAACCAGAGCAACATGCAGTTTACCTTTACTCTTAAAAAAAATTCTATTGTGAATGGCGAGTTGTTGCATTATGTGAGGGGTCACGGGTTAGATCCCTGGTCCAGGAAGGGACAGTCCAATTGAAGAAATAGTTGTGATTACCTTAGATCAATGGTTTCTACCATTTTTAAATATGAGGAACTCCTTTTTTATTGAAGTATAGTTGACTTACAATGTTGTGTTAGTTTCTGGTGTACAGAAAAGTGATTCAGATATAGATATAGATATATTCTTTTTCATTATGGTTTATTATAGGATATTGAATATAATTCCCTGTGCTATACATTAGGACCTTGTTGTTTATCCTTTTTATATATAGTAGTTTTTATCTGCTAATCCCAAACTCCTAATTTATCTTTTCCCCCTCTTCCTTTTCCCTTTGGTAACCATAAGTTTGTTTTCTGTGTCTGTTTCTGTTTTGTAAATAAGTTCATTTGTATCATATTTTAGATTCCACATATAAGTGATATCATATGGTATTTGTCTTTCTCTTTCTGGCTTACTTCACTTAGTAAGATAATCTCTAGGTCCATCATGTTGCTGCAAATGGCATTATTTCATTCTTTTCTTATGGCTGAGTTATTTTCCATTATATATATATAATGGAAATTGAATCAGTGATTTTAATGGTTGGAGGGAAAGGACGCTCCATATATACATATATATATATATATATGTATATATATGTATATATGTATATATGTATATATATGTGTGTATATATATATATATATATATATATATATATATATGTTCCGCACACAGCAACGAAGACCCAATGCAGCCAAAAATA